>NW_026596034.1:18165223-18358284 GCF_907164565.1 Psammomys obesus
CATCATCATCATCATCATCATCATCATCATCATCATCATCATCATCATGGAAACAAAGTCTCACCATGTAGGTCAGGCTGGCATTGAATTTGCCATATGGACTGAGTCTAGTATCAAATGCATAGAGAGCCACCCACTTCTGCCTCACAATTTCTGGGACTAAAAAATATTCCGGATAGGAACTGAGCATTTTAGCAAGAGTCCTCCCTCTTGATTAGTTTCTTTAGGTGTACAGATTGTAGTAGGTTTATCCTATATTATATGTCTATATGAATGAGTATATACCGTGTGCATCTTTCTGCTTCTGGGAGAGCTCACTCAGGATGATCTTTTCCAGATCCCACCATTTACCTGCAAATTTCATGATTTCCTTGTTTTTTTATTGCTGAGTAATATTCTATTGTGTAGATATACCACAATTTGTGCATCCATTTCTCCACTGAGGGGCATCTGGGCTGTTTCCAGCTTCTGGCTATTACAAATAAGGCTGCTACAAACATGGTTGAGCAAATGTCTTTATTGTATACTTGAGAAACTTTTGAATATATGCCAAGGAGTGGTATAGTTGGATCTTGAGGAAGCCCTATTCCTAGTTGTCTGAGAAAGTGCCAGATTGATTTCCAGAGTGGTTGTACAAGTTTACAATCCCACCAGTGTAAGAGGGTTCCCTTTTCTCCACATTTTCTCATGTCTTGTTACTTGAGATTTTGATCTTAGCCATTCTGATGGGTGTAAGTTGAAATCGCAGGGTCATTTTGATTTGTATTTAACTGATGACTAATGACACTGAGCATTTCTTTAAGTGTTTGTCTGCCATTCTATATTCCTCTGCAAAGAATTCTCTGTTTAGCTCTGTACCCCATTTTTTAATTGGATTACTCGATTTTTTGCTGTTTAATTTCTTTAGTTCTTTATATATACTGGATATTAACCCTCTGTCAGATATATGGTTGGTGAAGATCCTTTCCCAATCTATAGGCTGTCATTTTGTTCTGAGGACAGTGTCCTTTGCTTTACAGAAGCTTTTCAGTTTCATGAGGTCCCATTTATTGATTGTTGCTCTTAGAGCCTGTGCTGTTGGTGTTCTCAATTCCTATCCAGAAAGCCAAAGAGGCTGGACATCAGAAGAAGGAGAAAAGAGGGAACAAGTCAGGAGCCTGACACAGAGGACCTCTGAAAAGCTCTGCCCTGCAGACTATCAATGTAGATGCTGAGATTTATGGGCAATATTTGGGCATAGTGCAGGGAATCTTAGGAAAGAAGTGGGAAACAGTAAGATCTGGAGAAGACAGGAATTCCACAAGGAGAGCAACAGAACCAAAAAATCTGAGCACAGGGTCTTTCCTGAGACTGATATTCCAACCAAGGACTATGCATGGAGATAACCTAAGACCCCTGCACAGATGTAGCCCATGGCAGTTCAGTATCCAAGTGGGTTCCATTGTAATAGGAACAGGGACTGTCTCTGACATGAACTGATTGGCCTGCTCTTTAATTACCTCCCCATGAGGGGGAAGCAACATTACCAGGCCACAGAAGAAGACAATGCAGCCACTCCTGATGAGACCTAATTGACTAGGATCAGAAGGAAGGAAAAGAAGTCCTTCCCTATCAGTGGACTTGGGGAAGGGCATGCATGCAGAGGGTGAAGGAAGGAAGGGATTGGGACGGGAGGAGGAAGGGAACCACAGGAGGGATACAAAGTGGATAAAGGGTAATTAATAAAGAAAAAAAGAAAAAAAATTATGAATTAAAAAATATTCCATCATAACTGTCACTTAATATATTATTTACAAAGTTATGTAATCCCTCTGTGTACTCTAAGAAAAGCAAAGTATAAAAGTCATGTCTGTCAGAATGAACTGTACAGAGGAGAAACAAAAGCTAAGGGATTTATGACTAAAATCAGGCAAGACGAGAACTCCACATGTTTGTATTTTAATTTACTTGATTGAAAGAATAAACTAACACAAACAATTCACTTAGCAAGTATGAATAAGGTATATGGAGTGAACAATGGGTTTCTTAGAAGTTATTTAGAAGAGTATAGTGATGCCTGAATTTATACAATTGAAACTTACACTGTAAATAAATTTGCATAATAAAATATACATGTGTATATATTTGTATATCCGTGTATATATATATGCAAGTGGTGTTTGTTAAATTTGAAGTCTTTAGACAAAGACACAAATATATCCTCACAAAACAAAACAAGCTTGAAACACATCTTAGATGTGTTTGAAACTCCAGACAAAAAGTAAACAAATTATTAGATTTGACTTCCTTCTTCACATTCGGAGGACAGAACATCTCCATTGTGATCATCATGAGCAACCATTAAGTGCAACAATGCAATGCCTCTATCATTCATTAAATATCAGTTGCTGAGTCTGAGGTTCTCTCTATATCTGTGTTTGTCATTCACGGAGTATCACAATGTTACATGAAGGAAACATAAAGTATTCAATTAAATACAAAGAATGCTGCGGCTCAGACAATAGATTCAGTTCCCCACAGTTCAAGCTAAGATGCCAGAATTTGTTTCAGCTGTCACCATGTAACTTAGTAAGTCCCAAGAAGAACACAGTTGAAAACTGCCCAAATGTAATGAACATTCCCCACTATCCCCATTATGTGGCTCCATGCAGAATGCAGAGTCAAAAGAAATATCCTGAATTTGAAATGTCATTATGAGGAGACAGAAGAATGTTGTCAGAATTTATTCCATGCATTTTTTTTTGTCCTAGTTCCCTACTATACATACTGAATTCTCTTTCTTAGTCTTCTGCATCAAGAATCATTTTCATATCAACTATTACACTGCCAGGGATATTTTCATTACATTTATTTATTCCAACCAGAATCAGTGGATTTTCTCCTTCTACAACATTATCTTGGAGTTGGAGTGCTCACAGTATTTGGAAATTATATTCCTAGTTGCAAGACAATAAATTATAAGAAAATTTAACATGAAAATAATACACTACTGGCAACTGCAGTGAAGACAGTATATTGTTTTTATTTCTTGCAAACTTGTAGGTATTTTATTGTTTTATTTATTACAATTTTTCACTTTGTATCCCAGCTGTAGTCCACTCCCTTATCTCCTCCCATTCCCCTCCCCTAGTCCACTGACAGGGGGTTTCTCCCCCACTTCCATCTGACACTAGCCTATCAGGTCTCATCAGGACTGGCTTCTTGGTCTTCCTTTAAGGCCTGACAAACTTGTAGTTTTAGATGGGAGTTTTCCCTCAACTTTATCAGTTTGTCGTTTTTTTAACATCATCATTGTATTTATTTTTATTAAATTTTTATTTTCCTATTAATCACTGTTTATTCATTTTGTATCTCAACTGTAGCCCCCTCTCCCATTCCTTCACAATCCCACCCTCCCTCCCTTATCACCTCCCTGCCCCTCTCTAAGTTCACTGATAGAAGAGGACCTCCTAACCCTTCCATCAGACCCTAGTTTATCAATTCTCATTAGGCCTAGCTGCATTGATTTCCTCTGTGCCCTAGCAAGGCTGCTCTTCCCTCTGTGGTGCGGGGGAGGCTGGAAGAGATTGAAGAGCCAGCCATTGAGTTCATGTCAGAGATAGTTCCTGTTCCTCTTACTAGGAAATTCCACTTGGAGACTGAGCTACCATGGGCTACATCTGAGTAGGGGTTCTAGCTTATATCCATGCATGGTCCTTGATTGGAGAATCAGTCTCAGAAAACACTCCTGGACCCAGATATATTTGGTCCTTGTGGTGCTCCTGTCCTCTCCAGGTATTACTAACTCCCCCTTTTTTTGTATGATCCCTGCACTCTGCCCAAAGTTTGGTTAAGAGTCTCATCATCTGATTTCATACACTGCCAGGTAGAGTCTTTCAGAGGCCCTCTGTGGTAGGCTCCTGTTCTGTTTCTTGTTTTCTCCTACTTCCAATGACCATCCATATGTCTTTCTAAGTGAGGATTTACAATCTTACCCCAGGTCCTCCTTCCTGTTTAGCTTCTTGAGGTGTATAGATATTAGTATGTTTGTCCTATCATATAAGTCTGGTATCTACTTATAAGTGAGTATATACCATGTGTGTCTTTCTGCTTCTGGGATACCTTACTCAGAATGATCTTTTCTAGGTGCCACCATTTGGCTGCAAATTTCATGATTTTCTTGTTTTCAGTTGCTGAGTAGTATTCCATTGTGTAAATGTACCACAATTTCTGTATCCATTCCTCCATTGAGGGATATCTGGGTTGTTTCCAAGTTCTGGCTTTTAACGAATAAAGCTGCTATGAACATGGTTGAACAAATGTACTTGTTGTGTACTTGAGCATCATTTGGTTTTATGCCTAGGAGTGGTATGGCTGGATCTTGAAGATGAAGCTTTTACTATACAAGTATATGGGAAAAGCAGGAGGGTTAACAAGAAGAGAAATGCCCTTCTGCTTAAGTGTTATTTTTGATGAACACAAGATAATTGAACATCTTTATGAGGTAGAATATTATGTTTCCATACAAGCATGCTGTATGTGTTCTCATCAGTAATTTAAATATATGCCATATGAAATATCCATCACGTTTTATGGTGAGAACATTCATAATCTTAAAACTTTTACCAGTTCGCTCGCTGAGAGTTTCTTTGGTTTATCTGTATAAAAACTGTGGCAGGCTATAGGGGTGCTTGCAGTTTTTCCCACCTGTTTCTTGACAGCTTTCAACCTTTCATTTTTAAAATGTTAGAGCAATGTGGAAGCAGCCCACCCTGAACTGCAGTGTTACAGTACAAGGACAGGCACAGCACTTTCTGTGCCCAGGAAGTCAGGACTCCTCACTGTTTGGTCACAGCTTCTGCTATAGCTCCAATTCTGGGAGGTACCAGAATTTCTCAGTCCTTCCAAGCAGCTGGTTGTACACTGCTTATGTGTGCCTTTAAAAAATCCAGATTTCTTAGCATTCGACACTGTACAGTGTTAATTGATCTGGACTTGGGTGTTTGGGATCATTGCTTCTAAGGTCTCACTCTCTGGAACATGTTTGTTGGCCAAAGCCTCTGGATTTTAATCTTTTTTCAGTTGCAGCTTCTTACCATGTCTTACCATTTCTCAGATGTATTCTGACTTTATTAATTGTTCCTCTTCCACATTCAAGCATTTCCAGTGGCTAGTGACAGCATACATGTACTGCCCTGGGCTGTAGATAGTGGCAAAGGAAGCCAGGGAAGCCAGGAACTCCTGACATGGAGACAGCTAACAGTACCAGCAAACCTCGACACTTATTTACAAGTCAATGAAAATTAAGAATACTTTCAGATATGGGTTTAAAGAACTTGGCTCTAACATTAATGGTGACTTTTCACAAATTAAAACTGTGCTATTCTGTATTATGGCTCATAAAGAAATTGGTCACTGTCACATGTCACAACTTTTTCAAAATACACAGTGTGTTACAGCAAGCTGCAGCCCCTGACCTTGCTGTGTAGTAGATGCCAGAACTGATTCCTCCTATCTAACTGCAACACTTTATTGTTTGACCAGCATCTTACCCTTTTCCCTCGCATATTTCCTTTGTAGTCAACCATTTCTTCTCAAAGACTTCAGTCCATTATTGCATATATATTTGTTGTAGCTACTTAGAGGACCCGGGTGTAGTGAAGAAGAGTTTTCTGATGATTGATAAGACTGTGTTTAAATTATTTAAGACATGAGCTTATATTTTACTGTGCTGTGTTGCTAATGTTATCACACATTAGTAAACAACATCACCTTTAAAATATTACTAATTTATCTCTAGCAATTTTATGTTATGATGTCTACTTATATATCTTGCAATTAATTTATAATATTATTAGTAAGAAAATGTTTCTTCAATATGATATGTATGTGTGGATTCATAGTAATAGTTTTAGTTTTGTGACTAGGATTGGGGTTTCCAGTTCCTAAGGCATTCTTTGTTTTATTTTCAATTATTGAAAATAGCAAGTCTTTGGAAAGCCTCACCAACATGTTAAAGTTCCAGGTCTTACTTTATTCTGCTCTATGTATTGGGCCATGTACTCAGCAGAGATGACTGTGCTTGGGGTACCACTGGTATTTGAGAATGCTGCTGGAAAATTTAGTAGTCTCCTGTAGGGAAATGAAAGGATATACTTTTGGGTTTGGGGCAATAGGTTCTATCATTTATCTGTACATTACTACTTTCCTTTTTAGAAATTGCTCTTAGTCTGTTAAGGACCCTCATAAGACATATGATGCTTCACCACCAGCTTCCGTGTTAACAGGCCATCTGAGTTTTCCACTGTGGTAACAAATCCACCAAGCCATTAACCTGGAGCCTTTTAGCAAAGGACATGTGTGATTAGCCTTTGTAACAGTAAAAATATCAACAGAGCACATGAAAAAGTGCCCCAAATATTCATAATCTCTTCTTTTGCTCTTTCCTTTTCTCTCTCAGCTTGTATTTAAGGACCAATGGGGATGTGGCCATGATCAGTTGACATTAAAGGGTTGATCAAGCCTGATTTATAAATGGTTCTACACTATATATGGGTTCTACATAAAAAATGAGCAAGCCAGAGGCAGTCCCTCTTCCCATTACTATGTAACCCACTTGGACACTGAACTGCCATGGACTACACCTGTGCAGGGGTTCCAGGTCATCTCCACGAATAGTCCTTGGTTGGAGTATGAGTCTCTGGGAAGTTCCCTGTGTTCAAGTTATCTTGTTGCTCTCCTTGTGGAGTTCCCGTCCCCTCCAGCTCCTACTATTTCCCACTTCTTACATAGAATTCCATTCACTCTGCCCATCAGTTGGCCATCAGGCTCAGCATCTGCTTTGACAGTCTATACTTCAGAAGCTTTCAGAGGCCCTCTGTGGCAGGTTTCAAGGTTGTTTCCTGTTTTCTTCTGGCCTGCTCATTGATCACTTCCCCCTGAGGGGGGAGCAGCCTTATCAGGCCACAGTAGAGGACAATGCAGCCACTTTTGAGGAGAACTGATAGACTAAGTTCAGAAAGAAGAGGAGAACCTCCCCTATCAGTGGACTTGGGGAGTGGCATGCATGCAGAAAGGGGAGGGAGGGTGGGATCGGGAGGGGAGGAGGGAGGGGCTTATGGGGGGATACAAAATGAATAAAGTGTAATTAATAAAAAATTAAAAAAAAATTAAAAAAAAGCAAAAAAAAAATGAGCAAGCCACTGTGAAAAAAAAAAAAAATCTCCAATGAATAGAATTCATGCAGTGTACTTGGATGTGGCCTTGTTTTGAAGATGCAATTAATTACAATTATTTTTCATATTTTTAAACTGTTTTTTTATTTTTTAATATTAGTTACAGTTTGTTAATTTTTTATACCTGCCATATCCCCCTCTCTCATTTCCTCCCAATCCCACCCTCCCTCCATCATCTCCTCCCTGCCCGATTCCAAGTCCACTTATAGGGGAGGACCTCCTCCTTTCATCTGACCCTGGTTTATCAGATATCTTCAGGACTGGCTGCAAAGTTCTCCTCTGTAAGCGGGGCTGCTCTTACCTTGGGGGGGGGGGGTTCAAAGAGCCCGCCATTGAGTTCATGTGAGAAACATTCCCTGTTCCTGTTACTAGGATACCCAATTGGATATTGAGCTACCATGGGCTACATCTGAGCAGAGGTGCTAGGTTATATCCATACATGGTCCTTGTTTGGAGAAACAGTCTCATAAAAGATCCCTGTGCCAGATGTATTTGGTACTTGTGGAGCTCCTGTCCTTTCCATGTTATATTAACTCCCCCTTCTTTCATATGATTCCCTGCACTCTGCTGAAGGTTTGAGTATGAGTCTTAATATCTGCTTTGATACACTGCTAGGTAGAGTCTTTCAAAGGCCTTCTATGTTAGGCTCCTGTGATTACAAGTAATGAAACACAGCAACACCACCAACCCCACATCAAAAGAAAGTAACATTCGTTGGTCACTAGTATCTATCAACATCAATGAACTCAACTCTCCTATTAAAAAAAAAAAAAAAGACTAACAGAATGGTTGAGGAAACAAAATGCAACATTCTGTTGCATCCAAAAAACACACCTTTGCAACAAAGATAAAGGCTACCTTGGAGTAAAGGTCTGGAAAAATGTTTTTCAAGCAAATGGATCAAAAAAAAAGCTGGAATAGCTATCCTAATATCTAATAAAATGGACTTTCAACCAAAATTAATCAAAAAAGATAAGGAGGGGCACGACATTCTCATCAAAGAAAAAATCCACCAAAAGGAAATCACAGTTTTGAACATTTATGCCCCAAATACAAGAGCACCTACATTCATAAATGAAACACTATTAAAGCTTAAATCATACACTTATCCCAATACCTTAATAGTGGGAGTCTTGAACACCCCACTGTCACCAAGGAACAGATTAACTAGACACAATCCAAATAGGGAAATAAAGACACTTACAGAGTCCCTAAATCAAATGGACCTAATAGATGTCTACAAATCTTTTCACCCAAACTCAAAAGAGTATACCTTCTTCTCAGCACCTCATGGAACCTTCTCCAAAATAGACCATATAGTTGGTCATAAAACAAGGCTTACCAGATACAAAAAGATTGAAATAATCCCTTGTATTCTATTCGACCACCATGGACTAAAGCTGGACCTCAACAACAATGGAAGTAACAAAAAACCTACATGCACATGGAAACTGAACAACTTGCTACTCAAAGACAGCTGGGCCAGGGAATAAATAAAGAAAGAAATTAAAGACTTCCTGGAATTCAATGAAAATGAAGGTATAACATACTAAAATTTATGGGACACATTGAAAGCAGTGCTCAGAGGAAAATTTGTAGCACTAAGTGCCTTCAAGAAGAAATTTCTGACATCACATACAAGCAACTTAATGGCCCAACTGAAAACCCTAGAAAAAACAGCAGCAGATACACCCAAGAGGAGCAGACGGCTAGAAATAATCAAACTTTGGTCTGAAATTAATCAATTACAAACAAATAAAACTATTCAAAGAATCAATGAAACAAAAAACTGGTTCTTTGAGAAAATCAACAAGATATAGAAACCCTTAGCCAAACTAACTAAAAAGCAGAGAGAATCTATCCAAATCAGTAAAATCAGAAATGAAAAGGGGCACATAACTACAGACACTGAGGAAATCCAAACAATCATTAGGTCATACTACAAAAGCTTATATGCCACAAAATTTGAAAATCTAAAAGAAATGGACAATTTTCTTGATAGATTCCATCTACCAAAATTAAGTCAAGATCAAGTAGAAAGATTGAATAACCCTATATCACCCAAAGAAATTGAAGCAGTCATCAACAGTCTTTCCTTCAAAAAAAGGGATGGGCCAGATAGTTTTTGGTGCAGAATTCTACCAGACCTTCAAAGAAGTGCTAACACCAATACTCCTCAAACTATTTTTCATATTTATCTGTGAGCTGTCACCAGTGATTTAGCTTAGTGGTCGGGGATTTGAAAGAAATATAGTTGAAAGGTTAGTGATTAATAAATCTGTGGAAAGCAAATGGGGACAGGCTTCTCAGATTGCGACAAAATAGTGTCTGCCTTAAGAAATTTTTCACTATATGAGATGTTAGCACAGGAAGAATATAAAAATTGAACAGATAGGATTGACTCATTATCTGAATTCACATTTCTTTTCCCAATCATACTTAATGCTTTACAATGAGTTTAATAATAAAATGGTCATGGTGACAGACACACATAATATTGACTCATCAAGAATTTTGTAAAGATGGACTCTGTTGTGAATATAAGCTGGTAGTAGCAAGGGGAAATATGGAGATCCAAATATAGCACTATTCTAAATTTGATTAAGGACATGGAGTTAGTCTGAGTTATATTGGTCTTCTTTCATCTTGCAATGTAAAATATTTCCCCCTACTTGAATTGACAAACACTATGTATATGGCTTTGCCTTCCCATCATTCTGTGATAATGCACAAGGTTTTATTAATAGACTCACAGGTACTTTCCCATCATCATGATAGTTTATGAAATATCTGCCCAAGTGATTTACATCACAGAAAAGATATTTTGTCAATAGAATCATGCTTACAGAATCTCAGCTCTAATCAAGTTTGCTTGAAGCAAATATGTTGAGTGAAGGATGAGATGAGATGAAGTGTTGAAGACTGTTGTAGTTTGATTATGAAGTTCCCCCAAGAAACCTCATGTTATCTACCTACTGAGGATTGGCAACATGATAGGTTCACAAGAGTTTTTGACATGATATTTGGGCAACTGATGGCTTATTATTTTATTGGGATAAAGAGAGCTGATAAGAAATTGTAAACTAGATGTTAAATGGAAGGAAAAGATGACTTGAGATTTTGTGCTGTTTTTTGCTTCTTGTTTTGTTTGATTGTTTCTGGAGTTGACCAACATCTTTCAGCATACTCTCACAGCTACGTTATTCTGTCTTGCATCAGGCACAAACTTACATATCTTGCTCTCCTTGGGCTGAACCCACTGAAACAAGGAAGCAAACAAATCTTTTCTGCTTTAGGGTATTTTATCACAATCATTAAAACTAACCCAATGATGCATCCAACTTAGGCTAAGTCATTGACTTGGAAGAGTATTATAGTATTATAGGCTGTGGATTAGTTAAGCTTGAACTGTTTCTCTTATAGCTAGCATTAATGAATCAAGTCCTCAAAGAGTGAAAAATAAGATTGCTCACAAATCAGCTCATGAAAATTGACCTGCTGGAAACCAATTCACTTACTACCCCTGAAAATATGCTTTGCTTACCTGCAGTTATAGAGGCAGATTGCTTCCTGTAAGAATATATAAATAATTCCTATGACTTAGAAGTGAACAATCAGCTACCCTGGGATCATAATGCTTCTAATCTACCAGAAAAAGAGAGGAATCGTGATGTTGGGTGGGAAGAATGACGCTGTTACAAAGGGAAAATGGATTGCTACTTCACAATGGAAGAAAGGACAAATAAACTAGGAATATATATTAGGGCTTCAGTTTGTATATCATTCCCCACAATTAAGATCATGGAAAAAGTACAAAAATAAACTCAATTCTGACTACTAATGGCTTAGACAGAGAATGGTTGTTTTGGTCGTATTTCCACAAGCAGGACCACAGACTTTCATTATACTGTAATTTAGACAGATTGCTATGTTTTATTATTTATTATATGTTAATTTAGTAAAATAGAGACTGAAATATAAAATAAGACAAAAGAAAATACATTAGACTTATAGTAGTTTAATCTCTAGGTTAGTGAATGAATCATGAAGTAATTATAGTATAATGAGGAATGTTTAAAGTAATGTCCCTATCATATCCTTCTGCAATTAACTTCAGAGGTAAATATTATTTTATTGTTATAAAATTATTAGTATATTCTTAGTAATGCTTTATTATTGAATCACTCTTTTTAGTCATTTTCATTTTTATAAAAAAGATTACACTTTATACAATATTAATAGTCAAGTAACTCGATTAATCATTCAAAGTCCCTGATCTACAAAATATTACCAATATGTATTCATAGATAATCCTTATTAGGAATTTGTTTCTATACAAATTCCTGGATAAGAACCTAACATGTTTTCATTAATGACAACTATAAAGTATATCCTGACTTCTCATTTTAGTTTGATGAAGAAAATTGAATAATAAATCCTCTATCAGAAAACAATCAATCAAACAAACAAAAAGGACTTATTACATCCATATTAATTGGTAGAAGATTATCTTGAACAAATAATAAAATCTATTTTTGAAAGTTACTTTTGTTTTAATTATATGTACATACATGTGGCTGTATCTTGGTTTGTGCAAATAAGAGCCCCGGGAATCCAGAATAAGGAATTAATTTCCCTGGAGCTAGAGTTATAGGTGGTTATGAAGTACCCAACCTAACTTCGGTTAACTAGAAGATCAACAGACATTCATCCATTAAATCATCTCTCCAGCTCCATGAATGTCATCAGAGAGGCTTTCTATGGTAGTTGACAGGACAGATCCAGAGATGCATCTCAAAACATTAGGCAGGAAGAGTGCCCAAATTAGAGATCTTCCCTGGATCCCTTCTCTCAGAGCTTGGGGAACCCCACAGAGGAGTGGGAGGAAGAACTGCAGGACCCAGAAGGATCAAGGACACCAGGAAAACATGGTGAACAAAATGAGCTAAGCAGGGCTCATAGAGGCTCACAGAGATTGAAGCACCAATCCTGAAAACTGTGTGAATCTGCTCTAGGCCTCTGCAAGTATGTTATGGTTGTTAGCTTGGTGTCTTCGTGGGATTCCTAACAGTGGGAGTGGAAGTATGTCTGACTCTTTTGCCTAGCTTGGGACCTTTTCCTCCTACTGGCTTGAATGACCCAACCCTGATATGAGGGTTTGTGCCTAGTCTTATTGTAACTTGTTATGACATATTCACTTGATGTCACTGGAAGCTTGCTCTTTTCTCAAGAAAAACTGAAAAGATGTGGATCTGGGGAAGAAGAGAGGTTGAGGAGGGCAATTGGAGTAGAGGGAGAGAAATTATATCAGAAAAGAATTTAAAAAACATTTGTCTTCGTTTTCACATCTATAAATTTAATCTATAAATACTTGAACTTGAAAAATTAATATAAATTCTCAATGATAATTAAGCCAAAATAAAACTCAATATATGTGAGCCTTTAATTTCACAATTCTGAATATTGAGTTAAAAAGAAAAACTAGCAAGAATGAGGGAGGGAGCTATAGCTGGGATACAAAGTAAATAAACTGTAATTATACTATTTAAAAAGAAGTATTCAGAAAATGTAGTAATGAATAAATTTGAAATGATCAAAAAAAAAAACCAAGAAACTTTTTTTTTTCTAAAATACTGACGTAGTGGAATAAAGATGAATGAGTGGTTTGCTTTTACATTTTTACGCTTTGACTACATACCAGTTTCTCTGAATTAATGTCTACTGAGTTTTTCAGTGCTCCATAGGAGAGTTTTACTATTGCCATGCTTGTCATATTATTACAAAGTTTGTCAACCATTTTGCATATTTCATATTTCATCCTGCACATATGGGGGTAGAGATTGGAAAGGGGGCTACAGCTGGAATATAAAGTGAATAAATTGTAATAATAAATAAATAAATAAATAAATAAATGGAATTTTAAAGAAGATTTCAATTTGATAGAAGTTTTAAACTTTTCTTTAATTCATTTTTTGTTTTGTTTTGTTTTGTTTTGTTTTTTTCATTTCCTAAGTAGTACTAGAATGAGTGCCTTGTTTAGGGCTTTTATAGTATGTAGGGGTTTTTAGAAAATTTTGTAGTGCAATTTTGTCTAGTACTTTCCTTCAAAGTTGTACTCAAATGGAAGCTGTTATTACTGTAATTGCTATCTTACTTTAGAATACAAAGCAAGGTCAATATGAACAGGAAGACACTACTTAATCGCTAATGATCAGAGTAAGACACCTTAATGTTAAGTATTTCATTTATAAAAGAACACAGGGAAGCTTCCATATAATGGCTGGTTAATGCATTAATTATATACTTGGAAAGAAATGTACATCAATAAGGAATTATGTGATCCCAGTGACCACACACTTTTTAAAAGATTTTAATGAATTCTATGCTTTCAAATTAATTCACTGTTCTTTTGGCAGCTTAGCCCGTGGATTTGACAGGATAAAATGATTCAGTTAATTTTAAAGAAAAGTAGATAGGCAAAAATTTATTTCAGATAGAGTACATTAGTATCTATGATTTGAAACATACCTGTGAAAATTTTAGAGCTGTAATTAGAAACATCATGTTCATGATCCAATTCAAAGTTTCAGAGCAGAAGTGCTGTCTGTTTAGTTTCTACTGTGTAAATAATTCCAGACGCATCTAAACCAGACTGTTTTTCTAAAAAGAAATAAATGAGCACATAAATATTTACTACTTCTTATTTTAGTCTACTGCTAGTATGGAAAAATATAGTATACATAAACATTTTTCCCCACAGTGAGATTTCACTTAAATGTTCACTTACAGATATCTAACACCAAAAAATTTCGTACTTAGAAACAACTGAAAATTAGCTGGTTACGTAGTTTGTCGTCTGTATCTGCATGAATTCAGTGGATCATAAAGTCATTCGTGCATATTTACATGTTTATATATTTATTATGAAATATCATTTTTCACATTAAAATGTAAATAAAGAATTATATATTTTTTGTCTTTAACTATCAATACATTGATTTCCTTTTAGAGTGATAAAAACTTTTGTCATATATATATATGAAACATTTAAATATTTATATCTATTATGTCATATGTCTTTACCAATATATGTATCCTTTCATCTCCTTGTATATGTATATCATATTTACATACATAATTTATATATACATTTAATTACATTGTTTATGTATTAAATATGACATATATGTAAATTTTAAAAAATAATCAGGTTCTAAATGTTCTATTATGATATAAGCATGATGGCTCTCAGCAAGCCCTGACTTTGTGAAATAAGAAGTTTCCTTAGAACAGAAATCAACACAGAATTTAAAGCAAGTTAGGTGAAGAGAACATTTCTTAGGCAGAAAGAATTCCACAGTTGAAACATGATAACGATAATGGTTCAATACTGAGAACATGGATAGAAGCCTGCTATAGCCATGACTTCACAGTCTACTCTAACCAATACGAATTTCTGAAGGAACACTAGTGTTTGAATGAGTTCATTAAAGACTGGCTTCTAAGCTAGGGTCAGATTAAAGGGGAGGAGAACCTCTCCCCTCAGTGGACTTAGAGAGGGGCAAGGAGGAGATAAGGGAGGAAGGGTGGGATTGGGAAGGAGGGGCTACAGCTGGGATACAAAGTAAATAAACTATAATTAAGATAAAAAATAAAAATTTAATTTAAAAAAGACTGGCTTCTAAGCAGTCATATTGATGGGATTTTATGGGTGTAGCTTCTGAGATTCCTCAGAGGTAGAGCCTCACATAACATTGCCTGGACCCACGCTTCTTACAATCTTTCACCTTTTTCTTCTACAATCATCCTGATTCTGAGGTGTGAGAATTGTTGTCTAGATGTATATTTGGAACAGTGCTTCACATAACGGCCTGAACACTAGCTAACTAAAGAGAGCAGTAACAGACATGCTAAAATATACAGGAAAAGACCATTAAGCATCAGCCTTACAGAAAAGAATTACAGTCAAATAATGCTGAGAGCAGGAGAAATAATGCAATCCAGGAAACAGAACAGCAATTGGCTATCCAATACCAAATGGTCAGCTGGTGAAAACACAAGTACAAGTGACATTATGCAGCCTGAGGGGGTCATATTTATGTGCTTAACAATATATTTGTATATACAGATATGCATGCAACAACACATAATGAAAAAAAGAAGATATGAATTTGATAAAAGAGAAAGGAGGAGTATATGGAAGAGTTTGGCGTGGTGAAAGGAAGCGGGGAAATGATATAATTATAATCTCAAAATTAAAATGAAATAATTAAAAGGAATGGCTTTCTTTTTTAATTAATTAATGTTTTTAATTAATTACAGTTTACACACTTTGTATCCCAGCTGTAGTCCCCTTCCCAAATCCCTCCCAATCTCACCCTCCCTCCCTCATCTCCTCCCATGCCCTTCCCCAAGTCTGCTGATAAGGGTGGACCTCACAAATATTGGTAATAGAAAGTCTCAGTACAATATAGCACTGTCTCTTTATTATTAACCTAAAGATAAATCCCTTTATCCCCAGGTACATGGATCATGGAGTTTTTCTAGAAAAACAGAGGCAAAGTCAAAGCAATTTTAGCAAGACCGTGGGCTGAAGAGTCAGATTTAAGATAAGAGCTTTAATTTACAGGACTCAACCACCTGACTCAGGAATCTTATTAAGTTTACAGGAAAATGGATTTCTATGACAAACTGAACCGGCAGAAATACTATTCATATACTACACACATGTTTAAGTCAACTGCCAAGCATCTGTTTCTAAAGGGACATCATCGTAATGCATGTCTTTTGATATTGTCATTATTCAGGTCTTGTTTAGGGAGCTGTATTACTGAGGTATCATGGATGCAATAGGTTTTCTGACATTTTTAGGGTACACAATTTCATGCCTCAGTTTTTGGTTCTTTTTATTCATCTATCATCTATCTATCTATCTATCTATTTATCTACCTATCTATCTATCATTTATCACAAATTATTCACATTGTATCCCTGCAATAGCCTACTCCCTCTTCTCCTCCTAGGTCCACCCATAATCTAGGCCCACGATAGGGGAGGACCTCCTCCCCTCCTATCTGACCCTAGTCTATCAGGTCTCATCAGGGTTGGCTTCATCATCTTCCTCTGTGTCCTGGCAAGGCTGCACCCCACAGCCTTGAGGGAGAGGTGAACAAAAAGCCTGCCACTGAGTTTATATCAGAGACAGACCCTGATTCCCTTACAAGGGAACACACTTGAATACTGAGCATCTAATGGGCTTCTTTTGAACAGGGGTTCTAGGTCCTCTCCATGCATACTTGGTTTGAGTATTATTCTCTGCAGGCTCACCAAGGCCCAGGATTTTTGGATCCTTGTGGAGTTCCTGTCCCCTTCAGGTTTTTCTATCTCCCTCTTTTTTCAAAAGGTTTTCTGCACTTGCCTGAAGTTTGGCTATGAGTCTCAATATTTCCTTCTATAATCTGGTGGGTAGAATCTTTCAGAGGTCCCTTGTGGAAAACTCCTGTCTGTTCCTTGTCTTCTCCTACTTTCGATGTCTATCCTATTTGCCCTTTTGAGTGAGGTTTCAGACTCTTCCCTGGGGTCCTCCTTCTTGTTTATATTCTTTAGGACTATAGATCTTAGTATTTTTATCCTATATTATAGTTCTAATATCTATTTATAAGTGAGTATATACCATGTGTGTCTTTCTGCTTCTGGGATACCACATGCAGGATGTTTTCTAGTTTGCTCCAGTTCCTGCAAATTTCATGTTTTTCTTGTTTTTAATTGCTGAGTAGTATTCCACTTTGTAAATGTAGCATAATTTCTGTATTGATTCCTCTGTTGAGGGGCATCTGGACTGTTACCAGATTCTGGCTATTACAAATAAAGCTGTAATGAACATATTTGAGCAAATGGCCTTATTGAATGGTGGGGCATCTTTTGGGTATAGCCCAGGAGTTGTATTGCTGGACATTGATATAGCACTATTCCTAATTTTCTAAAAAACACAAGGTTGATTTACAAATTGATTGCACAAGATTACATTCCCCCAGCAATGGATTAGGGTTCCCCTTTCTCCACAACCTCTCCAGCATGCATCATCATCCCTTGAGTTTTTGATCTTAGCTATTCTGCTTGATATAAGTTGAAATCTCAGGGTCATTTTGATTTGAATCTCCCTGATTACTAAAGATGTTGAGCATTTCTTTAAGTGTTTCTCTGCCATTTGATAGTCCTCTATAGAAAATTCTCCATTAATCTCTGTACCCCATTTTATGCAGGGAATATTATGAAAGAAGGGGGAGATAGTAAGACCTGTACACCATCTTTTAATTGGATTATTTGGTTTGTTGGTGTTTAACTCATTGAGTTCTTTATAAATTCTGGATATTAGACTTCTGTCTTAGGTAGGGTTGGTGAAGATCTTTTCTTAGTCTGTACACTGTCATTTTACTCTAATGACAGTGTCCTTTGCTTTACAGAAACAAGGCTACCCACTCTTTTCCTATCTCTTCAACAAAGTATTTAAAGTCCTGCCTGGATCAATAAGACATCTAAAAGAGATCAAGCAGATATAAATTGGAAAGGAAGAATTCAAAGTATCAATATTTACAGATGATATGCTAGTATACATGAATTACCCAAAAAATTCTACCGGAGAACTCATTTAGCTGATAAACACCTTCATTAAAGTGGCTGGATACAAAATTAACTCAAAAACAAAAATCTGAAGCCCTCCTGTATTCAAAAGACAAATGGGCTGAAAAAGAAATTAGGGAAACAACACCCTTCACAATGGCCACACACACACACACACACACACACACACAAACATAATTACCTTGGTGTGACTCTAACCAAGCTAGTGAAATACCTGTATGAAAAAAAATAGTTTCAAGTCTATGAAGAAGGAAATTGAAGAAGGTATCTGAGGTGGAAAGATCTCCCATGCTCGTGGATTGGAAGGATTAACATAGTGAAAATGGCTATCCTGCCAAAACCAATATACAGATTCAACACAATTCCCATCAAAATACAAATGCATTTTTTAAAGATCTTGAATGAACAATTCTCAATTTCATATGAAAAAAAAAAACACAGAATAGCTAAAACAATCCTGTATAATAAAAGATTTTCTGGAGGTATCTCTATCCCAGATCTCAAGCTGTACAACAGAGAACAGTAATAAAAACTGCATGGTACTGGCATAGAAACAGACTGGTGATCAATGGAATCAAATGGAAGACCCAGAAATAAACCCAAACACCTATGGAAACTTAATTTTTGACAAAGAAGCCAAAACCATACATTGGAAAAAAGGATAGCCTTTTCAACAAATGATGCTCATCTAACTGGATGTCTATATGTAGAAAAATGAAAATAGACCCGTATTTATCACCCTCCACAAAGTTAAATTCCAAGTAGATCAAACCTCAACATAAAAGCAGACACACTACATCTGTACATAAGAAAACATGGAGAAGAGCCTTGACCTCATTGGCACAGGAGACAATTTCCTAAACAGAACACCAACAGCACAGGCTTTAAGATCCACAATCAATTAATGGGATTTCATGAAACTGAAAAACTTCTGTAAAACAAATGATTTTTAGTTCTTTTATTTTTACCCCTGCCCCTTTTGTGATGATCTCTGTGCCTTAGACACAGTTTCATTGTAGAGGTTGGATCTGGGATTCCCACTATTGATCTCTGTGTTATTACCACTGTGGTTTTCTGTAAAGGGAAGCTTATTTGACAAATGAGAACTACACCTATTGGTGGGGTTAAGAACAAGTTTTACAATTCAGTTGGGAGTTATGATTATCACGCAAAGTGGCAATGAGGTCTCTGAGGTCCATGGCCTCACCAGACTTTCAGAATTGTCTGGGCTACTGGAAATAATCACAGTTTCCCTTGCATTGTGTAGGCTTTCATTCTAATTAGGCAGCTGTTGGCTGTTGCATCTTTAGGGATGTATTGTCATGATGATTATTGTTATAGGTTATAAATGTTACAGCAGGGCAGAATTATTGATTTCTTCCCTTCCTTGGAAGTTTTCACAGTACTTTCTTATATGATGAAAGCTAGACTCCAGGAAATGGATTTCAGGTTAGATCTATTTCAAATCTTCTCAGTCCTGTGTCTGAGATGGGCAGTATATTCAGCAATAGAGTTAGCTTTAACGTCTGAAAGGCAACCAAGTGCAACACCAATAACTTAGATTGTTTGGGTCCGACTTGACTTACACTGACCAAAAACTCAATAGGAGGCTATTCATGCCTTGTAGTTGTGTTTTTGTTATGGCAGTTGGGGGAAGCATTGACAGCCCACATGCCATAACTGCATTTAATTTTATAAAATACCACCTGTGTGGTATCTCTCTACCTTCTTCTCTTTCTCTATTGACTTTACTCTCCCCTCCTCAGTTACAGCCTCCATCCCCATCTTCCCATTTCACATTTATATCACTTATACGCTGCTCTTCCCCTCACTACCTCTCCATATGATCCCTTTTTAATATTTCATTTTCTATAAAATAAAATAAAGTCCTTTAACAGATTATAGGTGATGAAAATGTGACAATATACAGGATAGAATACTATTCAGATGTAAATAAAATTAAATTATGGAATTTGTTGGTAAATAAATAGACACAAAAAGATTACACTGAGTGAGGTAAAACAGACTCAGGAAGATAAATGCCGTATTTTCTCTCTTATCATCATCAGCTCTTGCTCCAAATCTTCAGATGTGAGAATATGACTGGAATAATCTATACTTCTTTATTTATATTGTGACACTACCAAGTCGTTAATAGAAATGCTTTATTTAAACATACAGTGACTGAAGAGATTGCTGTTAACTTAAGGTGCTGATGAAATCACTGGGGACTGAAATAGGGAGTAACAGTTAGAGTTATTAATGTGTTCAGTTTAGTTCAATTCTGTTCCTGTAAGATTTTATGCATGAAATAATATTCTTACTGAATGAAAAGTCCAGCAATTAATTTGAGATATGCAAATTTACATTTTCATATCTAGATATTTCTAGACTATTGCCCAGTATACTAAGAACATTTTATTTTATTTTTTGCATGTCTCCCTTAAAAGGTTTTAATTCTATGAGTAATTCTAGTTTGCTAAAATTGCTTATTGTTTTCATGCACCTACACTGAATAAACAGGTAAGATGTTTATGTTTATGTTATCATGGATCTTGTCATTGATTTTTTCATCTTAGGTGCTCATTAAGCATAGTCACCCAGCAGTAATAAAGTACTAAAAAATGCAGTTTTACATTATTCCATTTATTCTGAATTTTTCCACCTAGGTTCCCTAAATTCTGTTTCCAGCAATTTCCCAATGCTATTATTTTTCTTTCCCGTCCTTTCTTGGAGTCATCAATATTTCTCTAATTTGATGTTTTCATTTAAACTTTCTAGCTTCATCTGACCTGACCTATCAGACCACCATCCTAAATGAACAAATCCAAAAGGGACTGCAATAATTAATTATGAAATTCTTATGACATTTTTTATTTTGTCCAAAAATTTAAGAAGATACTGCTTTCACATAAGGTAGAAATAAAATGCTAACCAGAATATTAAAGAGCTTTTTTTTTTTCGACTGAATTTTATCAGTTTCGTACTAAAGAGGGCTCACTGAATTAGAATGTGTTTCATATCCATAGGTAAATGAAAGGAATGGGATTCTTTTTTTTTTATTAATTACAGTTTATTCACTTTGTATCCCAACATAAGCCCCTCCCTCCTCCCCTCCCAGGCCCATCCCCTCCCCCTTCTTCTCGATTGCCCCTCCCAAGTCCACTGATAGGGGAGGTCCTCTTTTCCTTCCTTCTGATCTTAGTCTATCAGATCCCATCAGGAAAGGCTGCATTGTCATCTTCTGTGGACTGGTAAGGCTGCTCTCCCCTCAGGGGGAGGTGATCAAAGAACAGGCCTATCAGATTATGTCAGAGGCAGTCCCTCTTCCCATTACTATGGAACCCACTTGGATAATACGCTGTCATGGACTACATCTGTACAGGGGTTCTAGGTTATCTCCATGCACGTTCCTTGGTTGGAATATGAGTCCCTGGGGAGACCCTTGTGTTCAAATTTTTCGATTCTGTTGCTCTCCTTGTGGGGTTCCTGTCTTCTCTATAACCTATTATTTCACACTTCTTACTTAAGATTCCATGCACTTTGCCCATCAGTTGGCCTTAAGTCTCAGTGTCTGCTTTGATAATCTGTAGGGCAGAGCCTTTCAGAGGCCCTCTGTGGCAGGTTCCTAGGTTGTTTCCTGTTTTCTTCTTCTTCTGGTGTCTATCCTCTTTGTCTTTCAGGATAAGGATTGAGTGTTTTAGTCAGGGTCCGCTCTCTTGATTAGTTTCTCTAGAAGTTCAGGGTTTTAGTAGGTTTATCCTATGTTATAAGTCTATATGAGTGAGTGTATACCATGTGTGTCTTTCTGCTTCTGGGACAGCTCACTCAGGATGATCATTTCCAAGTCCAACCATTTACCTGCAAATTTCATGATTTCCTTATTTTTCATTGCAGAGTAATACTCCGTTGTGTAGATGTACCACAATTTCTGCATCCATTCTTCAGTTGAGGGGCACCTGGGCTGTTTCCAACTTCTGACTATTACAAATAAAGCTGCTACAAACATGGTTGAGCAAGTTTCTATATTGTGTACTTGAACCACTTTTGGATATATGCCTAGGAGTGGTATGACTGGATCTTGTGGAATTGCTATTCCTAGTTGTCTGAGAAAGCGCCAGATTGATTTCCAGAGTGGTTGTACAAGTAGTTTACATTCTCACCAGCAGTGGAGGAGGGTTCCCCTTTCTCCACAACCCCTCCAGCATGTGTTGTCACTTGAGTTTTTCATCTTCGCCATTCTGATGGGTGTAAGGTAAAATATCAGGGTGGTTTTGATTTACATTTGCTGAATGGCTAATGATGTTCAGTGTTTCTTTAAGTGTTTCTCTGCCATTCGATATTACTCTACAGAGAGTTCTCTGTTTAGCTCTGTTCTCCAGTTTTTAAGTGGATTACTTGGTTTACTGTTTCTCAGCTTCTTTAGTTCTTTATATATACTGGATATTAGCCCTCTTTCTGATAAACGGTTGGTGAAGATTCTTTCCCAGTCTGTAGGCAGTCGTTTTGTTTTGATGATGGTGTCCTTTGCTTTACAGAAGCTTTTCAGTTTCATGAGGTCCCATTTATTGATTGTTGCTCTTAGAGCCTGTGCTGTTGGTGTTCTGTTCAGGAAGTTGTATCCTGTGCCAATGAGTTCTAGAGTATTCTCCACTTTTTCTTCTAACCGATTTAGTGTGTCCAGTTCTATGTTGAGGTCTTTGATCCACTTGGATTTCAGCTTTGTGCATGATGATAAGTATAGATCTATTTTCATTTTTCTACATGTAGACACCAGTTAGACCAGCACCATTTGTTGAAGATGCTGTCTTTTTTCCATTGTATGGTTTTGGCATCTTAGTAAAAGATCAGGTGTCCATAATTGTTTGGGTTTATATTTGGGTCCTCTGTTCAGTTCCATTGATCCACCATTCTGTTTCTATGCCAGTACCATGCAGTTTTTATAATTGTTGCTCTATAGTACAGCTTAAGATCAGGGATGGAGATACTTCCAGAAGATCTTTTATTGTAGTGAATTGTTTTAGCAATTCTGGGTTTCTTGTTATTCCATATGAAGGTGAGAATTTTTCTTTCCAGGTCTGTAAAGAATTGTCCCGTATATATAAAAACTAAAGAAGCTGAAAAGCAGCAAACCAAGTAATCCACTTAAAAAATGGGGAACAGAGCTAAAGACAGAATTCTCTGTAGAGGAATATCGAATGGCAGAGAAACACTTAAAAAAATGTTCAACCTCATTAGCCATTAGGGAAATGCAAATCAAAACAACCATGAGATTTCACCTTACACCCATTAGAATGGCCAAGATCAAAAACTCAAGGGACAACACATGCTGGAGAGGTTGTGGAGAAAGGGGAACCCTTCTCCACTGCTGGTGGGAATGTAAACTTGTACAACCACTCTGGAAATCAATCTGGTGCTTTCTCAGACAACTAGGAATAGCGCTTCCTCAAGATCCAGCCATACCACTCCTAGGCATATACCCAAAAGAGACTCAAGTACACAAAAAGGACATTTGCTCAACCATGTTTGTAGCAGCTTTATTTGTAATAGCTAGAAGCTGGAAACAGCCCAGATGCTCCTCAACTGAAGAATGGATGCAGAAACCGTGGTACATCTATAGAATGGAGTATTACTCAGCAATGAAAAATAAGGAAATCATGAAATTTGCATGTAAATGGTGTGACCTGGAAAGGATCACCCTGAGTGAGTTGTCCTAGAAGCAAAAAGACACACATGGTATATACTCACTCATATAAACATACAACATAGAATAAACCCACTAAAATCTGTACATCTAAACAAACTAAGCAAAAGAGAGGACCCTAACTAAAATGTTCAATCCCCATCCTGAAAGGCAAAGAGGATGGACATCAGAAGAAAAAGAAAACAGGAAACAACCTAGGAACCTGCTACAGAGGGCGTCTGAAAGCCTCTGCCATGCAACTGTCAAAGCAGATGCTGAGCCTGATGGCCAACTGATGGGCAGAGTGAATGGAATTTTATGTAAGAAGCGGGAAATAGTAAGAGCTGGAGGGGATGGGAACTCCACAAGGAGAACAACAGAACAAGATAATTTGAACACAGGGAACTTCCCAGAGACTCATACTCCAACAAAAGACTATCCGTGGAGATAACCTAGAACCCTGACAATGCAGCCACTTCTGATGAGAACTGATGGACTAAGATCAGAGAGAAGGAGAGTAGGACCTCTCCTATCAGTGGACTTGGGGAGGGCCATACATGCAGAAATGGGGGGAGGGTGGGATGGGGAGGGGAAGAGGGAGGGACTTATGGGGGGATACAGAATGAGTGAAGAGTAATTAATAAAAAAAATTTTAAAAAAATTGTCTTGGTAATTTGATGGGAATTGCATTGAATCTATAGATTGCTTTTGGTAAGATG
This sequence comes from Psammomys obesus, assembly GCF_907164565.1. Classification (NCBI taxonomy): domain Eukaryota; kingdom Metazoa; phylum Chordata; class Mammalia; order Rodentia; family Muridae; genus Psammomys; species Psammomys obesus. The sequence continues at coordinate 18,189,481 of NW_026596034.1, forward strand.
ACCATTTTTACTATTTTAATCCTGCCCAGCCATGAGCATGGGAGATCTTTCCATCTTCTGATATCTTCTTCTATTTTTTTCTTTAGAGACTTGAAATTTTTTTCATATAAGTCTTTGACTTTCTTGGTTAGGGTTACTCCAAGGTACCTTATGTCATTTGTGGCTATTATGAAGGGTGTTGTTTCCCTAATTTCTTTCTCAGCCCTTTTGCCTTTTGTATACAGGAGGGCTACTCATTTTTTTTGAGTTAATTTAGTATCCGGCCACTTTGCTGAATGTGTTTATCAGCTGTAGGAGTTCCCTGGTAGAGTTTTTGGGGTCACTCACTTATACTATCATATCATCTGCAAATAGTGATAATTTGACTTCTTCCTTTCCAATTTGTATCCCTTTGATCTACTTCAACTGTCTTATTGCTCTAGCAAGGACTTCAAGTACTATGTTGAGGAGATATGGAGAGAGTGGGCAGCCTTGTCTTGTCCCTGATTTCAGTGGGATTGCTTTAAGTTTCTCTCCGCTCAGTTTGATGTGGGCTGTAGGTTTGCTGTATATCGCTTTTACTATGTTTAGATATGTGCCTTGTATCCCTGATCTCTCCAATACTTTAAACATGAATGGATGTTGGATTTTGTCAAATGCTTTTTCAGCATCTAGGGAGATTACCATGTGTTTTTTTTTTCTTTCAGTTTGTTAATATGGTGGATCACATTGATAGATTTCTATATATTAAACCACCCCTGCATGTCTAGGATGAAGCCTACTTGGTCATAGTGGATGATATCTTTGATGTGTTCTTGTATTCGGTTTGCGAGTATTTTGTTGAGTATTTTTGTATCATTGTTCATAAGGGAGATTGGCATAAAATTATCTTTCTTTGTTGGGTCTTTGTGCGGTTTAGGTACCAAGGTGACTGTGGTTTCAAAGAATGAGTTTGGTAGTGTTCCTTCTGTTTCTATTTTGAGGAATAGTTTGAAGAGAATTGGAGTTAGCTCTTCTTTGAAGGTCTGGTAGAATTCTTTGCTGAAACCATCTGGTCCTGGGCTTTTTTGGATGGGAGACTTTTGATGACTGCTTCTATTTCTTTGGTGCTATTTAATTGATTTTAGTGCTATTTAATTGATTTACCTGGTCCTGATTCAGTTTTGGTAAGTCGAATCGGTCAAGAAAATTGTCCATTTCATTTAGATTTTCAAATTTTGTGGCATATAGATTTTGAAGTAAGTCCTAATGATTGTTTGGATTTCCTCAGTGTCTGTAGTTATGTCCCCCTTTTCATTTCTGATTTTGTTGGTTTGAATGGTGTCTCTCTGCCTTTTAGTTAGCTTGGCTAAGGGTTTGTCTATCTTGTTGATTTTCTCAAAGAACCAGCTCTTGGTTTCATTGATTCTTTGAATTGTTTTATTTGTTTCTAATTGATTGATTTCAGCCCTGAGTTTGATTATTTCCAGCCGTCTACTCCTTTTTGGTGTGTCTGTTTCTTCTTTTTCTAGGGTTTTTAAGTGAGCCATTAAGTTGCTTGTATGCTCTGTCTCGAATTTCTTCTTGAAGGCACTTAGTGCTATGATCTTTCCTCTTAGCACTGCCTTCATTGTGTCCCACAAGTTTGGGTACGTTGTGTCTTCATTTTAATTGAGTTCTAGGAAGACTTTAATTTCTTTCTTATTTCTTCCCTGACTCAGCTGTCATTTAGTAGCAAGTTGTTCAGTTTCCATGTGTGTGTAGGCGTTTTACTATTTCTGTTGTTATTGAGGTCCTGCTTTATTCCATGGTGATCAGACAGGATACAAGGGATTATTTCAATCTCCTTGCATCTGTTGAGGCTTGCTTTGTGACCAACTATGTGGTCTGTTTTGGAGAACGCTCTATGAGGTGCTGAGAAGAAGGTAAATTCTTTTGTGTTTGGGTATAAGGTTCTGTAAATGTCTGTTAGGTTCATTTGTTTCATGACCTCTGTCAGAGACAATATTTCTTTGTTTAATTTCTGTTTTTTTGACCTGTCATTTGTTGAGAGTGGGGTGTTGAAGTCTCCCACTATTAATGTGTGGGGATCTATATGTGGTTTAAGGTTTATCAATGTTTCTTTTTACAAATGTGGGTGCCCTTATATTTGGGGCATAGATGTTCAGGATTATGATGTCTTCCTGGTGGAATTTTCCCTTAATGAGTATGAAGTGTCCTTCCCCATCTATTTTTATTAATTTTGGTTGAAACACTATTTTATCAGATATTAGAATGGCTACTCCTGCTTGCTTCTGAGTTCCATTTGCTTGGAAATTTGTCTTCCAAACCTTTTTCCTCAGGTAACGTCTATGTGTGTTACTTAGGTGTGTTTTTTGAATGCAACAGATTGCTGGGTTTTGTTTATGTATCCATTCTGTTAGTCTGTGTCTTTTTATTGGAGAGTTGAGTCCATTGATGTTGGCAGAGATTAATGACCAGTGGCTGTTAGATCCTTTGGTTTTGATTTTGGGTGCAGTCATAAGGTTCTGTGCTTGGTTGCTTTTTGTTTTACTGTAGTGAGGTTAATTATTCCCTGTGTTTTCTTGAAAGTAGCTAGTTTTTTTGGGTTGTATTTTCCCTTCCAGTGTCTTCTGTAATGCTGGATTTGTGTGTAGGTATTGTTGAAATTTGCTTTTGTCATTGAATATCTTGTTTTCTCCATCTATGAGTACTGAGAGTTTTATGGGATGTAGTAGCCTGGGCTGACATCTGTGTTCTCTTAGGGTCTGCATGATATCTGTCCAGGCCCTCCTGGCTTTCATAGTCTCTGTTGAAAAGTCAGGTGTGATTCTAATGGGTTTGCCATTATATGTTACTTGGCCTTTTTCCCTTGCAGCTCTTAGTATTTTTTCTTTGTTCTGTATACTTACTGTTTTGATTATTATGTGGCGGGAGAATTTTCTTTTCTGGTCTAATTTATTGGGTGTTCTGTAGGCCTCTTGTATTCTTATTGGCCTCTCCTTTAAGTTGGGGAAATTTTCTTCAATGATTTTTTTTGAAAATATTTTCTGGGCCTTGGAGCAGGGAATCTTCCTTTTCCTCTATTCCTATTATTCTTAGATTTTTGTCTTTTTATGTTTTCTTGAATTTCTTGGATGGTCTGTGTCAGAAATTTTTTAGATTTAACATTTTCTTTGACAGATTCATCTATTTCTTCCATTTTATCTTCCACACCTGAGATTCTTTCTTCCATCTCTTGTACTCTCTTGGTTATGCTAACCTCTGTAGTTTCTGTTTTCTTACCTAAGTTCTTTTTTCTCTGCAATTTTCTCCATTTGTGTTTTCTTTAATTTTTCCACTTCCATCTTCAGGTCTTGAGCCATTTTGTTGATTTCCTTCACCTGTCTGACTGTATTTTCCTGTTTTCCCATCACTTCTTTCAGCTGTTTGTTTGAATCAATCTCTGTTTCTTTTATTTCATTCATTGCTTTAAGCATTTCCTTTCTAAAGGCCATAAACTGTTTGACTGCAACTTCCACTATTTCTTTACGGATGACAATATTCTGTTTGAGTTTATTTTCCTCTATGTCTTTACGTATCTTATTTGCTTCCTCTGTTATCATCTTCATGAGCATAGTTGTTAGGTCATCTTCTTGGATTTCAGTTATGCTGGGGTGTCCAGGTCTACTTGCCCCTGGGTAACTGGGTTCTGGAGATGCCATATTGCTCTTTGTTTTGTTGCTTGAGCTTTTACCCTAACCTCTACCCATTGGGCTATCTTAGGTGTTTGGGGTTAGTTTCTGGTGGTTCCTGGGGATCCTGTGGTTGAGAGAATCCCCTTGGCAGAAAGCTGGTTTTTCTTGAAGGAAGTCTTTTCAGCTTTTTGGGTGTAGTCCCTGGATGGCTGGCGTTTTTTCAGGAGTTGCTGCTGCTCACCTCAGGGATAGAGACCTGAGTGGTAACTGTGGTCTTTGTTAGTCGAGAGGGTTCTCCTCTCACCCAGGGAAGTCCTGAAGACAGCTGCCCTGTTTCTGGGTTTCTTGCTGTAAATGTAATGATCAGCTGCTGTGACACAGTTGGACAGCTGGCACGCAGCAACTGTTTGTGCCTCTGTCTGGAGCACAGCTCAGTGATGGCGGCTCTGCCCCACTGGTCTGCGAGACTTTTTCCAGGGAAGGATTGGGTGATTTAAGTCAGTATAGTTTCCTTCCTTCCCTGTGGATTCTCTGGAGTCAGGGAGTCCCAGTCTCTTTTTTGCCCTGGGACACGCCGCTCAGTCTCTGCCAGCTAGCTGGCGCGCAGAAACTGCCTGTGTCTGGAGCACAGCTCAGTGATGGTGGCTTGGCTCAGCAGTTCTTCGAGACTCTTTCCAGGGAAGGACTGGGTGATTTAAGTCAGTACAGCTTCCTTCCTTCCCTGTGGATTCTCCCGCGACAGGGACTCCCAGTCTCTCATGTTTTTGTGCCCACCGATCAGCCTGGGAAGGTGATCTGGACATGCAGGCGTGTGGCTCTGGTCTGGGGACCTAGTGCCTGCGCGACCCGGGATCTCTTCCGGGTTCTGGCTGGGGGACCTGAGAGTGGTACAGACCGATTCCCACGCCGTGGGGGTTTCCTCTCACCTGAAAAACACGATCGCTGTTGTTTTAGGGCCCAGGGTTCAGTCTCTTGGTCGTTGTAAAGGAAATGTTGTCCTGTTCTTCAGAAGCCCTGTTCTCCTGGCGCAGCCATCTTGTCCCGCCTCAGGAATGGGAATCTTATAAACTCATTCATTTATCTGTTTATTCAAATATTTTCAATTGATTTTTGCTACTTTCTCTCTCTATGTCCCCAAATGTCCTCCAAAATTGATCTGCTAAATGTATCCTCTGTGTCTCTCTTCACTCATGTGTATGTGAGTGCATGCTTGCTTGCATCCGTATCCATGTACCTGTGCCTGTGCATGTGTGTGTGTGTGTGTATGTGTTTTTGTCTTGACTCATGAAATTGACTGAATTAGCTGTAGAGATCAGGAACTTCCTCAAGAGTAATTTTCTTCTCTAGTCTCTACAATAATTAACTCTCTTCCCTGGAACAAAACTCAAGTAGCATTTTTCCTTGAGCCATTGCTTCCAGGTCATACTTTTGAACAAAATCTGATCAAATGCCCAATGTATTTCAGGAATTTTAGTTCCATGGTTACATCAGTAAACAACTTGTCTCAGTTATATTTTCTTTCCTTGTGACCCTCTTTAACATTACTTACTAGTATCATTTAGTTTTATTTGTATATTACTTTAATACTTACTCCTCCAGTCATCTTTACACTGGATGAAGCAAGAATGCTTGTTTGGCTCATTTTCTACAGCCAATCTTATATCATTAGGGCAATCACTATTTGTGGGTGATGAAATGAATAAAATATGATTCCAAACCATAGAAGAAGAACAAAAATAATCTTTGGTTTTAACAAACTTACAAAGCATTGACTGTGCTTATGGAAGAGATAAAATTTTAATAAAAATATTGATTTTTGTGTGTGTGAGTGGTTTGCCTGCATGTATGTCTGAACACCACAAACATTCTGTGCCTGTGGAGGGAAGAAGATGGCTTCAGATCTGTGAGTCATCAAGATCATGGTTGAGGGCAATTAAAATGATGTTTCCTGTAAGAATGGTGTTCTTAACTGCTGTGTCATCTCTTCATCCTCTTATAAATTAAATGTTCCTAACTAATTTCAGTTATAAACTTTTGGGAGAAAAGATAAAACACAAAACGAGTGTACATCACACACAGAGAGGAAAGCAACATTCTTCACATCTCTTTACTAAGTAAAGCTCACATTCTCTAATAAATGGAATTGATTTGCCTGAAATTAATTTGACCCAATATATGTCTTTGCAATAAATCCATCTGATTTTGATGTGATGATGACAAAGAAGGGATCATTTCTATGATCAGTCTTCAATTTTGCCCTTGCTTGAACCAAAGTTTCGGTACTTCCTGAGATTCTTTGGCAGTAATGTATTTCCACTAGTTTTTCTATACCATGATTGTCCACAGATGCAAACTCATGGTGAACAAATGCATGTTTGTTCCTTTTCTTGCCTAAAGAATGGCAATTTTTTCTTTGTATTTTTTATACTTATTTTTACTTTTATTTTAATTACAGTTTATTTACTTTATATCCCAGCTGTAGCCACCTTTCTCTTTCCCTCCCAATACCACCTTTCCTCCCACATTTCATCCCTGCCCCTCTCTAAATCCACTGATAGGGGAGGTCCTCTTCCCCTTCCATCTGACCCTGGTCTATCAGGTCTCATCAGGACTGGCTGCAATGTCCTCCTCTGTGACCTAGCTAGTATGTTCCTCCCACAGGGATTGCAGAGATCAAATAGCCAGCCACTGAGTTCATGTCAGAGACAGTCCCTTTTCTCTTACTTGGGAGCCCACTTGGCTACTGAGCTGCCATGGGCTACATCCAAGCAGAGGTTCTAGGTTATATCCATGCATGGTCCTTGGTTGGATAATCAGTCTCAGACAAGACCCCTGAGCCCAGATATATTTTGTCCTTGTGGAGCTCCTGTCCTCTCCAGGTCTTACTAACTCCCCCTTCTCTTTACCTTTTAATGAGAAGAAGGAAGTTACAGTGGTTTCTAGGGAAAAGCAGACAGACATGATTTTAGAACAGATGAGTGTGGGGTCTTGAATACGTAGAAGGAAACTGAGTTCTTTTCTTAGTTTCAACCCAGTAGCTTTCAGATATGCTCTCATTACTTCAGGGCAACAATTTATATAGTTTTATAACTTTAGTTTTAGTGGTTTTATTGAAATGAGAGATTTATTGCTTCTAATTTTGAAAATTAAAAAATATTTGGATTTCTAGGATTGTGAATCACTATCAGTAAATACAGAACTTATCAAAGTTAAATCACACCTTTAAATTTTTTTATATTAATTATACTTTATTCACTTTGTGTCCCTCTAGCCCCTCCCTAATTTTCTCCCAATTCACCCTCATCCCTCAAATCCTACCATGACCCTCTCCAAGTCCATTAATAGGAAGGTCCTCTTCCTCTTCCCTCTGACCCTAGCCTATCAGGACTCATCAGGACTGGTTGCATTGTCCTTCTCTGTGGCCTGATAAGGCTGTTCCCCATTCAGGGGGAGGTGATCAAAAAACCAGCTACTGAGTTCATGTCAGACAGTCCCTGTTCCCCTTACTAGGGAATCCACTTGGATAACAAATGTTCCTGGCTTAACTGAATGTCTACATGTAGAAAAATGCAAATAGACCCATATTTATCAACCTGCACAAAACTAAAGTCCAAGTGGATCAAAGACCTCAACGTAAAACCAGACACAGAAAATCGATAAGAAGAAAAATTGGGAAGAGCTTAGAAATCATTGGCACAGGAGACAACTTCCTGAACAGAACAGCAACAACACAGGCTCTAAGATCAAAAATCAATAAATGGGACCTCATGAAACTGAAAAGCTTCAGTAAAGCAAAGGACACTGCCATCAGAACAAAATGACAGCCTACACACTGGGAAATGATTTTCATCAACGTTGATGAACTTTTCAAAGTATTAAACTATTTTGTAGGTATACTCTTTCATGATATCCTTTAAAAGAATTTGGCATTCATAAAGCATAATTGATTTAGTTTGTAAAAATAACATCAAGGAAATTTTAAAAAAGTTGGAAATTTTTAGAGTTATTAACAATATCATTATGATTCTTTCATTGCCTCTTCTCATTATCATCACTGTGAAAATAATAGGTGCAATTTGTGTTATATTCTCATTACAAGCTTGAATAAGGTATCAGAGTTTAGTGACTAACATTCTCGAAGACAATGCTTTACTATCCTGAACTTTTCAATATTCCATAGACATAGATTGCAGGAAACAAGTTTTGAGGATGTGTTTATACCCTCCTCGTGTCCTCCATCAGCAACCATTTTTCCCATTTTAACTAGTGAAGGGAAAAAAAGAAATGTTCAAGTAGAAAGATAGAAGTAAAACAGGCCATTATAACTGTGAATATGCATATATATATATATATATATATATATATATATATATATATATATATAAAATATACACATGTTCAACCATACATGAAAATTAAACAGTGCTGAATGCATGTAAGTACTTGATGACTTGATAGCATTGCATCTGGAAATTAGAGTATCATTCAAAATATCTAGTATTCTATAGTGTCAATTTAGGGTGATCTTTTTACCCTCATTGACAGAATAGAATGCAGCCTGCTACTGGGCTTCAGCTCTTGTAAGGAAAAGTTAGAGTTTCCCACTACAATGTTCCCTGACATCTGTCAAGTGTTTTATTTAAATTCTATTGGAATGTGCAGTGATGGGTACCAAGAAGAATAATGTCTAAAGTTAATTAAGAATTATTAAATGAGAGTCAATAGAGTAATATATAAGTTTTAAGTGTTTATTTTTATTTTTATTAATTATAGTTTATTCATATTGTATCCCTCTGTAGCTCCCTCACTCCTTCCCTCCCAATCCCGCACACCCTCCTCCTTCTCCATACATGCCCCTTCCCAAGTCCAGTGATTAGGGAGGTCCTCCTCTCCTTCCTTTTGATCCTAGTCTATCAGGTCTCATCAGGACTAGCTGCATTGTCTTCCTCTGTGGCCTGGTAAGGCTGCTGTCCCCTCAGGGGGAGTAATCAAAAAGCAGGCCAATCAGTTCTTGTCAGAGACAGTCCCTGTTCCCATTACTATGGAACCCACTTAGACACTGAACTGCTATGGGCTACATCTGTGCAGGGGTTCTAGATTATCTCCATGCATGGTCCTTGTTTGGAGTATCAGTCTCAGAAAAGATCCCTGTGTCCAAAATTCTTGGTTCTGTTGCTCTCTTCGTGGAGCTCCTATCTTTCCAGGTCTTACTATCTCCCACTTCTTTCATAAGAGTCCCTGCACTCTGCCTTAAACACTTAATTATTCATTACACAAAAGTACAATCAATATCCTAAAGCACTTTCTGTCTATAGAAAATATAGATAGAAAAATTTGTAGCTATAGGAAAAAACTGAGGTACAGAGATATGCACAAGTTACTCAATACCACTTAGCCCCAATTTTGTCATCTTAAAATTAAAAAAAAAAGAAGTCCAAAGCATTCCTTTCACACATTTAGTCTAAGTTCATGACTGTAGTCATGTGATAAGGCTCTTTTTGTTTACAGTAAAACTATGTTTCAAATAGCAATTTCATCATGCTAACATAATTTTATTATATTACAATTTAGATGGACTGGTATGTTTATAATTAGTATTTTGTGTTAGTATGGAGAAATCTATATTTAAATTTAAACACTTTCAGCTCTTGATTAGTTGATGAATCATGAAATCATAATTGTATGAATCAGGAATGGTTTTCACAGGGTCACTTATGTTCTATTGCACTTACGCTCATAGGTAAGGATTATCTTGTTATATTTTGACTAGTATATTAATGTTGTATGTTTTAGTTTTGCCATTATTGGATGTATAATGTGTTAGACAGATATTACTGTGAATTGTAGTAGAATATAGAAAGAACCTTACTAAATTCAATAAGTCTAAATATTTGCAATTATTGAATTAAATATAATTTATGCATTTGCTAGAAAAATCTCCTAATTATGCATTGAAAATTAGAAGTTGAGTTGGTGCTAAAGAGAGCAGTTTATTTAGGTTAAATAGCTTTAAATACTCCTTTAGTTTCACTGTTGTTGAAAAATGAATGGTAAAAGTAGTTTAACACAAAAATCTTAACAACTTTAAGCAATCATTTGGCACTGCATCTATAATTAAAACATTTAACTAAATTGAACTTTCTTCTCCAACTTTCCTTTTATGCACATACCTATTTTACAGACAACTAATACAGATTTCCAAATTTTAATATAGATTTTAAAGACTATAATTTCTTGCATCTTCTTTATGGATTTTGATGGCTTAATTGCTATGTTATGGCTGCACTTATCAGAAAGCATTGAAAAGTGTTAATTACTTTGTACTTTGGTTAGTTATGAATTTATGCAAAATTTAAAATTTCCTATAGAAGTAAATAAAATCCATGTTTATTATGTTACATGAAAGTTACAGAATGATTTAAAATAATTATGTCAAAGGAACTCATACTCTAAGTTAAAAATACTCCTCAGGTACATAAAATGAAATTTGTAAAATTCCCCCCAAACAGTAATTTTAATCAGAATAAATCAGTAATAGAGCATGGAACCGTGTGTGTGTGTGTGTGTGTGTGTGTGTGTGTGTGTGTGTGTATGTGTATTACATGTGTGCATTTAAAAGTTATCTGGCAAGAGCTGGAGAAAAATAAGGAAAATGTATGAAGTCAGTATACAGGGGGCTTTATAACACAACTACATTTGCAGCCAATTCTTCACATTCATGTTCTATCATGACATCCTAGTACTTGGCTCTAGATAGAAGATTCTTCCTAATAAGTTTTATAAGAAAACCTCCAGAAATTGATAATACACTGTGACTTGATATGGTTTCATTAGCTGTTTAAAATAGCTACACTTCTATTTAAAATAAGCTTTGTTTTTAATTGAAGTGTACTACATAATTAAGATACATATTTCAATTATTTGATTTATTCAGGGACTGTTTTTATCATTGACTGTATCTATAAGTTAAAAGTGAAGGAAGCTCTTTCATTAATATATACATAGAATGAGAAGTGAGATTACAGCTATACATAGATATGAGATAAATGCATAGAAGAATATAGAAATGATAAAACAGACTAGAGGTATGGACTTTAACATGATGTATTAAATAGGAAAAGTTACAGCATGGTATTTGAACTAAGGCAAAAATATTCATAGTCTCACTATAGTGTATAAATACTTTTGTAAACTATATATAGAAATCAACTTATGGAATTTTCTCCTCATAAAGCTATTATAAATTCAAAATGTAATAAACTGTAAATGAACTTAATTTTATGAACCTGATAACCACCATAGTTCAGGGCTCTTCAGTTGTGTAACCTCAGGGTCATTCAGCTTTCTGTTGTCTCTCAGCCTCACTCAGCCACTATCCTACTGCATATCACTACTTGGAAAAAAAATACAGACTTCAGAACTTAAAGTCTAGTTTCTAGCATGGGTTTGATTTCCGCATTGTAGTAGAGCTGAAAAGGCATGCCAAGTACAACTGCTCATGTGCTATATATACCGAAAATGTGCGTAAGATTGACTACGTACCAGACAGAGATATTTTTTAACAAATGTCTGTTTTCTGTAGTTTAAACTGTCTTCTTGACCTCCCAATGATTTCAGCTTTTATTCAGATATCCACATGCCAAGTTTCAATGGTATGCATTTTAATTATCCCATCCTGTTACCCACCATGGTTATTTTCCACAAACAGTAAAAACCCAAGGCATGGGACTGGAAATTATTTTTTTTTGTAAAGGAATAACCTCTTCTAGGTATTTAAATGCCATAGTAAGTCAATCAAACTATAATTGACTCTAATTGGAACTCCCACAAGCTCTTCTTATTTTACAGAACGTGCCTGAAGTTAAAAAGAGGTGAAAAATTCAACTATAACTTTAAGTTTTCTAATAAGTCTAAGAAATTAATCCAAAGCATTAGCCACAATAAACCATACATAGCTCCTTTAAAAAAAAATCAGCTGATGGGCTCCTACATTTTTACTGCTAACCTGATATCTTTACAAAATGTTGTAAAGTGATAACTTTTGTTACGTTTATGCATCTAAGTGATTTAAATATGGAATCTCAGCCAGAGCATGAAACTCAATTCATAGAATGCTTCAGTAGAATACCATGGGTGCTTTGTCCAAACTGCATAGCACATGTGTACTGGCAGATACATCTATGAAATACCTGCATTCGGTATGTAGGCAGGAGCATCAGAAGCTCAAGGTCATTCTCAGTTACACAGTTACACAGTGACTTGTAAGCAAACCTTAGAACCTGATATACATGAGATACTATTTAAAAAAAAATCTCATTTCTCAGGGAAGAGATATGATGTAAGATGTGTAAACACACACACACACACACACACACACACACACACACACTGGTTTGAATGAAATGCCTCCAATAGTCTTGAACATTTGAAAACTTGGTCACCAGTTGGTGGTACTGAAGGAAGCTGGGAGATGTGGCCTTGATTGGAAAAGGGTGTCGCTTGGACAAGACTCACAGGTTTCTAGAGTTTTATGTCTTCCTCAGTGCACTGTCTGCTTCCTGTTTCCAGTTCCAGATGAGAGATTTAAGCTTCTGCTGCTGTCACCATGCCTTTGCTTGGCATTAAGAACCTTACTCTTCTTAAACCATAAGGTCAAAATAAACTTTTTTTCTATAAGTCTTGATGGTTGTTGTTATTTCACAGCAATCCAAAGAAATCAAGTCAAGAATTGGTACCAGAAGGTGGGCAATTGCTATGACAGAGATGACCGTATGAGTTATTTATTTGTTTTGTTTTGAATAAATGTGAAAAACTATTAGATTTTGAACTGAAAAGCTCTTTAATATTTTAATCCCAGCTTAAAGAGTCTAATCAGGTGCCTGGGAGAGAGTAATGTTGGGAGCTCTATGAACTGTGGATGCCCAGAACAAAAGTTTTGAGTCAACAATATTATTGACTGGGTTAAAGAACCTGCTTTTTTTAATTAATTACAGTTTATTCACTTTGTATCCCAGCTGTAGCCTCCCCCCCCTTTTTCCCTCCCAATCCTGCTCTTCTTCCCTTTTTATTTTCTATGGTTCTCCCCAGTCCACTGATAGGGGAGGTCCCCCTATCATTTCCTCTGACCCTGGCCTATCAGGTCTCATCAGGAGTGGCGCATTGTCTTTCTCTGTGGCCTGGTAAGGCTGTCCTCCCTTCAGGGGAAGATGATCAAAGAACCAGCCACTGAGTTCATATCAGAGACAGTCCCTGTTCCCATTACTTTGGAACGCTCTTGGATACTGATCAGCCATGAGCTGCATCTGTGCACCAGTTCTAGGTTATCTCCATGCATGGTCCTTGTTTGGAGTATCACAAAAGACCCCTATTTTCAGATTTTTTTTATTTCAGTTGATCTACTTATGGAGCTCCTCTCCCCTTCAGGTCTTTCTATCTCCCCTTTCTTTCATAAGATTCACTGCACTCTGCCCAAAGTTTAGCTATGAGTCTCAGCATCTGCTTTGATACCTTGCTAAGTAGAATCTTTCAGAGGCCATCTGTGGTAGGCTCCTGTCCTGTTGCCTGTTTTCTCCCTCCTCCAATGTCAGTCTCGTTTGCCTTTCTGAATGAAGATTGAGCACTTTCCCAGGGTCCTCCTTCTTGATTAGCTTATTTAGGTGTATGGATTTTACTATGATTACCCTATATCATATATCTAATATCCACATATAAGTGAGTATAAACCATGTGTGTCTTTCTGCTCCTGGGATACCTCACTCAGGATGATCTTCTCTAGTTCCTACCATTTGCCTGCAAATTTCATGATTTCCTTGTTTTTAATTGCTGAGTAGTGTTCCATTGTGTGAATGTACCACCATTTCTGTATCCATTCCTCAATTGAGGAACATCTGGATTGTTTCCAGCTTCTGGCTATTACAAATAAAGCTGATATGAACATGGTTTCACTTATCAGGAGGAAACTCCACCATGAGGGAAACATCAGGTAGGACCTCAGGGCACTGAGCCGAACCCCCTGCTCCATTTCTCAGGAAAATTCCCAGGTTCTTGAAGGCAGTCTGTTGCCAGCACAGAGCCACTTGCCTGGGTTGCATGCTCTACTCACCATCTCAGATGACTGTGGGCCCCAAAACACCATAGAGTGTGTTTCCCTTTCAGAAGGAAACACCGTGGTGGGGGAAACATCAGCATGAGTGCTGTGTTCACCTCCCACTGATTACTTCTTGGATACTGGGGTACAGAGCTCCAACCTCAGACCTACAGAAACCCGAGATCCATGGGATCAGCCCCCAGATACTGCTCCAAGGTGCAACCAGTTATCCTTAGTTAAACTGACCAAACCTCAGGGCTCCCTGGTTCTTCAAGAGGGCTAGGCCTAGAAAACACACTGTAAGAGCAGCAGCAGCAGCTCAATAAATTCAGAACAAGAAACCCAGCAGCAGGGCAGCTGTCTTTAGGACTTCTCCTGGTGAGAAGAGAGCTCCCCTACCTACCAAAGACCACAGTTACCACTCAGGTCCATATGCCTGAGGTGAGCTGTGACAATCCCTGGGGAGCACCGGATATTTGGTGACCATACCCAAAGAGCTCAAGAGGCCTCCTTTAGGAAAAATTATCTTTCTGCCAAGGAAATTCTCCCTACTCCAGGGTTCCAGGAGGCACCAGAAACTAACATCCAACACCTGAGACAGCCACATGGGTAAAGGCCAGCATAAAAGTTCAACCAACAAAAACCAGAGCAATATGGCATCTCCGGAACCTAGTAATCCAGCCCTGGACACTCTATCATAAGTGAAATTCAAGAAGATGACTTTATATCTATGCGTATGAAGAGGATAATAGAGGAAACAAATAAAATGAGTAAAAAAAAAAAAAAAGGAAGATAAAGTCAGATTATGGCCATCCCTAAAGAAATAAAGGAAAATGCAGCCAAATAATTCAAACAGTTTGTGGCCTTCAGAGAAGAAATAATTAAACCACTGAAAGAAATTAAAATAAAAATTTAAAAAACCCAGAGGAATGTTCAAATAAACAGGTGAAGGAATTGAAGGAAAAACACAAAAATATGGTCAACAAGTGAAGGAAATCAACAAAACGGTTCAAGATCTTGAGATAGATTGGAAAACTTAAAGAAAACACAAACAGAGGAAATCATGGAGAAGAAGAACTTAGGAAAGAAAACAAGAATTACAGAGGTAATATAACCAAGAGACTATAAGAAATATAAGAAAGAATTTCAGGTATGGAAGATACAATGAAATAAATCAATGTATCCATCAAAGAAAATGTTAAATTAAGGTGCAGTTGAATAATGGGATTTGTACCACAAGACAAGATCCCATCTAGCTAAGCTTCCATCTTGTGACAGGAAAAGGTTCTGGGAATATGCTGCTCCTAGAAGGAAAGAAGAAATAAAAGCTGCTGCAAATGAAAGTCTAGGGTACCAGGTTCTTTTCCAAAGTGTCAACTGAACTTTACAGTATTTGTCCTTGTGGTGCTAACTTTAGAATAATGAAGCATGCGTATTCTGATACCCTCCTAAAGCCAGGCACATAGCAGGGGAGTCCCAGCATGGAGGCTCTAATAACACATTGTATGAAGCTATAGAAATGAACACTGAATTGCATTGAAGACCCCAATATATTGGCTGCATTAAATCTGTGGTGGTATCTACCAAGAAAAACTGTACGTAAAGAGTGTAATCAGCCTAAATGAGAGGAAGATAGCAAATCTGTCCTCCCTGTTATAACAGCCCTGTTAGAGCTGTCATAGAATAACATGATTTGGAACCTGTCCTCCTGGCTTTCAGTCTTGCTTTGGCCAGTGTATTTTTCATTGTGCCCCAACGCCACACTTTCGGAACATTAATGCATTTTCTATGCCATTTGTATACTGGAACGTAGTTATTTGCTTTGTAATTTTACAAAGGGTTTAGAATTAAGATTTCACTTTTAGTTTCAGAACAGACTTTGGGTCATTTAAACTGTATTGACACTGAAAGACTATGAATGATTTTGAAGTTGGACTAAATGTGTTTTGCATCATATTTCCATAAGACTATGGTGGCCAAAAAGTAGAATTATGTTGTTTAAATGAAATGTCCCCAATGCTATCAAGGCACTTGAATACTTGGTTCTCAGTGCATGGTTTTGGGATGTTTATGTGGTGTGGAATTTCTGGAGACATTCTATCACTAAGGGTGGACTCTGAGGTTTCTACAGATGGATGCCGCACACTGTGCACCTGGTGTTTCTTGGTTTTGGTTTAAGTTGTGAGTGGTTAGCTTCTGCTCCTGCTTCCATGTAAAGTGCCATTATGGACCTTAGTACCCTGGAACCATAGGTCCAAAATAATCTTTTTTCTTCCGTAAGTTTCCTTAGTCATGTTATTTTACCACAGGAATAAAATATGACTAATATAACATACATGTACACATATACATAGTTCAAATATACACATGAAATTCATGATCTAGATTTATACCCTCTCTACTTTTAGACTGATCATGTAAGAAGGAAGACTTTACATATTAGTCTGAGGCTTACTCTCCTGTCCATATATATGAAAACAGATGTTGTTATACTTATTCAGCTAATATGACACCAACATGATTGGATCAGCATTTATGTATTGATATATTCAGAAGATACACAATGCAAGAGTAAACACATTTACTGTGTTAATTAAATTTATATAATACAAATTAATGTAGCGCAAATCTAAAAGATTAAAATGCTTGCGGAAAAAAGATTTTACTTTTTTAATTAATATAATTTAAATTCATTTTAAACATTAATTATTAATCTTTTATTATTATGGTATGTGAAAAGCCACTTTCTCTGCTTATTTCTTTTTTTATCTGAAATATAATTCTGTAGTGGAAAAGAACTCAGGGAATAACATCAAATCAACATTAAATTAAAATTCTCTGACCATGATATCCATACCAATTTAACTGTTAGAATTTAAAAGATACCATTTTTTTCCCCATGGAACAATTTATTTGCTTTCTGGTGGAATTTACAAAAATGGTTTCCTGTAGAGCTAAAGACAAATCTGTGAAATATGGAAAATTTGAACATTTCCTGTCTAATCAATAAAGACTGAAATGCTAACAAATGAAGGCTAAGATGAGAGTCAATAATAGAAGTTTAAAGCCATGAAAAGCAAATGAGTATTATCTGGATGTGTTCTTACTTATCAACAAGAAGAAAGAATTTTGTAGCATAAATGGAGGAGCAAATTCATTTGCTTCATGAATGGAAACACTACATGTACAAATATTACCTGTGGAGGAAGGCTAGAGCTTTTCTCTAACTTCAAGTAGAAGAGGGAGTGTTTAATACTTATCTTACTTGTTTAATACTTACCTTATTTATTTGTTATCTAATGCCTCTGTAGGGTGATTTTGTTATGAGAAATGGGAAGAAACTCAGGTATTTAACACTGAATCTTTCCTGTAACTCAAGCAAGACAATTTTCCAGGACTGTGAACAAGAACATGCCTGGCTCTAATACTGAGGTATGTTGGCTGATGAACTAAAAACAACAACAACAACAAAAAAAAAATGCAAATACTGATCAGCACTGGGTTAAAATCAAAATGAGTAGAGACTATAAAGTGGAGATTATCTTACAAACTCTGCTTTGCTCTTAAGTTTATACAAACATTGTCTTAAACCTGAGGTTCACGCTTCTTGGAAAAGGGAGCCAATCACTTCTGAGTGCACAATTGTAAATATGATTTTGCATGAGCACATTAACGGTCAAATATTAGGTTAGCCTTTTGTGATATTTTCTGATCTTTAATTTAATTTAATTGAAAGTATGTTAGAACTGCTGTAACATTTAGAAGCATGGCTCTGCGAAGGACATACTCTCTGTCTTCTTAAGGACATATTTATCCAGCATGCTAACATTTTAAGACAACTGTGCCATCTGTTAAAATTTTTTTATTTAATTTTGATGTGCGGAAATTATAATTTGTGTTTATCATTCATTAACATAGGTAATTATTAACTGGACGCTAAGTCCGTGTATTGTTTCTAATTTAAAAAATGGACCACAGTGTGAAATGTAACCCGTTAATATGTCTTTATTTTCCCTTAAGCCACCAATATAAAATTCAAAATTTCAAAAATCTAAAAGCAGTAATTCTCGAAGCCCTCAAAAACCTTTGTTCCTTCCCATTTACTGATGAATGATAATGAAAATTATCCAGCACTCTTTGACACTCCTCATATCACACTGTTCTTGAAGTTAGGAATATAATTTTAATTTTTCACTCATAATTATCCACGCTGTTTTGAAATTATATTCAACAGCCCTATTGGCATGTCATTTAATTGTTTGTAGTTTGTGAAGCTTGGCTGAGAGTTTGAGAACATTTTTATTCTCTCACTGAGAGTGAGAAAGGTATCAATATTCCCATTTCACACAAAGAAAAACATCATCAAAGGAGGCATTTATTTTATCAAAGTTAAAATTTTATAATTTTCCCCATACAAAGTTATGTATTTTTAATTATCTCCGTGTGTGTTGTAATTCTGCATTTTGCTGGTCTTTGAATAATTTTAGTGAATGTGTTATTCAATTTATTTAATATATACTAAGACAGTTGATTTTGTCCAACACTGCTTTGTGACCAGGAACATCACACTGTTTTAACAGCAGAGAAACATTCTAGCTTAAAAGCACATAGATTGACACAGAACATTCAGACTTATTTTCTTGCAGTTTTGCTGCTGTTTGGCTGGGCTGTTGAAAGCTATAATTCATAAAAAGAGACTAAACAATGGTGCTACTTTGGTCTAGATGTGAGAAAATCATATCTCCAATTTTAATAAAATTATATCAGTAATGTTAAAATTAGAGATTAGCAGTTCAAGATCAAAGCTCAAAAAAAGAAAGACACTCCTAGGACCCAGTGATTTCTCAATACAAAATTAGAGACATATGTTTTTGTGGAATTTACCATATCATAGCTGGGTGGTCGTTGGACATGCCACTAATCCCATCATTTGGGAGGCAGAGTCAGTCAGATCTCTGAGTTGGAGGCCAGCCTGCTCTACAAAGTCAGTTTCTAGGACAACTAGGTCTTCAACTAGGTCTCTTAAAAACAAACAAAGAAACAGACAGGAAAAACAAAACAAACCAACAAGCAAATACCCACCATAATGTGTGTGGGGGGGATGTAAATTGTTTTTCATGTTCTTCCCAACTTCAGAATTTTGAACAGTTCCTGAGACTTGAGAAACACGGTGGCTGTTTTATGAGTTGAGTTGTTGCAACCAACGGAAAGCTGTCAATAATTTTAGCTTAGAGAAGGATTACAGAACATACAAAGTTAATCAATTTGTTGTAAAATTGGAAAATTGCCAATAAGCCACTATAATGTCATTAGTGACTCTTATTTCATAAGTTTTGTATCACAGCTTGGAACTTCTTTTCTTTCATCTCTTCCTATCTTCAAATATGCTGAAGCCTCTTTTTATGGTTTCACAAGAAAGAGGGGAACATAACCTGATCAGGTTGTGACTAAAACTTTTCTCATTCATAGTACCTCTTTTATTAAAAAGGTCTCCTAAGCTTGGACCCAAGAGCCAGGCTTAATTAAAGTTACTTGCTTCTAGCTTAGAATATGAATTGCCACTTTTCACTTCAAGGCTTTCCCTACTACTGACAGCAAAGATAAAGTCTAGGGCCTCATTTTTTTTTCTACAGAATTTCTTTCTTTGTCCTCAAATGAATTACTTTAATTAAAATAACTTAGTGACTATGTTCTTACTCTCTTAGCTACAGGATTTCTCTTTTAACAAGGTTCATATTTGCCCTTGGATAGTTAGAAAAATGTATTTTTTACAGGCTCTTTTTTCATGACTCAGCATTTTAGAAGAAATCAATAATTTATGTATGTTAAGACCACAAACTTGAGACATTGAAATACCAAAGTTTTCTGGTTTTTGAATATTCTGCACCTAACATAATATTAATAATTAAGTAGATTTCAAACTATACTCAAATGAAATAAAATCAGTTATAAACCATATTACTAGAAAACTTAAGATGGTTTGAAGTTACTTGTGATGCAGTGAAACTATTTAAGTAACTATTTTAAATTAAACGTGTTAATATGAGATGCAGCTACTCAAAACAATAAAAAGGTTGAGTATGACTTGTAAAACCTCATAACTTATTCATTTTCAATCAAAAATATTTATTGAACCATATAGTATGCCAGGAATCAGTTTGGTGTGCAATAGAGCAGTGTCTAGAACTCATATATTTTCTTTCTTAACTAATAATATTCCTCAATAAAGAAATGAGCATTACCCCCAAAGCTGCATATATAATAAAATATAAATCATGTGAAAGAAAAAATCTTTTATATCCATAAATTTCAAACTGACAAAGTGATGATGTGATTTCTGCAGCAAAAACAGCAGCAGCAACAACAGCCGATAATGCCTCTCTGCAAAATTGCCATTTAATCTGCAGAATTAGCTATGTTTTTCGTTGGAGAGACTTGAAGGAGAAAGTTGTTTCAGATAATCAAAATGGAAGATAGTGCCCACTTCATGGAGGATTCTCATTAAGGATGAGCAAAAGGCTGCCCATTCTCTCCATATGTCTTCAACATAGTACTTGAAGTCCTAGCTAGATCAATAAGACAACTAAAGGAGATCAAGGGGATACAAATCGTAAAGGAAGAGCTCAAAGTTTCACTATTCACAGATGATATGATAGTATGCCTAAGTGACCTCAAAAATTCAACCAGAGAACTCCTTCAGCTGATAAACACCTTCAGCAAAGTGACTGGATACAAAATTAACTCAAAAAAATCAGAAGCGCTCCTTTATATCCAAGACAAAAGGACAGAGAAAGAAATCAGGGAAACAACACCCTTCACAATAGCCACTAATAACATAAAATAGTTTGGGGTGACTCTAACCAAGCAGATGAAAGACGTGTTTGAAAAAAACTTCAAGTCTCTAAAGAAAGAAATCAAAGAAGACATCAGAAGATGGAAAGATCTCCCAGGCTCATGGATTGGTAGGACTAACATAGTGGAAATGGCCATCCTGCCAAAAGCAATCTACAAATTCAATGCAATTCCTATCAAAATACCAACTCAATTCACTACAGACATTGAAAGAAAAATTCTCAACTTCATATGGAGAAACAAAAACCCCAGAATTTCCAAAACAATCCTGTCCAACAACAGATCCTCTGAAGGCATTTCCATCCCTGATCTCAAGTTGTACTACAGAGCAATAATAATAAAAACTGCATGGTATTGGCATGGAAATAGAAAAGTGGATCAATGGAACCAAATGGAAGACCCAGAAATAAACCCACACACCTATGAATACTTGGTTTTTGACAAAGAAGCCAAACCATTCAATGGAAAAAAGACAGCATCTTTAACAAATGGTGATGGTCCAACTGGATGTCTACATGCAGAAAAATGAAAATAGATCCATATTTATCACCCTGTATAAAACTAAAGTCCAAGTGGATCAAGGACCTCACTATGAAACCAGATACTCTAAATCGGTTAGAAGAAAAAGTGGGGAAGAACCTATAACTCGTTGGCACAGGAGACAACTTCCTGAATAGAACACCATCAGCACAGGCTCTAAGAGCAACAATCAATAAATGGGACCTCATGAAACTGAAAAGCTTCTGTAAAGCAAAAGACACTGTTGTTAGAACAAACCGGCAGCCTACAGATTGGGAAAGGATCTTCACCAACCCAACATCTGACAGAGGGCTGATATCCAGAAGATATAAAAACTAAAGAAGTTAAAAGGCAATAATTCAAGTAACTCAATTAAAAAGTGGGGTATGGAGCTAAACAGAGAATTCCCTGTAGAAGAATATAGAATGGCAGAGAAACACATAAGGAGATGTTCAACATCCCTAGCCATCAGATAGATGTAAATCAAAATGACCCTGAGATTTCTCCTTACACCCATCAGAATGGGTAAGATCAAAAACTCAAGAGACAACACATGCTGGAGAGGCTGTGGAGAAAGAGAACCCTCCTCCATTGCTGGTGGGAATGTCAACTGGTACAACCACTATGGAAATCAATCTGGCACTTTTTCAGACAACTAAAAATAGTGCTACCTCAAGATCCAGCTATACCACTCCTAGGCATATATCCAAAAGATGTTCAAGTACACAACAAGGACATTTGCTCAACCATTTTTGTAACAAATTTATTCGAAATAGTCAGAACCTGGAAACAACCCAGAAGCCAATCAACAGAGGAATGGATACAGAAATTGTGGTACTTTTACACAATGGAATATTACACAGCAATTAAAAACAAGGAAATCATGAATTTTGCAAGCAAATGGTAGGATCTAGAAAAAAAAAAATCATCCTGAGTGAGTTATCCCAGGAGCAGAAATACACACATGGTATATACTAATTTATATTGACCTATAGGATGGGATAAACATCTAAAATCTATACACCTAAAGAAGATAAACAAGAAAGAGGTCCAGAGGTAAGATGATCAATCCTCATCTAGAAAGACAAAGGGGATGGACATTGGAAATAGGAGAAAACAAGTAAAAGGACAGTAGCCTACCACAGAAGGCACCTGAAAGACTCTACCTAGCAGTGTATCAAAGCAGGTGCTGAGACCCATAACCAAACCTTCGACAGAGTGTAGGGAATCATATGAAGGAAGGAGGAATTAGTATATCCTAGAGGGGACAGGAAGCCCCACAAGCTCCAAATATATCTGAGCACAGGTGTCTTCTATGAGACTGTTTATCCAACCAAGGACCATGCATGGATATAACCTACAACCCCTGCTCAGACATAGCCCATGGTAGCTCAGTATCCAAGTGGGTTCCCTAGTAAAAGGGACAGGAATTGTTTCTGACATGAACTCATGAGCTCCCCCCCCCCCGGGGGGGAGGAGCAGCCTTGCTAGGCCACAGATAAGGACATTGCAACCATCCTGAAGATACATGATAAGCTAGGGCCAGATGGAAGGAGAAGAGGACACCCCCTCTCAGTGGACTCGTAAGGGGGCAGGGAGGAGATGAGGGAGGGAGGGGAGGATTGAGAGGGAAAGAGGGAGAGGGCTACAGCTGGTATACAAGTGAATGTGTAAAATTATTTAAAAATAAAAAAAATATTAAAAAATTTCAATCAAAGGAGGAGATAATCTGCATCAAAACATGAATTTTTCTGGGTTTTGAATATATTAATTATCATTTGCATTGTGGCAAAGTAACTGACATAAACAACTTATTGGAGAAAATTTATTCTGGCACACTAATTCAGAGGTGTCAATCCATCATTGAAGGTGTGTGTGGTAGGACAAAACAGTTCATAACATGGCAACCTGAGAACAGATAGTGGATACAGAAAAAGGTAAGACAAGGCACAACTCCCAGTGACTTGTTTTCCTCCAACAAAGCCACCTCTTATCTTTTCTCACTTTCCCATAATGTCATTGTATTCTGAATCCATCAAGGCTTGATTGAGTTATATTAGATGCCCCATAATGAAACCATCACTGGAGACAGCCTCAACAATGCATCCACAGTTGTTCTAATGATTATCGCTTAACTTACAGTATAATTGCAATCAAGGTAAACTATGATAATTTTGTGCTTTGTGAACTTGGCTTTGCACCCAGACCCTTAAGCTAGTGCCCTAAAGTCACATGAAAGACTCCAAATTTAGTTCTAACCCCAATGGTGAACATTTACTAATGTTATTTTTATCGAGATGCTTCTGTTATTTATGTGCAATGTGGAATTTAAAAGGGGAGTGTTAAAATGGCAATCTACCAGACATAGGCTTCTGCCGCATTCCATGTGAGGGTAATGTGACATTATCATATTTAATGACTAGCTGAGGGGCTGATATTTCTAGAGTGATCAGAGTAATTGGAACCACTTTACAAAAATACAACTTTAAGGGAGATGTTTAAATGTTCTGATTTGAACATGTCATGGTTAGCATCACTGTACATAATAAAGATTAGATGAGTGGATAGTTTCATATTTGTAAACCTACACTCATATACCCATCCACACTTGTTCCAGAAGATGAGATCAGGCATCCATGCTGTATATAAAAATTTAGAATCCGTACTTTATAGTATGGATATTTAAAAAGATTAAAAACTACAGAAAATGGATGGAAATCCATGATTATATGTATAGTATGTATATATTTTATATTAATATGTATATATATTATGATATGGTATGATTAACATAATATAATATAATTAATATAATATACATATGTAATGACAGAACATTTTAACAACGTATATCTCAACTTACTGAAAAGATGTTGGGCTAGGTATTATATTAAATTCCTGTGTACATTTCAAGAAAATTAAGAACTGCCGGAAATTAAAAGGGGGAGAAGCAAGACTATGGTTAGATAAAAACATACTAAACCCTCTAAAATCTACTCATTATGACTACATAGATAGAAAATTTAGAGCCTCCAAAGTGAACAAATAAGCATAGCCATCTCCTTACTGAAGATGCGTCCACAGTTCCCATCTTTTGCGTTGATCTTCTTGTCCTGAATTTCTTAAAACATTCCTGAATGTCTTCTTGTGAATTAATAAAGCATTGGTGCATTAAGAAACACTTGGAATGTGGATGTATAGTCCTCTGGAATAGCAAAAGAGTGAAACAGTTAAAAGTCATAGCAGAAGAGGATTCTGCAGAGGAGCTTCCTGTCCATATGAAGGCTCTGAAACCAAAGTACAAAGAAAAGCAATTTCTCTGCCTTGTCCTGTCCCATAGCATGGTCTAGTTTCCTACATAAAATGCACATGGCTTTGTTTGTTTACCTGCTGCTCTCCTTGCTCACTGACAAGCTAGTTAAAGTCAGAACATTGACCTGTTACTCATTTCTTATTGACAGCATCTGGATGAAAGTCAATTCAGAGTGCTCAATCAATAAAAATGCTATTGAAGGAGTGATTGAATAGATCTTTGCTATATACAACTTTCAGAAGTGACCCAAAGGTGATAATTTGTATGATCCTCTCAGGTCTTTAGTGCTGTGTAATTACAAGAAGCACAATTTGTCTTCATAACACCTGTGTGTAGCAGTGTAAATTCTGAAAAATAGGTGTAAGTTTGAAGTAGGGAGTCACTAATTTTTAGGAGCTGTATAAAGGAAATATAGAGTTGACCTATGGGATTTTTGGTCTTCCAGATAACAAAGAAGCAACTCGCAGTGAAGTTGGCTAACACGTGGCATGGGAAGCCAGAAGTGTGCACCTGCATAATTTTTCAACTTATTTTCCAATAATAATATCCAATGCACTTACAGAAATTCTGTGCTTCAACTTTTTAAAGCTGTTTCCTATCTTGGCATTTCCACTATCACTGAAAAGATATGGGCAAGTTTCAGAATATTGTGTGTGCATCATTCTAAAGTTGTAAGTAGGAGAGCTTAAGGAAACTAATTAGTAACATACAAATAAACTCCAGACAGGTGTTTTCTAATAGTTTCTATAATAATACCAAAATTAGGCCTTATGATTTTTTAATTTCAGATGGTTTCTACTAAATTTGTGACTGGATTTTACATTAGTTCCATATTAACTATGTAGGAAAATTAAAATTCTCTCCACTACAAGGAATATTTCCCATTATCTGTCTGAAGCTAAAGCTCCCTACATTAAAACACAGTACATGAGTCAAAAAAAATTGAAATGTTTACCAGAATTTCTTGGAAAATAAACAAAATAGACTCAAATAATTTTAATAGAAAGATGAGTTATTTGCATATGTACAAGAAAATTTCTCTCTATACATTTTATTTGAATATATTCATTGACATGAAGCATGTAATATAAATGTGATTAAATATATAATTATAATGAAAAAACATATATACATATAACGAAGTAGTAACTTAAGCTTATTCTTTAAGAAAATTTCTTTTGTGATTCCTATAAAATGCATATCTCCCTGACCTTAACACTGTTGGCATTTGGTTGAAATTTGTTTTAAAATAACCTTTTATACCATGTTCCCTGATTTCTTCAGTAATTCCAGGTAAAATACTCTGACCCCTGGCAATACAAATTAGAGCAGTGGTTCTCAAACTAAGGTTCAATACCCCATTAGGGTCACATATCAGATATCCTACTTATCACATATTTACCTTAAAATTAATAACAGTAGCAAAATAAGAGTAATGAAGTAACAGCAAAATAATTTTATGGTTGGGGTCACCACAAAATGATAAACTTCACTAAAGAATCACATCATTAGGAAGATTGAGAACCAATGAATTAGCGAAATGTTACTTCAAAAATTTGTGTGATTGTAAAGACTTTAAACTGCTCTCAAGATTACTTAGATTTATATTGATTTCTCTGCGCGATGTAGTGGTAGCATAAATTCTTAAAATCCTTGAAGCTGTGCTTAAAGCCTGAGTTCAAACCAAAACAATAATAAAAATACATACATACAATGTATGGGGGTTTGTTTTTTTAGGTTTTGTTTTTACATGCACCCTTGATACTTTTGAGTAAATCGTAGCTTAATTTGCAAATATACCATGAGATTCTGCATGAGATGGTGACAAAATGACTCTCAGTCCTCAGGAGAATGTAGGGCTTCGGCTCTGAGTTTACACTTTATAATGTGGCATGACTGGAATAGCACCACATTTACAACTGGGAGCATCATTTTGCTGACGTTTCAACTGATAAAATTAAACTCCATAAGAAGGGACTTAAGCACAAATGCTAGTTATTTCTGTAGCTTTGGAAATTTTCCAGCTACCACAGAGTCATTGAGTTTTCACGTTCGCCTCCTTTCTTTTTTCTCCCTTATCAAGATGTTTTTAACTTAAAAAACAACAGAGAAAAGAAAGGAAAGTTCTATTTTGTTTTTTTTCTAAGTAAAACCCCTTAAAGGGAACCAGTGCAATGGTAAGGCTGTGGTGAATACAAATGCTACTTATGGACTTTTGTTAATGGTCTGCTATTATTTTTTATAGGATGACTGTCTTTGTTTTCACAATGGTGGATTCCCCATTCTTCTACTTTACTCACGAGCTGCTTTCTCACA
This sequence comes from Psammomys obesus, assembly GCF_907164565.1. Taxonomy (NCBI): domain Eukaryota; kingdom Metazoa; phylum Chordata; class Mammalia; order Rodentia; family Muridae; genus Psammomys; species Psammomys obesus. The sequence continues at coordinate 18,216,203 of NW_026596034.1, forward strand.
TAGACCAGCTATGGCATATGGTCCTATCTTGACTGTTTGTGAATGGATTAGCTGCCTTTTCGATTACCCATGTGCACTTGCGGATGACTCACAATGTAGCTGAACAGCTGCTCACACATCTGTCTTCTCCCACTTACCATGGGATCTCCACACAAAATTTCTCCTTCTAAGAACTCATACAACTGCTCATTTGCATTCTCTTCCAAAATAGCTCTGCCTGATCCTGCCTCCAGCCTTGTGGAGTATGGAGAAAGAAAGCATGAGATTTTTTTTTTATGTCCCATAGAAAATGAACTTTTTCTTTTGATAAAAATAGATAATTTTTGAACTGTGCCCCCACCCCAGGGATGGTCTTCCAGAATATCATGGAGTTAATGTGACTGAAGAGAAAATTTGAAAGCAGTCACAAGGAATTCAGCAAAATTACACCCAAAAGAAACATTTAGAATTTGCAGATTTCATTATGGAAATTTAAGCACATACCCATAACACTTGTGATGTTCCTGCCTTTCAAAGTTGGGAACCACTGTTCTTGAGTTTGATTCTGTTTGACTTGAGTAAACAGTAGGCAGCTTACTATGGCAGAGTGATATGAGGTCTATATGCTATGTAGCTTCTGCCCATTTTTTAAGAAGATTCTCACTAATGAATGGGGGCACCATGGACTCAGTCTGCCTCGAGATCATAATAATTAAAGAACTCCCCAATAAATTCATGCTGAGATATACACTGAGTAATATGAACCAGTGTATAGATACAGACATATATAGCAAGCTTCCATCATTGCACTTTCTCTGTCCTCCCATCAGCCAGAGTCATGCAACACCTGCCAAAACTTTGCTGAATTTCTGAACATATGAATGGAAGCTGCTAATGACCACATTCATCTTGAATCACTAAAGTTGGGGATATATTGTACAACAATGATGGTACCTCTTTATATTTCAATTCACACTGCCCTGGTTGGCTTTGCCAACTTGATACACCATTGGGTTACATGAGAGAAAAGCTTTGAGTGAGGAATTTCTTTTTTAATTTTGGCCTGTGGACATAGCTATGTGGAATTTTCTTGAATAATGATTGATGCAGGAATATCTAGCCCGTAGCCAGCATGATCCCTGTGCAGGTGCTCCTGGGCTACATAGGGAAAATGAGCCAAGTGTTAGAGTGAACAAGCCAGAGAGGGAATCATCAATTTTCTCCACACTTCCAGCCTCCAGACTCCTATTTTGATTCCTACTTAGATTTTCCACAATGATCAATAGTGACCTGAAAGTTCAAATAAACCCTTTCCTCCCAAAGTGACACTTATTCATAGAGACTTAAAGAGCAAATAATCAAACTAGAACATGTATATTATCTTCCCTATCATTTAATAATCATACTCTTTACTGATGAAAAGCATGTACAGAGGCACAGTAGCACATATATCTTTGTTTTTAGTTAACACAGAAATATACACACACATACACGCACATACACAGAGACAATTTTCTAGGTTGGCCTGATTTATAATGCATACGTATCTTGTACTACTAGGATATAGGGAATTCAGGTGAATGAATATATTATGGATGAATTAATACAATAACAAAAATGAATAGTATAGAGGAAATATAATATAAGGTGAAGTTTTGAACCAGAAAATGTGGCTTATTAGAGGTTTGGCGGTTGAGGAGCAGACAGATATTGTGTTAAAGTTATTATTTCCCAATCAATGTCATTGCGTTAAGAAACATTTCAAGAGTCAGCAGGATGATAAAACTTGAAGAGTGTCTATGAGCAAAAGCCGTTTAAGTGCACTGAGAAAACTTCAAGGTTCTGTGTACTCAGGGCACTTAGATTCTCAAAAGTTTAATGAATTAGAAAGCAAAGCAAACTCATAACATACAAAAAGTATAAATCTTTCATCAGATGACATTCAGACCCTAGGTTCCCACAATTTGATTGTTGCTTTGCCTCAGGGTAGTAACAAAATCACTAATTTATTGTCACCTTGTGCCATCTGTGTTCTCACTTAGTGCCTAGCAGCAAGAGTTGGTTTTATTTGATAAATAATAAATTTAACAAATATCTGAAAATCTAAATACTGCGAAAGATGGCAAATAAGACAAGAAAAGCAAAAGAGGACAGAGCTGTACCCTTTCAAACTTTATACTACAAAATATGAGGACTAGTATCCCAAAGACCTATTCATACATGAAATAGCATTTGATAAACAGCATTTAGGAGCCTAGTAACACATGCTAGTAGCTAAAAAGATGCCAGATATTGACTTTTCTCTTTTCTTCCTTATTGCAAGAATGAAGATACAAATTACTTCATTTCATTCCAGGTTTTATTCTCATCACGAAATTGCTTCATCTGAGCTGACATTAACTCTCACTTCTTCATCATTTTTCTTTTGATTTGGAAATATATTCTACAGTTTATTTTAAAGATTCCATTTCCTTTTTACAATTCCTGTCAGCAACATTGGAGATGGCTTACATCTATAAATTTCTGCACCTTTTACAGAGCTCACTAACAGACACTGTGCATAATGACTAAAAGCCTTTACACTTGATTAAAAGAGCTCAAGAAAAAACATACCCAAGAGCTGACTATCTAACCTTGTGTGCACTTTTTGTTTGTCTGGGACCAAATATCATTGTCTACTGGTGAGGTGTAGCCTGTAATATCATTAAGCACATGTGGATGAATTTTAAAAAGACAGGATAATAAATTGATATATTGAACACATAATAAATATTTTCAGGAATTTACATCTATTTTACTTCACTTTGCTCTCAAAATACTTCTTTAAAATTGTTACATGAACTTTTGTAGATGTTTTAAGTGAATGACAGGAATTAAGTCATATTAGTTGAGTGACTGGTGTTGACAACTCAGTATTCAAATTTATACATAGGTTAATCTAAAATTATGAAGATATGCTTTTAAAGTTTACATTGGTATGGCTTAGTGCTGCACTACAGTTTTGGTAGCTGAAGTGATAGCTCAGTGTGAAGTACTTGCCATTCCAGTATGAGTACCTACATTCAGATTACTAGTACCTGCGAAAACCTCAGGATGTCAGGTGAACATTTCTGATCCACTGTAGTCAGGGTCAGAGACAAGCAAATCCCAGGCCAGAGAGCCAGTGTAACTGAAATGACAGTCTCCAGGTTCAGTGTGAGACCTATCTTAAAAGGAAAAAAAAAAAAAAGAAGAGAGAAAGAAGGAAAGAGGAGAGAGGAGGGAAAGGAAGGGGAGAGAAGAAGAGGGAAGAGGAGGGAGGAGAGGGGAGAAAGGGGAAGAGGGAAAGAGGAGGAGTGGGGAAGGGAGAGAAGAGGAGAGAGAAGAGGAGAGGGGAGGGAGGGGAGAGAGGGGGAGGGGATTGGAGAGAAGGGAGGAGAGAGGAGAGGAAAGGAGTGGAGAAAGCAGAGTATTGAATGCAGAATACATTTCAAAGTGAGTTACTGGCCCTCAGTTATGCCCTAAATGTGATAGTATCCAGCAAAACAAGGTTACACAAATATAGCCCTCCCCATGACACAATAAACAAAGAAATAACTCATTTGTGTTGACTAGTTTTCTGTGAACTTGATATAAATTAGAGTTATCTGAAGAGAGGGATCCTCAATTGAGAAAATGCCTCCATAAGATCCAAGTATAGTGCATTTTCATAATTACTGATTAGTAAGCGAGGTCTCATTTCTTGGTGGAGTAGGTAGTGCCATCTCTGGGCTGCTGGTCCCGGATTCTATAAGAAAACAGACCAAGATGTGAGAAGAAGCTAGTAAAAAGCTCCCCTACAAAGCCTCTGTATCAGCTCCTGCCTCCAGGTTCTAGCTCTGTTTTAATCCTTGCCCTGAGTTCCTTCAGTGATGAACTATGTTGTAGAAGTGTAAGCTAAATAACATCTTTTCTCCACAACTTACTTTGCGTCATTGTGTTTCATTACACCAATTGTAACCCAAACCAAGCCATTATTCCTTCCTTTTTTTTTTCATTAATTATTCTTTTTTTTTAGTCTTTTTTTTTTTGAATTTTATTTTTTTCTTACCAGTTACATTTTATTAACTCTGTATCCCAGCCCTGTCCCGATCCCTCATTCCCTCCCAGTCCGTCCCTCCCTCCCTCATCTCCACTGTGCCCCTTTCCAAGTCCACTGATAGGGGGGACCTCCTCCCCATTCATCTGATCCTGTTTTATCAGGTATCTTCAGGACTGGTTTTTTTTCTCACATCCATTGTTTTGTGAGTTTTCCCAGGGAGTTGTGAACAAAAAAGTAATCATCTCCTACAGGGCACTTGACATGCAATAGAAGATTTGAACTATGGTTTAGCAAGCCTATATGGTTAGTGGCTTTACTCACAGAAACATAGGTGACACAAAGGCAGCTGCATTAATGAAAGGATGAAAACTCATGGGTGACAACTCATGAAAACTTTATCACTAGAGCTCACTGTTAAACTTGAATATAGTTCTACAGACAGAAGGTGCTTTCCCCTTTCTGGTAATCATTTAGCACTTTTTATTATGCAACGAGGAGCCTATGAATCTTGTCTAAACTTGAATTTGAGAAATTTCTGCTTTTGGATTCCAATGAACCTCATTTCTTCCCCCACAAGGGAAGGAACATGATAGTTTGGAGTAAAATATTTACATGACCCTACAGCAAAGCATAACAGCTCTTATTGCAATTCTGATTCCCCAGTTACTTCCATCTAAGCTAGGGGTGCCCAACCTTCCTAATGCTGGGACCCTTTAATACAGTTCCTCATGTTATGGTGACCCCAACCATAAAATTATTCTTTTGAATACTTAATAATTGTATTCTTGCTGTCATTATGAATTGTAATGTAAACATCTATGTTTTCTGACAGCCTTAGGCAAACCCTGTAAAAGGGTCATTTAACTCTCAGGTTGAGAATCATTGCTGTAAGCTATTTGATGTGATGGTTCCAGATCTATACACCGTCTCAGCTAAGAAAAGCAAATACTGAATGAGGGCCCTCATGTTGCCACCTCTTCTTTTCAGTGTAAATACTTTATTGCTAAGTTGACACAACACTGATTCACTTTTTCTTATTACCTTTCAACACACTCCTTTATTTACTCAGACTAATTGGCCGTTCTACAAACAGCGTGAAAATATCCCCCATCTAGTGCCTCTGTATTGCCTTTTACTTCACCCCGAATCTCCCCACATTTTACTTGAAATTCAGAAGTGAGCTTAAGACCATCATTAGCAATATGATGCCCTGGCACTAATAACACAGTGTAAACTGTTTTCCAAACCACAGTCACATGACCATGCTTTGCACTTCCCATAGCACCTAATACTTCAGGAAATTCCCTCTTTTCTTGATTGGCTATTGGTATATTATTTTGTTTGCTATCACTAAAAGGTTACCAGTTCATATGTGTCCATTAGAATTATGCAAGGCACTGATTAACATTTAATCAAAATATTCCTAAAATTTGCAATCAGCACACAAAGTAATGGGTTTTAAAATGCCATTCTAATACAGATATAGCATTATGATTTACTCATAGTTACTACCCTACTGATATTTTTTATTTCCCTCTCACTGATTGTCACCTTCCTTTTCTAAATAGTACCCCCTTTACTTTCTTGACTCAAGTATTACATGATGCTCTATTATTGTCTCTCCCCCTTTAGAACATTTCCTTCCTTCCCATTTTCCTCTTTCTCCACTGATGTCATATAATGGAATAGAATATTCTCAAAGGAAGAAATACAAATGATCAGTCAATATTTATAAAACTGTACAAACAAAATTCCCTGTGCTCTGCCCAAAGTTTGGCTGTGACCCTCAGCACCTGCTTCGCTACCCTGTCAGGTGGAGCCTTTTAGAGAACCCTCTATAGTAGGCCCTCATCCTGTTCCCTCTCTTCCACCGCTTTTGGTGTCTAAACTCTATGTCTTTCTGAAAGAGATTTAAGCATCCTCCCTAGGGTACTCCTTGTGGTTTAGCTTCTTTAGGTCTATAGCTTTTAGTATGGGAATGATAGAAGGACATAGAGGAGACAGTAGCCCCACTAATCTAAAAAACTTGAGCTCAGGAGGTCCTGCAGAGTCTGATACACCAACCAAAGATTATGCATGGAGAAGACCAGGATCTAGACCCCTTGCTCAGATGCAGCCAATTGGCAACCAGCTCAGTCTCCATGTGGGTTTCCTACTAATGGGAGCAGGGGATGCCTCTATCATGAGATCGATTGCCTGATCGTTGACCACTTGCTGCTGGAAGGTGCGGGCTTGCCAGGCCACAGAGGAAGAGGATCCATGTAGTCCTGATGAGACTAGATAAGCTATGGGTAGATGGCAGAGAAGGAGAACTTCCCCTTTCAGTGTGACTAAGGGATGAGGATAATGGGGTAGAGGGAGAGGGGGTTGTACAGGGAGGAGTTGAGGGAGGGGGCTTCAGTCGGGATAGGTAATGAATAAGCTGTAAAAACATAAAAAGAAGTATTCAATATTCAAGAAAACGAAAATTAAAAAAGAAAATGAGACTTATTATACCAGTCATAATGGGTGTCCTTGAGAAAATAAATAACAAATGATGATGAAGTTGTGGGGAAAAAGAAAGTCTTAGATAAGTACTAATGGGAACATGAAGTAGTATGTCCATTAGTGGGTTTCTAAAAAAAATAGAAAATAGAACTTCCACTATCTGTATTAGTTTAAGGGAAATATTTACCCAATCCTATCTGTCATCTATCTATCCATATGTCTATCTTGTCTTTCTAAATATTTTTTATTATTTTTAATTGTGGGGACTCTGTGAAAATGAGTACAGACAGCTGTACATTCCGGAGGTGTTAGACACTCTTGGAGAGGAATCACCCGTGGTTGTGAACCGAGTTACCTGGGTAGTAGGTGTCAAACTCAGACCCTCTGCAAAAATAGTAGAAAACCTCTAAAAAGATAATATCTTTAAGAGGCAAGACGGTCATCTAAAAATTTATCAAATATATAGCAGCCAACAAAATTGTTGGTAAATAATATTGATTATAATCACAAATAATGAATGCTTGATAATTATCTCACATGGATTAAAAGACTTTTTGAATGCTCTGTCATTCAATCCTTAAAGGAACATTATATCATTGACCTATTTTTATAAACAAAAATTTCAACTACATAAAAACTGTTACAATGTCATGCTATTTGCAACTGGTAGGATTTCTAAGGCCAGTTATGTCTAGCTATAAGCACATTATTTGTGAAATCTCTTCTATGACAAAACGTGTTTAATTTTCATTGTCTATGGTTATTTCTATGCTGATTTTACTAATTATATGAGGAAAATGAAAATAATACCATGCCATTCACTGTCAAAGCATCTACTTTGTAATAATGTAGAAATGGTCTTACATGTATCAAAGTATATCAAGGCTCATATTATCAGAATACATTTTGTTCCTAAAATTGCTTCATTTATTTGCTTGCTTTTAAATATACAGCTGTTGTTAGAAGTTTTAAATGAACAATAAATTATGTTCAAATTCCTCTTGAAAGAGTAATTATGAAACCCTCGTCTCAGTGCTGTCATCTCTGCCAGAATTTGAGTTCTTGCTGAGAATGTACCATTGAGTCAGCCATCATTCTTTCAGCAATGGGATTACTGTCCGACACATTGACGTGTAAGGGAAGATAGATACAAAATGATTTGTAAATTTATATTTAAAGGCATATTCAACTTTAGCAGCCGGGATACAAAGCGAATAAATTGTAATAAATAATAACAATAAAGAAAAAATCATAATACTTTTAAAGTTCAGTATATTCACAAGAAAATTTAAGATATGCTTTGCCATAAGGATTCATCTTGGTACACAGAAAGTTGGACCAAAGCAAATGTTTTAGTATTGTGTGATGATCCTTCACAGACATTGCAATGGAAACAGAAACTGTGGGTGTAAGGTAGATTGAAGGGTCTCTGTTAGTGCCACCCACTTATCAGGTTGGACGAGAGAGGTCACTGGAAAATGAGCACTCATAATTGTGGTCTGTACACTGGGTTAATTACCATTTACCTTTAATTGAATGTCCTCGTATGATTTATTTTCATTGCCAGTTCCTTTTACTTTCAACAATGAATGAGATGCAAAAGTGACACTTAAACTTTCAGAGAGATGTTGATAATGAACAACTCAGTGGACAGGGTAATTGGTATGGTCTGGTAGGACGATAAGTAGAACAATGGCTAGTACACCAAAATAAAATTTAACTAAATGAAAGAAAAAGAAGAAAAAACAAAGACACACACACACACACACACACACACACACACACACACACACACACACAAATTACTCATATAAATGGAAAAACAGAATGCCTATAGAAATGAATTCAACGTCCATCTATTTCTTTAAATATTTTGAAAAATATTATATATTGAGGTCATCTAAGCATTTTATCTTAGACAGAAAAATATAGCTACTTCCCTTTTGCTGATTTGAATGATGAGGCAGTATTTTGTGAAAGAAAAAAATTTAAACGTTTCCCAAAGTAATAAAAAGTAATTATGTAACTCAAGAGTCTAAATTACGGGTAACAGTGTGACAGTGTTGGGACAGGGACAATGTGAAAATAAAGTGAATATCTCACCGGGGTTTCCTTCGAACTCCCCTTGTGTCCCCTGTCTCCATGCTCTTTATTGAAAGTGAAAGGAACAGGATAGTTTTACAGGTTTCTTTATAAATTATATACCCCATGTTAAACTAAATTCTCCCAGCACTTTTACAGAAGGCAGGAGGAGGAGCGGATGAATTGAGACAAGACCCATTTCAAAAGAATGCGAAAGGTTTCCTCCCCGCCATGGAGGAGTGTCCAGATTTGCAGTATGATATAACATTGTTTAGTAACCAGTCCAGACGTCATAGTTCCCCAACCCAGATGGGGCGGGACCAGATGGACTTGGTGCCTAAAATGAAACAATCATTTTAAAAGTCAACTACCCAATCCAGTGTTGCCAAGCCTACAACCTCTGTGATTCCCGTGCTCCTTCCTTTAAAAACCTCAGACTTCTGTCTATCCTGGCTGTTCCTCGCTTGTTTTTGTTTTTTTGTTTTTTTTTTTTGGGTGGGGGAGGGGAGCTCCATCTTACAATGGCTGAATTAAACCTCATTCTACTGCATCGATGATTGGTCTCCTGAGTTCTTTTCATCCTCTTCAGGAAGTTAGGGTACCCTAGGGTTCCCCCCACCTTGGGCCTAACAAAAGCATTCAGAAGAAAAACATATACCCATAAGTCTTAGTATCTACATTGATAGTCTGCAGGGCTGAGCTTTTCAGAGGTCCTCTTTGTCAAGCTCCTGACTTGTTCCCTCTTTTCTCCTTCTTCTGATGTCCAGCCTCTTTGCCTTTCTCGATAGGAATTGAACATTTTAGCAAGAGTCCTCCCTCTTGATTAATTTCTTTAGGTGTACAGATTTTAATAGGTTTATCCTTTATGTCTATATGAGTGAGTATATACCATGTGCATCTTTCTGCTTCTGGGATAGCTAACTCAGGATGATCTTTTCTGCGCAGAGCGCAGGGAATCTTAGGAAAGAAGTGGGAAACAGTAAGATCTGGAGAGGACAGGAACTCCATAAGGAGAGCAACAGAACCAAAAAATTTGAGCACAGGGGTCTTTCCTGAAACTGCTATTCCAAGCAAGGACTATGCATGGAGATAACCTAAGACCCCTGCACAGATGTAGCCCATGGCAGTTCAGTATCCAAGTGGATTCCATTGTAATAGGAACAGGGACTGTCTCTGACATGAACTGATTGGCCTGCTCTTTAATTACCTCCCCATGACAGGGAAGCAGCATTACCAGGCTACAGAAAAAGACAATGTAGCCACTCCTCTTGAGACCTAATTGACTAGGATCAGAAGGAAGGAAAAGAAGTCCTTCCCTATCAGTGGACTTGGGAAGGGGGCATGCATGCAGAGGGTGGAGGAAGGGAGGGATTAGGACAGGAGGAGGGAGGGAACCATGGGGGGGATACAAAGTAAAGTGTAATTAATAAAGAAAAATAAAATCAAAAAAATAAAAAGAAAGAAAAACATATACCATAGTGTGGAAGATAGGAATAGAACTTAATATAGAGCAAAGTGGGGCACACCTCAAAGCTAAGGACAGTGGCCTAAGAGGCCATTGTCTCCACATGCATATTAAGCAGCCTTTATACTTATCCAAACTCCCAAAACCTGGTATCTCAGAGATGTCTTTCTGGCAGGCACATTTTACATGCTTTTACAGGAGGGGAAAATGGTATGAATTTCATCTTTAGAAGAAAGCCTACAACCGGTAGTCATAAAGTTTAGAGGGCTTCTATTGGTGAGTTCTCAGAGGTTCATATAATTTTATCTCCACACATAGCCATATGTATGACTCAGATGTCATTTTGTTGACTTCTACTCAGAATCCTCAATTTTTAGCTCTTGGTTATTCAGGACATTTAATATAAAGGAATGACCTACACTCATTTGTCAGTAAGCTTACACTATCTTGCTGGTTACCTAGTATCTGTGATAACAAGATAAATCTGGGAAGGCAGAGAGCCCAGAACTCTGATATTTAGTAAGTTATGGTTAGTTGTTTTACAATGGATAAAGTATTAGATCCAGGATACCCATCTATATCAAAGATCAATACCACTTGTACCCTATATTGTTTCTTTTTAATATAAGATTATTAGATTTTTTATTTACTGTGGTGGTGGTCATGAGGCATGTGTGTACGCCTGTATGCATGCATGTGTGTACTTGTATACCTGCATGTCACATGTGGAGGACAGAAGGCAGCAAAGTTGCATGATTCAGTTCTCTCCACCATGTTGGGTATAAGTCAACAGGGCAAGCCATCTGACCAGTTTTCCAGTCTGTATTGAATCCAAGATATAAAAAGGAACTAACTCATAGGTCAATAATTCTTTGAATTCTCTCGGAAAATCCCCAGTTTAGTAACCCTATTTTATCTAGCACACATCCATTAACTGCAATTATGCGCTAACATCCTAATAGAGGTGTTCTGTCTGTCTGTGTCCCTCTGTTTTTGTTTCTATCTTTGTCTCCCTCTGTCACACCCTCCTACCCCTTTCAACTTCCCCTTCTCTTCTCTTCCTCTCTTGCACATTCCTTACCTCTGCTTTTGTTGTGCAGCCTGGTTAATGCTATGAATATACATTTTCCCCCAGAAAGTGAAGACTCCACTTTGTTATTCTTGATTCCTATTCAGCTCTAAAAGAAAGACAGCATCCGGAACTTTCCTGGAGGTTTAAAGTTCAAAAGCAGCACATTTACATTGCAAGTCTTCCCTGTGTGGGTGGCATACTTCCTTCCCCACAAAAGAAAGTGCAGAAACAGAAGAACTGAGCAAACTCCTTCAGGGTTCCCTAAGAGCCACTCCAAAAATGCTGTCCAATTCTTTCAAGCATCTGGAAATGACACATCACATCACAGCTCCAGCAAAGTCCCTGGTATCCTTGCACTGATGCCACTAGGTCACAGGCAACTTCAGGATCAGGCTCTGCATATCCCATAAGAGAATGAAATTCTGGGTCACAGAATGCAAGGCATGTCTGTGGTAGTTGGTCAAATTTGACTGGGAGTGTATCTGAGTTCAGAATGGTACAACCTAGGTTCGAAGACATTTTTTTTTTTTTTACATAACTTTTCTTTACATTTTTTATTCCTAACATATTTCTGTCTTCTTTGAAATTGAGTTTAAATTTGTTCTGTATATCCCTTTTGATTTGTGTCTCACAAGCTGGTAATATTGTGCCCGATTCATGAGATCCCAAAACACCAGCACCAGGAGTTGAGTCCATTGCAAAACATATGAGGATTTTTTTATTACAAGCTACAGCCTGGGCTCACATACCCTCACCGCTGAAGAAGTTGAGAGCTGAGAGACCCTTGATCAAGTTAGTTGGGTGATTTAGAGTCAGGTCTTTCACAGCATGCCTAAAGCAGGGGGATTCCTGCCTGGCAAAAAAGGGGATGCTGCATGTTGCACTCATTGGCTATAGGAAGGCCCCCAAGCCATGAATGGTCAGGCTTCCCTTGTGTTGCTGCCCTAGGGGAGAGGGGCTGGTTTCCTACCAACTGTATCTCTAGTAGACACTAAAAGAATGAGGTTAGGCTAGTTCTTCCGCTCAGGACACTAAGGCTAGTTCTTCTCAGCAGGTGGCTGGACATCTTCCACCTGGCTGGCCTTCATTCAGGCTTATGCTTTAAACTTTAGACTAATAACCAAAATTATTTGATCTATCAGTAATATTTTTTCCAGATAATAAATTTAAATAAAAGGTAGGAACCTTGTCAGAGTTCCTTTTTCCAAGAAGTTATCCTGTGGTATTTATTTAAATACATGCAAGGAGCAGACCTGAGGCCTCCATGTGCTCAATGAAACAAACATTAACACTGGATCTCAAGTTCTTACCTGTGACTGTCTGAATGACTTCCATCATTCCTCAGATCAGAGACCTGATTTTCTTGACTTTCTATAGGTACCTCATTTAAGCTTCTTGATTTAATTTATTAATATATATATAACAACTGTTATTTATAATTAGTAATATGACCTTAAGCATGCAATGGTAGCATATGAAATGTGCAAATGATATGAAATTGGTATTTCACTTTTGCAGGTGAAATTTTTGGTTTTTGCACATACCCTGGTTATAGTGAGGACACCTGTTTGTTAGAACAGTACCAGTGTGAAAAGTAGAAGTTTTGTATAATAATTTAAAATTTTCTCATTCCATACTTCCATTGAACCCTTCCATTTCTGCTTAGGTATTTGACTCTGGTCAAGTCTTTGATCTATTTATGAATGATTATAAGGTGAGTTACAATCTTTAACATCAGTGAGGTGCAATGACTAATGGAAAGCTTGCTATTTTTGTTCAAATAAATGCTTCATTCAATATTGGATCTCAAGATACTTTTCTTTGCTTTCACATAATATTTACTTCAAATACAAACAGCATCATATATATTTTACTGAAAATTTATTAACATTATCTTATTTGTTTTTCTTTCCTGGTTTCTAGATTCTTGCTTTTTTTTGGTTGAGATCTCATAATCCACCCAAAAAAAACTGGAGAAACCCATTCATGCTAATCTAAACCAGAGCCTTATTTCAAGTTTTACTCATTCAGAATTCTCTGCATGCCAGTTGAATGAATATCAGAAATCAAATCTCTTTGAGTTGTAGGTTCCTTAATATCAAATAAGAATAAGAATACTTTTCACTGCATGAATTCTATCAAAGAATGTTTATAATGTACAGAACTTAGAAAGGTATCTGACATACAGCAAATGTCTTAGTGAAATTGATGTTTCATAACTTAGTCTTTTACTTAGCTACGTATTATTAGCCAAAATGGCAAAGTTAAGAAAATGGATGATTTCCAATGATGACCCATACTTTGGCTCCATTATGTTGAGAGATTCTTAGTTGATGCTAATGGGTCTGCAACTGTGTTCACTGCAAGGTGGTGGTCACTGACCAGATGTTGCCTTCCATGAACACAGGCCACTAACAATATTACATGTGTGGCTACTTCTACTTATTATTATTTGCTTCCTAGGCATTGGGGAGGTACTTAGTCTAATTGATAAATATAGACAGGGAAAAGGGAGATCTAAAACCTAAATATTTTTTTTTATATTTTCTTGAAAGCTGCCTTAGTTTTATTCTCATAGAGTGTGTCCCTTGTTCCGTGTTTCATAAAATTGTGATGTTCAAGGCTTTCCTATATGGACGGTTTTATTTTCTAATAATTCCTATTACTGGGTAGGTAACTGTTTTGTGTTGTAGTATAAAAAGATCCACTAGCTAACAGTGGGTTGCATAAGTTTAATGTATTAAACTATTTTCATTCTGAGTACTTTACTTGGACTAAAATAACAACATGCTTTAAATATGTAAAAATAGAAAATTATTTTCTCATAATTGCAAAATTAAAATGTCCAAAATCAATATTTCCAAAGATAATATGACACCAGTCTCATGATATCTCCAGGTGGTTTTCTTTTTTGTTTCTATATCCATGGTGATTCTTTTTATAATGGTACTTGCAGTACTTGGAATTTCCATTTTTTTGACCTTACTTAATCCTAATCACCTTGGAAAGAATCTGTTTACAAATCTCTTCACTTTCTTTCGCTGAATGTTAGAGTTTCCAACTTGTGACTTTGGCAAGAGGATTTACTTCACAAGATATGTTGGATTTACACATGTTTCTGAGTCCCATATTTAGATAATAGATAGACACACCATCCCTGGGTCTAAGTGTTCTTATAATATTGTTTTCTAATTTTCATTGGAAATTTCATTACTTTTTTTTATTCTTCCAGAAATCTCTTTAGAAATTTCCTTTCATAATCAAAAGCCCCTGGCCAAGGTTTCATAATTTTAAATGTACTAGTAAGTATAATGGTGAAACTGTATCATTCAAGTTCATAACACTATATTGAGTTACCTAACTAACTTATAAAAAAAAAAGGTTATATTGACTCAAACATTTGCAAATCAAGTCCACAATTAGGCAAACTAATTGATTTTATGTCTGTAGTCAGGGGAAGCACATCTTCAAGAAATACTACCTACCTTATGGCCCTATGGACAAAAGAGAGCTGCAGTAGAAACAAGTCATGTCAAACACATATCCCAAATTATCAATTTGAGTAAATTCCCACTATTTCCAGCTAATAAAGATTTTGTCATGTCCCTATCACAGCACTCTGGAATCAAAACTTCAGTAATGCACTATCAGGAAAAATTCTAGATCCAGACTATTACAGTGAACTTATAGATACTGTTAAAATATTATAGTGTTTGAGATATTTTAGATCAAAGAACTAATTTCTAGCCTCTCAGATAGTGATATTTTCACATAGTATATAAGTTAATATTAATTGGAGCTAAGAACAGAGAGAAATGAGAATTGAGTAATTTGAGTCATTTCAGAGTTCTTCTAGCCCATCCAAACTAATAATAAAAACCCTCATTAAAAGGAACTTAGAGGTGGAGAGTCTAGACATAGGGAGCATAAAAGAGTAAAAATGAGGCATTTCTTGTCATTTACTTAACTCTGACATAATTAGTCCCTTAATTACTATATCACCCTAGTAAAAGACCATAGTTGGCACAGTTGTTAATGTTTTTCTAATTTGGATTAGGTATGTAAGCAGCATGAAAATCCTTTGTTGAAGAAGTTTACAATTTAAAAGGCACAAACATTATTTATGTATTTGACTTTCTCCTAACATTATTAAATAATTAACTTAATATGCTAAGTGACACAAATACATTTTCATTTTAGAAAGTCTGGAAGAAGAGGTAACCTCAAAGTGATATGCTACCATACTTTACTAGGTTAAAAGTAAGATATGAGATATTTACATGACTCTTTTTGGAGCCCTAGCACATATGAAAAATAATGCTATGAACAGGAAAAACAAAAACAGGAACTTGAAATATGACCCTCAAATCAAAACACTGAAGGAAAAGAAACTAAATTGCCTGCAGATGTTAGCATGTTATCAGAAAGCTTCCCACATGGATAGCTTTACAAAACCCTTCTAGGTCAGTGCTGAATGCACTTATTTATTCAATAACTGCAATGATATGCTGAGAAATATTACTAAAGGAAAGCAATGAATAAAAACATCAAAAATCATAATAATAAACCTGAAGAGCATTTCTGAGCCGTAAAGACTGGGATCCTAAGGATAATCTTATTAATACTCATCTCACCATGAAGGCTGTGCTAATCTGTTAATCTGCAGATTAATCACAACACAGTTTTGTGAAGAGAATGTTATGTTCAAAGTCAAACAGAGGTTCATTTTAGTCTGTGTCTTTTACCATTAGCACATCTTATTACTGCTACTTGCTATTAACTCCTGGGTAGATATAATAAAAGTAATTTTCACAGTTCCAACACCTTACACCTTTCTTTCTTTCTTTCTTTCTTTCTTTCTTTCTTTCTTTCTTTCTTTCTTTCTTTCTTTCTTTCCTTTCTTTCTTTCTTTCTTTCCTTCCTTCCTTCCTTCCTTCTTTCTTTCTTCCTTCCTGTCTTCTTCTTCTTTTTTTTTTTTTTTGGTTTGAATGTTTATCATTATCATCATTATTATTTACAATCTATTTACTTTTATCCCGGCTGTAGCCCCCTCCCTCATCTCCTCCCAATCTCACTCTCCATTCCTCTTCCTCCCCTAGTCCACTGATAGAGGAACTTCTCCTCCCCTACTGTCTGACCATAGCCTCTCAGGTCCCATCAGGACTCCCTGGTGACCAGGGAGAAATATTCAAGGAGCGGAGAACCAAGTTCATGTCAGAGACTGTCTCTTCTCCCTTAACAAGGGAACCAATTTAGAGACTGGGCTGTCTATGGGCTACATCTGATCAGGGGGTTTAGGTCCTCTCTATGCATGGTCTTTTGTAGATGCATCAGTCTCTGCAGTGCCCCCTGGGCCCAGGATTTTTGGCTTTGTTAGTCTCCTTGTGGGGGCTCCTGTCCCTCCTGGTCATTCTCTCTCCCCCTTTTTCCAGAAGATTCTCTGTGCTCTGCCCAAAGTTCAGTTCTGAAACTCTTCATCTGCTTCTCTGCATCTGCATTTCTGAATCTGCTTGGATAATCTGCTGGGTGGTATCTTTTAGAGGACATCTGTTGGAGGCTCCCATTCAATTCTTTCTCTTTTATTGCTTCTGTTGTCTATCCTGTTTGCCCTTCTGAATGAGAATTAAGCATCTTCCCTAGTATCCTTCTTGTTTATCTTATTTAGGTATTTAGATTTTAACATCTATTTTATTTTATCTATTTTGTTTATCATCTATTATATGGCTAATATTCACTTATAAGTAAGTATTTACCATGTGCATTCAATCTGTTGATTGCTTTTGGTAGGATAGATATTTTTACTATGAAAATCCTACCAATTCATGAGCGTGGGAGATCTTTCCATCTTCTGATATCTTCTTCAACTTCTTTCATCAGTGACTTAATTTTTTTTTTTCACTTGTGTGGGTAGAGTTACACCAAAGTAGTTCATATGTTATTTGTGGCTATTGTGAAGGGTATTTCCCTAATTTTTTTTCTCAGCCCATTTGCGTTTTATGTACAAGAGAGCTACTAAATTTTTTGAATTAATTTTGCTGAAGATGTTTATCAGCTGAAGGATTTCTCTGATTGAATTTTTGGGGTCACTCATGCATATTATCACATTATCTGCAAATAGTAATACTTTGACTTCTTCCTTTCCAATTTGTGTTCCATGGATCTCCGTTAGTTGTCTTATTGCTCTAGCTAGGACTTCAAGTGCTATCTATATTGAAGAGATAGGGAAAGAGTGGCCAATCTTGCTCATCCCTGATTTCAGTGATTTTGATTTAAGTTTTTGTTTAGTTTAATGTTGGTTACAGGCTTGCTCTATATTGCCTTTACTATGTTTAGGCATGTGTATTATATCCCTGATCTCTCTAAGACTTTAAACCTGAACGTGTGTTGGATATTGTCATATGCTTTTTCAGCATCTAAGGAGATGATCATGTGTTTTTTGTTTTTTGGGTTTTTTTTTGTTTTGTTTTGTTCTTTCCTTTGTTCATATGGTGGATTACACTGATGGGTTTCTGTATATTGAGCTACCTCTGCATGCCTGGGATGAAGCCTACTTCGTCATGGTGCATGATATCTTTGATGTGTTCTTGGATTCGGTTTGCAAGTATTTTATTGATTATTTTTATGTCAATGCTCATAAGAGAGACTGGTCTGAAATTCTCTTTCTTTGTTGGGTCTTTGTGAGGTTTAGGTATCAAGGTGACTGTGGCCTCACAGAATGAGTTTGGTAGTATTCCTTCTTTTTTTATTTTATGAAATAGTTTGAAGGGTATTGGAATTAGCTCATCTTTGTAGGTCTTGTAGAATCCTGCCCTCAAACCATCTGGCTCTGGGCTTTTCTTGGATGGCTCTTAATGACAACTTCTATTTCCTTAGGGAATATAGGACTATTTAATTTATTTACCTGATCTTGATTCAACTTTGGTAAGTGGAATCAATCAAGAAAATTGTACATTTCATTTAGATTTTCAAATTTAGTGGCTTTTGAAGTAGGACCTAATGATTCTTTGGATTTCTGCAATATTGTTATGTCCCCCATTTCATTTTTATTTTGTTTATTTGGATAGTGTCTCTCAGCCTTTTAGTTTGGCTGTGGATTTGTCTATCATGTTGATTTTCTCAAAAAAACAGCTCTTGGTTTCTTTGATTCTTTGAAGTTTTTTTTTTTTTGTTTGTTTCTAATTTATAGATTTTAACTCTGAATTTGATTATTTCCAGGCTTCCACTACTCTTACGTGTGTCTTTTTTTTCTAGTGCTTTCATATGTGCTTAAGTTGCTTGTATGAGATGTCTCAAATTTCTTTATGAAGGCATTTAGTGCAATGAACTTCCCTCTATAATTGCTTTCATTGTGTCCCATAAGTTTGTGAAAGTTGTGGCTTCATTTTCATTGAATTCTAGGAAGTTTTTAATTTCTTTTCCTACTTCTTCCCTGCCCCAGCTGTTGTTAAGTAGGGTATTGTTCAATTTCCATGTGTGTATAGGCTTTTTGCTATTTCTGTTATTGTTGAGGTATATGTTTAGATCATGGTCGTCTGATATGACCCAAGGGATTATATCAATCTTCTTGTATCTGTTGAGGCTTGCTTTGTGCCCAACTATATGGTCAATTTTTTAGAAGATTCTCTGAGGTGCTAAGAAGTAGGTAAATTCTTCTGTGTTTGGGTGAAAAGTTCTGTAGACACCTATTAGGTCCATTGTATTTAAGACTTTTGTAAGTGTCAGTATTTCTCTATTTAGCTTCTGTCTCAATGATCTGCCCTTAGAGAGAGTGGGGGGGTCTTCATGTATCCCAATATTAGATGTTGTGATTGATATGTTATTTAAGCTTTAATAATAATGTTTCTTTGACAAATGCAGGAGTTCTTGTGTTTGAAGCATAGATGTTCAGGATTGTAATGTATTCCTGGTGGATTTTTCCTTTGATGAAAATGAAATGTTCCTCTCCATCTCTTTTGATTAATTTTAGTTGAAAGTCTATTTTATAAGATACTAGGATGGCTATTACAGCTTGCTTTTTGGGTCCGTTTGCTTGGAAAACCTTTTTCTAGACCTTTATTCTGAAGTGTTTATCATTGTTGCAAAGATGTGCTTTTTGAATGTAGCAGAATGTTGAATCCTTTTCCACAACCATTCTGTTAGTCTGTGTCTTTTTATTGGAGAGTTGAGTCCATTGAGGATGGTAGATATTAGTAACCCAAAAATTTTTGTTTCTTTTATTGTGGAATTGGTGGTGATTTTGCTGTTTTGTTTTTTTTGTTTTTTTTTTTTTGTTTTGTTTTGTTTTGTTTTGTTTTGTGTGTGTGTGTGTATGTGAACGTATGTTTATCCAGTGTTTTCTGGGGTGTAGTTGATCTCTTTGGGTTGGTGCTTTCCTTCTAGTATCTTCTGTAGGGCTGGGTTGCTGTGTATACATTGTTTAAATTTAGTTATGTCATGGAATTTTTGTTTTCCCCATCCATGTTGATTGAAGTTTTGTTGGATAGAGAATACTGGGCTGGCATCTGTGGTATTTTAGTGTCTGCATGATAGCTGCCCAGCCCCTTTTGGCTTTCATAGTCTCTGTTGAGAAGTCTGGTGTCATTCTGGTGTCTGTCTTGATATATTACCTGGCCTTTTTCCATTGCCACTTTTAATATTTCTGTTTTATATATATTTACTCTTTTGGTTATTATGTGAAGGGAAGATTTTTTTTTTTTTTTTTTTTTTTTTTTTTTTTTTTTTTTTTTTTTTTTGTTTTTTTTTTTTTTTTTTTTTTTTTTTTTTTTTTTTTTTTTTTTTTGTCTACTCTATTTGTTGTTCAATGCCTCTGGGCATTGAAGCCTGTAATTCTTAGGTTTCTTCTTTTCATGGTGTCCTTGATATCTTAGATGTTTTCTGTCAGGAACTTTTCTGTTTTTATGTTTCCTTTGAGAGATGTATCGATTTCTACATTTGTATCTTCAGCACCTGAGATTCTCTCCTGCAGCTCTTATCTGTTGGTGATGTGTTGGTGATGCTTACCTCTGTGGTTCCCAATCCCTTCTCTAAGCTTTCCATCTCCAAGGTTTTGTCAAATTGTGTTTTCTGTATTGATTATAATTCTGTTTTCATGTATTGAATGATTTTATTCATTTCTTTCACTTGTTTGTGGATTTTTCTTTATGTGCCTCTAATAACTGCATAATCATATATTTAAGATTATTTTTCTGTTCTTCATCTGAATTAGAATATATATTGATTTGGGGGGATTCTAGTGAATCCATGATGTTCTGGTTTTTGTTGATTGCATACTTATGTAGGCCTCTAGCCATCTGGATGTCATAGCCTTGACTCTTTGTTCCCAGAACTTGTACTGGATTCATCTTTTTCTGGAGTCTGGAGTTGTCTACAGGAAGATGAGAAATATCCAGAAATTAAAAAATGGGTGCTGGCGATTAGGTTGCAGCTAATAAGGAAGGGCACTGGTACTGTTATCGTGAGGGGCTCAGTTGCTAAGGCGAGTACCTGGAAGGGCAGTCTCAGAAGTAGGCAGGGTGTGGTGCAGGCACATGTTCTGGTATGAGTGTTCACAGGTATCTAGATAAGCTCGGCATTTCTGGCAGTCTCGGGGTGTCTCAGAAGAGAGTTTGGGCTGCAGTCCATAGCCTGCCAGATCCTTTGACTCTGTCCCTCATACTGCTTCCACTCTTTAGCTAGTCTACCTAGTCTCCATGAGTGACCAGCAGAACCATGGCTTGCATGTTGGGAACACTGCCCAGAAATATATGTGTGTGTGTGTGTGTGTGTGTGTGTGTGTGTGTGTGTGTGTGTTTAGTGCTTTGACTATTTAGTAGAGTAATAGTAATTTCTTATTTAGCTCCTATGACCTAGATATTAACATGTTTTTTTGGCCACAGTAATGGTGCCAGGCAAGCCTTCCATCTTGTTGCAAAGACCTTAAATTCTATCAGAAAACCATTGGTACTGCTTGTGCTAGTTTTTTGCTTTTTTGTTTGTTTGTCCACATGTCTTAAAGTACAGTTATCTGAGAATAAGAAACCACAGTTGGGAAAATGGTTCCATAGATTTGACTGCAGGCAAGCCTGTGTGGCACTTTCTTAATTGGGGATTGTTATCGGAGGGTCCAGCAAATAATAGTAGGTGCCATCACCTGAGACGTGCTCCTGGATGGTACAAGAAAGCAGAATAAGCAATGTATGGGGCACAAATGAGTAAGCATAATTCCTCCATAGTTCCCATTACAGTATCTGCTTCAGGGTTCTTTCCTTGAGTTCCAACCATGATGACCCTCAGTGAAGGATGGTGACTGAGACTTATCAGATGAAATGAATCCTTATCTTTCTGATTTCATTTTGGTGATGCCATTTTATCATAGCAATAGACACATTTAAACATGTCGTAACTTTCACCATCTGAAAAGTGGGAATATTCTTCCAGCTCAGTCATTATAACAGTTTATATTCTTCATGGATGGCTAGGACTGATTATTGCTTCTTTTCTTCAATAGCAGGCAGGTCACCCTCCAGCAGTTTAAAAGCTAGCTGGTGGGAATGAAGTTTTCAGGCTGGTACTAGTTTGCTTTCTCCATGTTACATAACTCAAATATAGGATGTCTTCAGCAATAGGATTTAGCAATCAAGTTCTGGAGATTATGTAAGAACAATGACAGTAATCTATAGTGATTAAGGTTCAGTAGAACACATTGACTAATAACTCCAAATTATGTAACCTGCTTATTGCACTATGTTTTTATTTGTTTGTTTGTTATATTTTGCCAACATTGCTGGAAGGGGCATTACCAGCATTTTATTTATTTTTATTTATTTATTTTTATTAATTACATTTTATTCAATTTGTATTCCCCTCCCTCCTCCTCTCCCGATCCCACCCTCCCATCCCCCTTCTTCACCCATGCCCCTCCCCAAGTCCACTGATGAGGGAGGTCCTCCTCTCCTTCCTTCTGATCTTAGTCTTTCAGATCACATCAGGAGTGGCTGCATTGTCATCTTTTGTGGCCTGGTAAGGCTGCTTCCCCCTCGGAGGGGAGATCAAAGAGCAGGCCAATGAGATTATGTCAGAGGCAGTCCCTCTTCCCATTACTATGGAACCCACTTGGACACTAAACTGCCATGGGCTACATTTGTGCAGGGGTTCTAGGTTATCTCCATGCATGGTATTTGGTTAGAGTATGAGTCTCTGGGAAGACCCCTATGTTCAAATTTCTGGTTCTGTTGCTCTCCTTGTGGAGTTCCTGTCCTCTCCAGATCTTACTATTTCCCACTTCTTACATAAGATTCCACGCACATTGCCCAACAGTTGGCCATAAGTCTCAGTTTCTGCTTTGATAGTCTGCAGGGCAGTGCCTTTCAGAGGCCCTCTGTGGCAGGTTTCTAGCTTATTTCCTGTTTTCTTCTTCTGATGTCCTTCCTCTTTGCCTTTTGGGATGGGGATTGAGCATTTTAGTCAGGGTCCTCTCTCTTGATTAGTTTCTTCAGATGTACAGATTTCAGTAGGTTTATCCTATATTACATGTCTATATGAGTGAGTATATACCATGTGTGTCTTTCTGCTTTTGGGACAGCTCACTCAGGATGATCTTTCCAGGTTGCACCATTTAACTGCAAATTACATGATTTCCTTATTTTTCATTGCTGAGTAATATTCCATTATGTAGATGTAACACAATTTCTGCATCCATTCTTCAGTTGAGGGGCATCTGGGCTGTTTCCAGCTTCTGGCTGTTATAAATAAAGCTGCTACAAACATGGTTGAGGAAATGTCCTTATTGTGTACCTGAGCCTCTTTTGGATATATGCCTAGGAGTGGTATGGCTGGATCTTGAGGAAGCGCTATTCCTAGTTGTTGGAGAAAGCGCCAGATTGATTTCCGGAGTGGTTGTACAAGTTTACATTTTCACTAGCAGTAGAGGAGGTGTCCCCTTTCTCCACAGCCTCTCCAGCATGTATTGTCATTTGAGATTTTCATCTTGGTCATTCTGATGGGTGTAAGGTGAAATCTCATGGTCATTTTGATTTGCATTTTCCTGATGGCTAATGAGGTTGAGCATTTCTTTTTTTTTTTTAATTTTTTTTTTATTAATTGCACTTTATTCACATTGTGTTCCCCCTGTGGTTCTCTTCCTCCTCCTTTCCCAATATTTCCCTTCCTCCATCCTCTGCATTCATGCCCCTCCCCAAGTCCACTGATAGGGGAGGACTTCTTTTCCTTCCTTCTGATCCTAGTCAATTAGGTCTCATTAGGAGTGGTTGCATTGTCTTCTTCTGAGCATTTCTTTAAGTGTTTCTCTGCCATTCTATATTCCTCTACAGAATTCTTTGTTTAGCTCTGTTCCCCATTTTTTAATTGGATTCTTGTTTTGATGCTTTTCAGCTTCTTTAGTTCTGTACAGTACTGGCATAGAAACAGAATGGTGGATCAATGGAACCGAACAGAAGACCCAGAAATAAACCCACAAACTTATGGACACTTGATCTTTGACAAAGATGCCAAAACCATATAATGGAAAAAAGATAGTATCTTCAACAAATGGTGCTGGTCTAACTGGATGTCTACATGTAGAAAAATACAAATAGATTCATATTTATCACCCTGCACAAAACTAAAGTCCAACCAGATCAAAGACCTCAACATAAAACCAGACACATTAAATCGGTTAGAAGAAAAGAGTGGGGAAGAGCCTAGAACTCATTGGCACAGGAGACAACTTCCTGAACAGAATACAAATAGCACTGGCTCTAAGAGTAACAATCAATAAAAGGGACCTCATGAAACTGAAAAGCTTCTGTAAAGCAAAGGATACCGGTCACCAAAACAAAATGACTGCCTACAGATTGGGAAAGAATCTTCACCAACCCTTTATCTGACAGAGGGCATATCCAGTATATATAAAGAACTAAAGAAGCTGAAAAGAAGCATTGCCAGCATTTTAGAATTAACTCTATTTTAATTATTTTTTTATAAATCACAAGTGTATATTTACATTGAGCAGTAGATTTCCACATGATTTTCTTAAAAGACATTAGTGTTAAGTGTCTCTCTCCACATCCACTCCTCTATCCTTCTCACCTATCCCGAGCTTGACTCAGTCAGTTCCGTTGTTCACCATTTCCCCTTCAAGGTACCTGTGCTGTATCCCATCTTCCATAGGTAGTCCTCAAAGCTAGCATCCACACATGAGAAAGAATAGTGCACTGGCGGTCTTCATCTCCAAGCTTGCATTTAGACTGGCTGTTTACATTGCTTCTACTAAAATGAGATTTTCATATGAAATATTTCTCTGCCCTGCTGTTTAGAACCTGTAGTGCCATCTGCTCTTGTCTTCTTCACTAGCACCACCAAAAGTACCACATTCAAAAGTCTTTCAGAGGGGTCAACTTCAATGTCTAGTCCTTTGAACATGTGTATGATGAGAAAAGCACAGAAAGGATTTCCATCTTTGAGTCTCTTCCAGAAAGATATTACTTATCTACCAGTACAGTCTTGATTTGTGATGCATGTGACAGTGAGGGGTAGTTTTTTGCTGGACCTGCAAGGGTAACCAGAATCAGAAATCATTGCTTGATGAAATGAATATTCACGACCATCTGTAAAAATTTTGTCATGTTGTAGGAGCCCTGAGATGGCCACCGATTTCAACATGGTTACAATAATGTTGGAGAAACAGCCAGATGATGAAGAAAAAAAAAATAAAGCAGAGATAGAGTAATGGATTATTTAAACTTCCTAAGACACCTGTATGCTAAATCTAGGGAGGTATGGGCCAAGAATAGGGAGGTATGGAGAATCTTGGGGAATTTGGAAGAGGGGAAAAAACATGGTCCAAATAGATCATAATCGATATTTTAGTAAATGATATTTGATATCAATTGCATTTGTAAACATAAATACGATGGGCCATCATTAGTTTGTAGCTGAGCATGTATAATTTCAAGGTTCTGTACTCATAACAGTCAATAGTGATAATTCTTGTGAATTGCACTGTTCATGTTGTCTATTTACATGGGTCTTTAAAGGCATTGTACACTCTGAGCCATGAAGGAGCTAGCTGTACTTTAGAAAAGCATGATATTACAAACCTAAATTTAAAGTTTATTTTTACAGTCCTTATAACAGAGTAGAGAAAAAATTAAAGAACCTGTTTTCAAACAAATGCACAAGGAGTGTTCATCAGTGTTCGACCTTTATAATTATCACTATCATATTTGAAGGAATATTTTAGCACAACGATTAGAATTGAATTTAAGATATGAATTTCTGCAATATTTGATAATTGCCTTTGAACAATATCCTCTTGTTCTATTGCATATTTTTCTTATTGAAATAAAAACGGGAAGATTCATGATTGTATGAAAAGCCAGTTATAGCAATGTCAGTTCAAAATCACCATATTATATAAAAATAGAATATTTTCTACTCTTGTATTTTATAGAGTAGCTGACCTCTCAGACCAGAGATTTATTTCATCTTAAAGTTCTTCTGTACAATCATAAATTGAAAATGAATGCAAGCCTGCAAACTTGGTAATGAGTATTGGTTCAAAATTCTACTTTGATATATATGAAAATGTGTTAAAAAATAAAACACATTTGATAGGCACAGAGACACTTTTCAACATAAGCATAAGCGAAGTGTCAAACACCAACATAATATAAATTATTTTGAGGGTTTTAGTCACAGCACATATGTACTTTCTCCCTTTTCTACACCAATATCAAATTCTAGCAGCATAAAATCCACCGTAGAATAAATTAAAGGACTGTGAGCCTAGCTTTCAGCACAAATATGCATTCCTAAAATGTTCAGCAAGAATAAATTGCATATTTTTCTTTCTTTTATAAATCCACATTGGAAGTCCACATTCCTGCTTTCATCTTAGGCTAGCTCTACCTATGGCAACAATGCCTGCAGAATCTATGGTCCTCATAGTGGTCACTGAAAGGATGGAGAGAATCTCAATGAAAAATGTCAGATTTTATCCTTCAGTACCGTTAGCCAACTTTTTTGTTTTCTCCCAATGATAGATGAATTCTTCTATGAACTAGTGTGAAAATAAATGCAGTCTACCCCAGGCAAGCTGCAGGGCTGAGTGTCTGGTTCCTTCCTTAAAAATATAGCTTGTGTTGGTGAAAACAAAAATGTAGTAACCAGGTAAGGGTAAAACTGACAATTTTGATCCACTTTTACTGCTTACAACTATATTTCTAGAAGCTAAGCTGGGACTCTTGCATTTTTAACAAATCCCCCAATTGATTCTTAAGTGGCTGAATAATCATTCACATATATAACCTCTCTACCTCTAGCAATTCCTTACATATTATCTAGAAAAGTAAGGAAATTCATCAATATTTGAGAACCTGTAGCTCTGGAAAGAGAAAAGAGAGGTAGCCTTCTAATGCCACTCCTATGTAGTTCTGGTTGTTTGCATTTTCAGAGTCCTAATGTTTCCTCAGATTCAGAGGCCCTGGGCCTGAGTGATCACATACAGAGGGCCTATGAAATAGCCACCCGTTCTTACTGAAGAAACTACCACTGCCGTTTTATTTTGTGTATGTACTTTAACATTTTTTACAGCAATCTTTTTCATGCTAGAAGGGAGAATGCCTGGGTTGTCTCTAGTCCTTCATTTTGAGCATGTAAATAAAGAAAATCTAGGATCTGGAAAGACATTTAGTCCCTCCGAGTCTGAGTCAGGTCTTACTTCATACTTGAATTACAGGAAGCTAAAAACTATATGGAACAGAACATACCCTAGAGAATTATCTCTCAGACTGGGCAATCCAATCTTGCTGTAAAGGTACTTTCTATGGCATCTTGCTTCAAGGTCAGGAGTCATCATATCTTTGCTCAGACTGTGGCCTACTTCCTCGCTCATATAAAATCTAGTTAATCTAGATGTGAATAAAATCATGGTAGTTACGAGGGAAAACGTAACTGGTTACCCAGTGTGACTCTCTGGAACCACTAGCCAGTACTTGGGTATGGATATCTCCTATATGAAAATGTTTAGATTAGTGTTGTTGCTTTATTTTGGATTTGATAGACATTTATAAAAATAGATAAGTAATTCTTTAGACTATCCAAATAGAACCATTTAAAGGTTTTAGGAAATTTGAACTGTGTACATTTTGAGGTCAAAGGATCCTCTTCAGGAGTAGACCTGAGCAGGTTAGCATGGTGGCATTATTACTGCTGCTGTAACCCACTGAATATGAGTGATGTACTTCCCTTCTTACGTGCATCTGGACAAGAAAAACGTGTCTTCAAACACAGCAGTGTTTCTTCATGCCATTGGTAAATCACCTCCATGTAACAATGAACTCATTACTCTTCACTAGATAATATAAAGCAATACAAACTAGGTGAAATGTAAGCCTCAATATTACCCCACAATTTCTGGGTACTAGGATCTGGTAGTATTTCTTTTTCTTTCTTTCTTTCTTTCTTTCTTTCTTTCTTTCTTTCTTTCTTTCTTTCTTTCTTTCTTTCTTTCTTCTTCTTCTTCTTCTTCTTCTTCTTCTTCTTCTTCTTCTTCTTCTTCTTCTTCTTCTTCTTCTTCTTCTTCTTCTTCTTCGTCATCTTCATCTTCTTCGTTAAAATAGCCAAGGAAATAATTTTGGTAGATTTTCTTTTTTGTATGTTCCATGCTGTCTAGTTGTTAAGATTCACAGCATTTGCAAAAGAAGATGTGTGTCTAAATTGCATTTATCTGTAGTCTTGTTATGAGATTTTGCTTTGATAAGTCATTTTTTGGTAACTGATTTTCTCAAAACATTTTTTGCCTCTTTTCTCTACAAACTGCCATGAATTTTAACTTGCTGCTTCCTCCATGCTTGGTATAACTGCAATTATATTTACTCTTTAGAGAATCCCTAAGATGGTGCAACCAGCACCTGATGCATTTCTGTGTGTCCTTGTGTCAGCAGTGGTTGTATATGGTTAAAAATAATGATATGTTTAAATGATTTTGGACAAGAAAATTGCCAGATGCTTGGAAAATTTTTCAAAAAAGAAAAATTGATCCTCCATTGAACATAAATATAGGTTATGTGCAACTTCTGGCAACAGTCTGAAGCAGTCCAGAAATGGCAGCAGAAAAATAACTCAGTATTCTTTCACTATGTGAAATTCCACCATATATTCAATAAACTCTTGCAAAAAAAATCTTTCGTCATTCTGTCTCTACTTTTTCCCATATGATTACTTTTTTACTTCATACTTAAAATATTCTTATCACAGTAAAGCCCTGGTGTTGCAGATTAGATTAGGCTGTAAGTGCCCTCAATATGCATTGCTGTAACTTATTTAAGTTACAGGTGATTCCACAGGTTATACTCTCATATTGTAGACTAAGGATGGTCTCATTTTGTCCTCTCTTATTTTTCAAAGAGAGGACAGAAATGTAAAGAAAAATAAGAGCTGTTTGAACATAAAAACAAAGGCTGTTGCATAATTCTAAATGATTATGTAATAGAGAAGGACATATGGAAACCATACTATTCATAGTAAAACTGAAAACTACATGTGTTTGGTTAAAGTAAAGCAAATAAGGTGGCAATGGAGATGTGGAAGAAGAATTCAGGGAGAAATTATACTAGAGTCACATAAAACCTGTAAATATCTATTGGAACATTTTAGATAGTTCTCAACAAAGCTGCATAATTCTAAAAATGTAAATCAACCATCATATGTCATGTTAACTATGCCAAGGCAGAAATAAGGAATACCAACATAATACAAAGTGAGTATACAATTTTACAATAGGTAATAATTCTATCAAGACTTGGTGAAACTTAGTAAATGCATTGGTAGGAGGATTGTTAACATTGGTGTGATTCTGAGATGGCATGTTTGGGGAATTTGGCTTACAAGATGGAAAGGCCAGAAATGGAAAACACATGACCCTCAATATAAGAATTCTGAGACTAAAACAATTCAATCACAGTTAGGATTAAAGTTTCTATCAGACATTCACGTTAAGTAATTTGGATAATAATGGTACAAAGGCTGGAGAATTCCAGACAGACTAGACTCCATTACCATATACAAAATTTTCAAGATTCTTCTGATTCTTTTGCCTTGTACCATGACAGTAAGAGAACTTTGTAACACTTCAAATGGGTTCTGATCTGTCCTGCATTGCTTTCTCATGATGCCTTTTTCAAATTAACTATCCATGTCATCTTAACTGTTCAAAGAACATCATACTAAACGACTGAAACTGCAATTTTCTGGCAAGATATATAAACTGAAATTCATCAAAGACCAATAAGTAAATGAGGCTGAATATGCTTCACTCAAAGAGAATGCTAGAGGAAGGAAAAAAAATAAAGGAAGAATGTCACCCTTAGCAATGGTATTTTTGTGTAGTAAATATTAGTAATATTGTTATCAGTTTTATGTATGTGTGTATACATGTATATTGAGAAGAGAGATAAGCACAAACTCTAGCTCTTTGTTATCACTAGTGCACCAAGAACCATTGTAAAACTTTTCCTAATTGTAGGTAATGGAGCAGAGCATATGAATAGAAGAAAGGTATGACTTAGGTGTGTAGTATTTTTTGCAAGTGTGTCACAACACCACTATTCTTGAGTGCTTGTTTTGTGCATCCATTTATCTATTATCTAAAAAGAAATTTGCAAAAGAGAGGTCTACAGAATATGTGAGTGTAAATTGCCAGGGTCATTAAAATGTCATGGAACTCTGTCATCATTCCAACAAAGTCTGAATAACTGTGTGTACATAATTGTTCAAAAGTTCTTTCTCCATGTAACTCAGAAGTAAAAATAATGAAGTTGTGGGTTTCTCTGACTTCCATGATTTTGTTAAAAACATTCAGAGATTTCAAAGTACCAAATCAATGAGTCTCCTGTCTGCTGCTCTCTAGAAATGAACTGAAATCACATCCACTTGATTAAGTCTGGCATACACCTGGAAATGAAAAGAGGGAAGAAATGCCCCATGTCTTGTTGTTATACACAAGATTGTTGTTGTTGTTATACACAATCAGGAGATAGACTCCTGACTGATACCTAAGGATGGCAGTTTTAGTAAATTCTATAAATCCAATAGGAGCAAATCCCATAAATAAGAAAAATTTTTGACTGCTTGGAATTATGCAGAACACCCTGGGCGATCTCCATTTAGGCTTGGCTTGAGGGTTTCAAATGAGATTGCAAAGACCCCTTCTGACTCAAAAGCAACAGGAACATTTAACATTCACCCAGGAGTTCTCCAAGCTCAGTGAGTCTGCCAATTTCCCCTTTGAATGTTAACAAACTGAAAAAGCATGACAGAGAAAAACTTAAATTTGAAATAATGGCCACGTGCTAAAATCTGCTGATGTCTGTACCACCTACACTGGCTATTTTCATGTGAAAGGGTGAATATCACGCCCCTCCTCAACTCCCACCTTGTACTCAGATTCTGCCAACAAGCTTTTCTTAGTACACACGAAGGTGAACCCAGAAAATATGTCAAATTGACTTTTAAGTCGTTTCATTCATTTTAAGAATAATAAATCTTGGTTGGGGAGATGATTTACTGGTTAATGCACTTGCTATTCAAACAAGTGTTAGGAGCTGAGTTTGCATAGCACGATCCCTCTGAGGAGCCCAATGGGTATGGTGACCTACCTGTAATGCCTACAAGGGAGAAGTGATGACACAAGATCCATGGAGAATATGGATAGTGAAAATAGCCATGTCTGTGGCTCTGGATTGACATATCCTGCTTCAGTGTACAACATGGAGGAGCAATGGAAGATGGTTTCTGATGTAAATCTTGGGCTTCCACACCACAGGCACCTTATTGCATGTTCACGCAAAAGTATGTTTCCAGAAGTGGGCATAAGTGAATACTATCTGTCTGTCTGTCAGTCTGTTAGTCTGTCAGCCTGTCTATCTATCATCTATCTTTCTGTCTATCACACTGGTGAATAAGATAACAAAATACACAGTAGACACATACACACACAGTGAAAGATAGGGCTGTGTAGTGCATGCAACTTCTATGTACTGTTCCAGATGGGATACAAGTTGAATATACTTACTATTTTCTTCCAAAGAAAGATTTATATTTAACTCTGACCATCGTTGGACTTTGGCACATATCCAAAGACGATGTCGCAGTTTTAAATCTCCTCAAGTATGATAGGCAGGCAAAGCGTAGTCTTAGTTGCTTTTCCAGAGTTGTGATAAAAGCACCATGACCAACACAACCTATAAAATGCAGCATTTGATTTGTGTCCTCTGGTCCTGGAGAGTCCAAGTCCGTGAGCACCATGGTGGGCATATGGCAGCAGGCAGGCAAGCATAGCACTTGAGCAGTACCTGAGAGTTTACACCTTGATCCACAAACACGAGGCAGAGAAAGAATACATGGGAACCACATGAGTATTTTGAAATCGCAAGGCAAACCTCTTTTAACAAAGCCATACCTCCTAACCCTTCCAAAGCAGCTTTACCAACTGAGGACTGAGTATGCCTATGTGCATATGTAACATATGTGCCTATGGGAGCAAGTTTCAATTAAACTATCATACAAAATATGATGGTGAACTTCTAATTCTCATTTCTGTTTTGCAAGAAACTATGCACTGAGCTACACCCTTGGCCTCTGCAATGAAAATTGTAAGACTTTACACTGAAACTCTGACTAAGCTCCTTTAATGGGTCAAGCATCATAAGAGAGACTAAGGTATTGCCTACTATGTGTCAGCCTGACCCTAGGTGGATAATTTGATGTGGAGTGCCGCCCTATCCTCCAATTTTCTCTCTACAAAAAAGTAGTTTGAGAGCTATTGTTCAGGTGATTCAATGTGATATAATGGCCTGAGTATATCTATGTAAAATTCATCTTGGAACTGAGCATGCACATAATCCCAATATGATAGTACAAAAAATGGAATATTTAAGAGTTCATTAGTTTATAAAGTCTCCAATCTCATGGATGGAATTTGTACCGTTATAAAAGGAGCTCAAGGGAACCCTGAAGTTCTTTGTGGTATTTCTATCACATGAGTATTCCCAAAGGTGCTGCTAACAAAATATCCCCTTACTAGACAATGTATTTGCTGGTGCCTTAATTTTGGATTTTCCATCTGCCGATTTCTGAGAAATAATTCTGTGTTTAAAAGCTACATCTGTATTTTTCAAGGCAGTCAAGATAGACTAAGTCCTATTTTGTGCCATCTTCTGATGAAATTATCCACATCATTCTTTATCTATCCTGTATTTGGACTATACTTTCATCACTGATAATGGAAACTTTTAGAATCTTTCTTTCTGAGATATTTGTATTTTCAAAAAATAGTTAAGTTTGAAAATAAAACTCAGTAATGATTACTGTACTTTATGTCTAGAAAAGAAAGACCAACCACCTCTGACACTATTGCTTTAAAATATATTTTGAAGGGAAAAAGAGCATCTAAACACTTAAAGGAAGGCCAGCAAGGACACATGTGGAGGCTTTGTAAGAATGCCCACAGTTACAGAGGAATTCTGAGAGGGCTCTAGTGTTCTAGTAGGACAGCTTTTCAGGTTAAACAATGGTGGCAATCAAATCAGTGTGAGTTGTTATTTTTCTCTGATAAAGGTATCAGTGTCTGCCTCCTCCTGAGGGTGTAGGTTAACATTGCTGCCTTATCATTCTGACAAACAAACAAACAAAAAAAAAAACCTGATAATTCTTATCTATTAATGATTGCAGGGTTTTTTTTTTTTGTTGTTGTTTTGTTTTGTTTTTATGTCTAACAGTACAGCATTTTCTAGATTTTCGTTATTACTGGTAGGAGCCAAGACAGTGAGTCAGTAAGGAGGATGTTTTTGGTGCATTTCTAAGCCAAAGTGGATGTCCTGGTGAAGTTGGTTGTGTGAGACTCTACAGTTTCACTGACACTGATTCTGCGTTGGGCTTTGTTTGTATGTCTGTTTGTTTGCTTTGATTTTACTTTTTGAAAATACTTTATTATTATTATTTTACGATTTATTCACATTGTATCTTGGCTGTAGGCACCTCTCTCATCTCCTCCAGTCCCCACCATACCTTGACCCCCACCCACATCCCTTCCTTAGTTCACTGATAGGGGAGACCCTCCTCTCCTTCTACTTGACCCTAGCCTAT
Source organism: Psammomys obesus (assembly GCF_907164565.1). Lineage (NCBI taxonomy): Eukaryota > Metazoa > Chordata > Mammalia > Rodentia > Muridae > Psammomys > Psammomys obesus. The sequence continues at coordinate 18,249,470 of NW_026596034.1, forward strand.
CCGATCTCATAAGGGCGGCCTGGATACTCTTTCTCTGTGGCCGATCTCTTTTTTTTTTTTTTCAAGGAGTATATTCTTGTTTACAGCCAAGAACCCATAAATGTTGTTACCACCCCAGTTTTTGCAACTAGTTAATTTCTATATATATTTTTTTGTATTTTATTTTTTTCTTATCAGTTACATTTTATTAACTTTGTACCCCAGCCGTGTCCTGATCCCTCATTCCCTCCCAGTCCCTCCTTCCCTCCCTCCTCTCCACCGTGCCCCTTGCCAAGTCCACTGATAGGGGGGACCTCCTCCCCATTCATCTGATCCTGTTTTATCAGGTATCTTCAGGACTGGCTGCAAAGCTCTCCTCTGTGGCCTAACAGGACTGCTCCTCCCTTGGGGGGTGGGGAGGCCAAAGAGCCAGTCATTGAATTCCTGTTAGAAATAGTCCTTATTCCCCTCACTATGGGAAACCAATTGGTTACTGAGCTACCACAGGCTACATCTGAGCAGAGGTTCTAGGTTACATTCATACATGGTCCTTGGTTGCATGTCAGTCTCAGAAAAGACCCTGTGCCCAGATATCTTTGGTCCTTGTGGAGCTCCTATCCTTTCCTCATCAGTCTAACTCCCCTTCTTTCTTATGATTCCCTGTACTCTGCCAAAGGTTTGGTCATGAGTCTTTGCTTTGAAAACACTGCTAGTTAGAGTCTTTCCAATGCGCTCAGTAGACTCCTGTCATATGTTCAATGCACATCCCATCTGTCATTCTAAACGAGGATTGATCATCTTACCCCATGTCCACTCTCTTGATTATCTTTTTTAGGTGTACAGATTTCATTATGTGGCCGATCTCATAAGGACAGCCTGGATACTCTTTCTCAGTGGCCGAGTTAGGCCACCTCACCAGGGGGGAGGTGATCAAAGAGCCTACCACTGAGTTCAGGTCAGAGACAGCCCATGCTACCCTTACTACAGTACCCACATGGGGACTAAACTGCTGTGGGGTACATCTGAGCAGAGGGTTAGGTCCCCTCCATAATAGTCCGTGGTGGATTGTCTCTGCAGGACCCCTGAACCCAGATTGTTTTGACTGTGTTAGTTTCCTTGTGGAGCTCCTGTCCCCTGCAGGTCTTTCTATCTCCCTCTTATTCCATAAGATTCCCTGCACTTTGCCCAAAGTTTGGCTATGAGTCTCATCATCTGCTTCGATACCCTGAGGGGTAGAGTCTTTTAGAAGCCCCCTGTGGAAGGCTCCTGTCCTGTTCCCTGTCTTCTCCTACTTCCTATATCTATCCTATTTGCTATTCTGAATGAGGATTAAACCTCTTACCTAGGGTCCTCCTTGTTTAGCTTCTTTGGGGCTATAGATTTTAGCATGTTTATCCCATATTATATGGCTAATATCCACTTATTAGTGAATATATATCATGTGTGTCATTCTGCTTCTGGTTTACATCAGTCAGGATGATCTTTTGTAGTTCAATCCATTTGCCTATACATTTTATGATTTTCTTGTTTTTAACTGCTGAGTAGTATTCCAATGTGTAAATGTACCACAGTTTCTGTATCCATTCTTCAGTGGAGGGACATCTAGTTTTTTTCCAGATTCTGGCTATTATGAATAAGGCTGCTATGAACATAGTTCAGCAAATGTCCTTGTTGTAAATGAGCCAATTAAACACACTGGGCCCAGGTGAGCCTGTGAGCCTGCAGAGACAGATTCTCCAACTAAGGATCATGCATGGAGAGGACCTAGACCCCCTTTTCAATGGAAGCCCATAGGCTGCTCAGTTTCCAAGTGGGTTCCCTATTTAGTAGTACAGAGGTTGTCTCTGACATGTACTCTGTGGCCAATGCTTTGATCACATCCCCTGGGGGTATGGAGCCTTTCCAGGCCACAGAGGAAGATGATGCATCTAGCCTTGATGAGGCATGATAAGCTAGGGTCTGATAGAAAGGAAAGAAGTCCTCCCCTATCAGGGAACTAGGGAAAAGGCATAGGAGGAGAAGAGGAAGGGTGTGTAGGACCAAGAGGAGATAAGGGGGTGGGGGGCTGCAGCAGGGATAGAGGGTGAATAAATGGTAGCAGATAAATGTATAAATAAAATTAAGTAAAAAAGAAAAGGAAACCTCTCCACCAAAAAGTAAAAAGTGGTGTACAGAGCTAAACAGAGAATTCTCAACAGAGGAATAGAAATCGTCAAGAAATACTTAAAGAAAGGCTCGATGTCTTTCGTTATCCAGGAAATAAAAACCAAAACAACCACTTTGAAGATCAATCTGGAGTTTTCTCAGACAATTAGCATATACATCTGCTCAGATGTATTACCTCATAATGCTGATATACCACTCTTGGGCATCTATCTGGAAGTTGCTGTGGTTTTTCGAAACAGGGTTTCTCTGTGTAACCTTGGCTGTCCTGGACTTGCTTAGTTGACCAGGCTGTTCTGAAACTAACAGAGATCCACCTGCCTCTGCCTTCCTGAGTGCTGGGATTATAAGGGTGCCACAGTGCCTGTCTGCCTTTGTTTTATCAGCATCAAATCACATTATTGTGAACCCGTAAGACCTAGCTAAACCTGGGTGCCAAGGCCTTTCCTGCATTGACAGAGTGGACTGTGAGGAAATAAGGAGTCAGTGAGGGAGGACTGAGGGAAGCTTGGGAGTCAGGGAAATCTTGCAGCTCTTACTGACTAGTAGTCAGGTTGCCTGTTTCATTACACAGGATTCACAGAACAAAGACAAACTAGTTATTATAAAAAAATGTACAGACAGTATCAAATGTGTCTCTGGACATGTGTTTGATTTTTCATTGCATGTCCAGGGTTATAAGCTCAGTCACAATTAGACAGTACAAATAGGAAAAAAATGTTATTTTTATTATTGACCTACAACTCCAATTGAAAGAATCTAATAAACATCTCCGCCTAAACAAACAAATTGATTATATGATATTCTACTTTTAGGCTGGCAGTATTTGTAGTTTTAAAGCACTCCAGACAAACAGAAAATATCTGGACTGGTTTTTTTTTTACGAATAGCAAATATTAATACTTAACTTCTTTTGCTATATATCATTTCATCATCTATGCTATAAAATAGAAAAAGATTATTTTTGTCAATCTATCTTATTTACTGAGTTCTGTTCCTCCAGGAGTGTACTCTGTATGATCCCCTATCTTTTAATTACATTTTTAGAGAGCTGTAAAATAAGGCCTTGATTCAATTAATAATTCTAGCTAAGCAGAGTTTGTCAGTTATCGGTTTACACTGTACTGTTTAAGTTTGCTTAGGAGCCACACTTCAAGAACATTCCTGGAGTCCTGGAACCATTTAGAACTTCCCAGTTTCACAACCTCCAGGGAATGAGAAAGACTTACAAATAGGGCCAGATCAAGTTATTTCCTTAAATCATAATGTATAGTAACTTTAGAACTTTTCTTAAACAAACAAAAAAAACTCAAATACACTTTTCTTCAGACATACAATATATCTTAATGGAAAAAGTCCCCAAGAATGCTACATGCAGAGAAGAAAACCTAAAAGGGAGAGACAGAATGACAGTGATTACAGCCTTCAGCTCAATTTTGTTGGAAATGTGTCAAACAGTTGTGCTAGTTCCATGACTTTTATAAATTTCGGTGGCTATATCTCTGCCACCCAGGGTGCTACTTTTACCAAATAAAAATAGTAATTTTTTTTATTAATTACAGTTTATTTACTTTGTATCCCAACTGAAGCTCTCTGTTTCATTCCCTCCCAAGCCCACCCTCCCTCATCTCCTCCCTGCCCCTCTCAAAGTCCCCTGATAGAAGAAGTCCTCCTCCCCTTCCATCTGACCCAAGCTTATCAGGTCTCACCAGGACTGACTGCAATGTCCTTCTCTATGGCCTAGCTAGGCTGGTCCTACCACCAGGGTTGGGGAGGTCAAAGAGCTAGCCACAGAGTTCATGCCAGAGACAGTCTCTGTATCCCTTACTAGGAAATTCCACTTGAATACTGAGCTACCATGGACTACACCTGAGCAGGGGTTCTAGGTTATATCCATGCATGGTCCTTGTGGAGCTCCTGTCCTCTCCAGGTCTTACTAACTCCTTCTTCTTTCATATGATTGCCTGCACTCCGCCTAAAGTTTGGCCATGAGTCTCAGCATATGCTTTGATACACTGTTAGGTAGAGTCTTTCAGAGGCCCTCTGTGGTAGGCCCCTGTCCTGCTTCTCGTTTTCTCCTACTTTCATTGTCCATCCCATTTGTCTATTTGTAATAGCCAGAACCTGGAAACAACCAAGATATCCCTCAATGGAGGAGTGGATACAGAAATTGGTATATTTACACAATGGAATACTATTCAGCAATTAAACAAGGAAATCATAAAATTTGCAGGCAAATGGTGGGACCTAGAAGAGATCATCCTGACTGAGGTGTTCAAGAAGCAAAAAGACACACATGTTATATACTCACTTTTAGGTCGATACTAGACCTATACATAGGATAAACATGCTAAAATCTGTATACCTAAAGATTATAAAAAGAAGGAGGACCTGGGGTAAGATGATCAATCCTTAGAAAAATAGTCATTTCTAAACACTTTAAATAACCGTTTAAAAACATCTCTATGTTTTAGCACTGGGTAATTAATTTCATCCCACAAACATCTATTGATGATAGCCGTTTTGTTGCTATTTTTATCACTGCGTTTACCAACACATTTATAGGAAACATTGCAAAACTTCTATACATTTATAAAATTTACAATAAAAACATTAAGATGATTAATATCTCCATATTTTAGTCAGTGTGTGAAAATTCATGCCTGTTGTGTATATTTAGATACTTCAAACACTCTTCTTCTAGTTCCTCACACGATACATAGTACTTGCCGTAAAGTGTAGCTGTTCTACAGTGCACTAGAAATAAGTTCTAAGTCTATTTTACTGTCGTCAGTCTTTCTCTATCTCCCGTTCGCAATCATCTTTCTAACCATTGAGCATTATTAGTCGATTGCATTGTCAGAAACACCAGCACTGTTTCTAAAGCTTTTACTATATATGAGGCTGTTGTTTACTATATATAACTGTTGTTTTTGATAGGAACATGTAGCTAGCACCTTTCCCACATTAGGCAACTCTCTGAATTGTACCTTGAAGTAATCTTAGTGAACTTTGTTCCTCATGGACCTTTTTTTTGTGTGTCTTTATTTAGTTTGTATTTTCTGTTCAAATGTTTTTAAACATTTTCTTTCTGGACACATCTTCACAAGGAAAGTCTTCCAGATAATATGTACTGGCCAAGCTTTGCCTATGTCAAGTACCTTAAAAAGAAATTATTTTGTCACCGTAGTTGCTGCATGTCTTCTTTATGCAATTACTTTTTATTTCCATTTTATAATCAGTAATGAATGCTATGGATGAAAGTTTTGATTTATGCTCTCACTTTATGCTTCATAGGAAATCCATAGACATTTTCCTCTTACTTCCTCAATGATTGCCTCTAAAGAAGATTTTAGATTCCTGTTCCTGAATGTTCTGTGTCAACTCCAAGACTGAAAACTTGAGTCACTATACTTAATCTACATCCTTTCTAACTTGCAACATTGAAGTCATGTAATCAAAACACAACTTAAAAATGATTACAGTGCCCCCCTCACACTTTGCCATCAGTGGTAGTACTGAGAGCTGGACATGGAGTGATGAGAGCAGGTGAGTTGGCCCTGTCCCTCACGAGAAGCACAGTAGAGCTGGTCCTGGTGGAGGGGGCTCAGGTAAGCCAGTCTGAGAAAAAGAGCATAGGAGAGCTAACCTTGAAACCATGAGGTGATGTGAGTGCAGATATGATGCCCTCTCCCCCTCCCCCTACTACCTATAATAGCAAGAGGCATAAGATCATGAAAGTTATCCCTGCTCCTCACTGGCTGTAATACTCTAGAGAGCCCTGAACCTCTCCTGGGCAACACAGTGGAATTGGCCCTAGTGGAGAAGGAACAGGTGAACCAGCCCTGAGGGTGTGAAGTGAAGAGCAGGAGAGCTGGCCCAGCCCCTTGCAGGGTCCAGCACTTGGGATATTGTCACCACAACCTTGACTGGGAAGTATAGTGAAGCTGGCTGTGGAGGTGTGAAGGAGGGAGAGCCATCTACAAGGACATGAGAGCAGGAGAACTGACCCTATCTCCTGCCAATTGGTTATGTTGGGTGGCCTAGCAAGAACAATGTTACAGTGCTCACCGTGGTGGTGTTTATAAAGGAGAGCCGGTGTGCTGACCAGCTCAGATGCCACTTAGGCTTAGATACAAGGCTCTGATTGGCCTACCATGAAGTCTGTATCATCTGCAAATGGCTGGGAAAAATTTAAAGGCCAGTTGTCCTGATTCAAAGATGGAGGATGTCCATGACACAGGGCAGCACAGGATAACTGGAAGGAGTTTCAATGAGGTCCAGTATTGATGTCATAGAAGATAAAAATCTCAAACCAGACCAATGACCCATAGAAATAAAAGTTGTATGTAAAGATATGTAGACGAAGGGATATACTGTGGGATATATGTGACAGACTACAGCTTCCACAATGAGAAGTTTCCTATGTTTTGTTTGTGTTGGTGTGTGTGTGTGTGTGTGTGTGTGTGTGTGTGTGTGTGTGTGTGTGTATTTTGTCTTGTAGGGGAGGTTGTAAGGGCAAAGGGTTAACATGAGGAGACTGGGAGATGAATGGTATTGGGGTGCATATGTGAAACTCACAAAGAATCAATAAAAAGTTTAAAAAAAGAATTATAGTGCTGATGAAAATGTAACGAGACAAGCACTTGCATAGGCTGCTGGCAGAATAAAATTCATGTAAACTTTCTGGAATATACATCTTTTATATTTAAAGAAAATGACTGCATTAAAGTGTAACTAGCTTATAATAAATCTGATTATATAAAAAATGGCCACATTGATTTTGCTTAGGAAAGATATATATGGAACTGAGAAAGGAATCTAAAACATCTGTATTCATAATGAGCAAAAATAATATGTAAAATATTTCTGATTGGACAGAAAAATAAAGATACAGTCTCTGCAACTGAATCTGTGTTGATCCTATATTCCGTGAACTCATGCCAGAGGAATTAAAAACACAACACCTCCTAACTTTTGAATTCAGTTATAGATATATAATGACAAGCAGCATATCTGTTGTGCATTAAATACTCAATAGAGGTGCTGTTGAGGATGATCACAGTGACACCTGTCAGTCCATCTCACCTCCCTGAGCTAATATGAGCATATCCTCATCATTCAAAAGATAGTGGGTAGACTTTATAAGGTGCGGAATCCATTTATATTGTTCATTATATACACACATAGGCATACTGATATAACTACATATATACAACCTGTCACTATTAAAATGAATTTCTACTTTCACTGTTAAAAACCACTTATCTCAAGGAACAGGAATGCATGGTTTCTGCCTTAGCCGATTGGCACTTCTTATTATGAGAAGGGATAAATATCACAAAGAATAAGCCTAAAGGAAAACACAATGCTATTTATCATCTTTAAATAGACATGATCTCCTAATTATAGCATAAGCACATTGAAAATCAATAATTTGGCGTACATGAAAGTATTCCTTTTTCATATAAAAATCATATAAACCAATGGCTGCATAGACAGAGGTCATTCTTGTTCACGTGAATAAATGGTGATAGAGTTTTAAATATACTTAATGAGTTTGTCTTCTCTTCTTGTTGGTTTTCTCAACATGTGCATATGTTGGATGTCCTGGAAGGGATATTGCTACAATATATACAGTAACATACTTATTGGTAGGTCTCCTGTGAATTGACAGAGAAAGAAAACAAACTTGGACAAGCAGGGGAAAAAAATCTTACATTATGATGAAGATCAGGTAGAATATCCCAATAAATAAGAATGTATCATAGTTTGTCCACAAGCAGAAGAGCATATTCAGTGACAATAGTCATATCATTGAACAAATGTCTTCTCTAACAATTTGAAGAAAGTATCATGAAGGGCTATCTAGGCTAGGAGTTTGTAGAAACGGGGCAGAAAGAGCTTTATGTAGAAGTCACTAGCTATCATTCTTCTTACAACATGACAGTGATTATTTTCCTATTATACCCCGTGGGGAGAGCAACTTTGCTAGGCCACAGAGGAGAATATTGCAGCCAGTCCTGATGAGACCTGATAAGCTAGGGTCAGATGGTAAGGGAGGAGGACCTCCACCATCAGTGGACTTAGAGAGGGCCAGCGAGGAGGTGAGGGAAGGATGGTGGGATTCGGAGGGAATGAGGGAGGGGTACACAGCTGGGATACAAGGTAAATAATCTGTAATTAATATAAATAAATAAAAATTTAATTAAAAAATCTGAATGGCTCATCTCATTATTTTACATAACTGTGTATGTATGTGGAGCCTCAGATTAAGATCTGTTTTCCTGGTGGGAAGTTTAGGTCATTGAATGACAGAAACTTTATTTCTTCACTTCTCATCTTTAAATTCTAATCATAATATTGGTAATCAATTATTCTCATGCTGTTTTTCCCCCCTAAATTTGGTGCTTCTCTGAGAAAACTTTTGTAATAATTAATATTTGTCGCTGTGATAAAACTCTCTGTCCAAAAGAAACTTTAAAGAGACTCATACTCCAACCAAGGACTATTCGTGGAGATGACCTGGAACCCCTGCACAGGTGTAGCCCATGGCAGTTCAGTGTCCAAGTGGGTTACATAGTAATGGGAAGAGGGACTGCCTCTGACATAATCTGATTGGCCTGCTCATTGATCACTTCCCCCTGAGGGGGCCACAGTAGAGGACAATGCAGCCACTTTTGATGAGAACTGATAGACTAGGATCAGAAAGAAGAGGAGAACCTCCTCTATCAGTGAACTTGGGGAGTGGCATGCATGCAGAAAGGGGAGGGAGGGTGGGATCGGCAGGGGAAGAGGGAGGGGCTTATGGGGGTATACAAAATGAATAAAGTGTAATTAATAAATAAAAAAAAAGAAACGTTAGAAAGTGTATCTGTTCTCTCTTAACATTCTGGAGGGTTGTCCATCACAATGGGGAAGGCGTAGCATCAGAGAGTGGGAACAGGTTTATCCTATTTTATATGTCTAATATCAATTTGTAAGTGAGTATATACCACTTAAACCAGAAAGAGTATCTTTCTGCTTCTTGGATACCTAACTCAAGATGATCTTTTCTAGATCTCACCATTTGCTTACAAATTTCATGATTTCCTTGTTCTTAATTGCTAAGTAGTATTCTATTGTGTAATGTACCACAAATTCTTTACCCATTCCTCATTTGAGTGACATCTGTATTGTTTCTAGTTTCTGACTATTACAAATAAAGCTGCTATGAACATGGTTGAACAAATGTCCTTGTTGTATACTTGAGCATGTTTTGGATATATGACTAGGAGTGCTATAGCTGGATATTGAGGAAGTTCTATTCCTAATTTTGTGAAAAAGGGCCAGACAAATTTCCAAAATGGTTGTACAAGTTTACATTACCACCAGCAATGCAAGAGGTTCACCCTTTCTCCATATCCTCTCCAGCATGTGTTGTCACTTGAATTTCTGATGTTAGACATTCTGATGGGTTTAACCCTGAGGGTTAACAACCTCAGGGTTGTTTTGATTTGCATCTCCCTGATGATTAAGAGGGTTGAGCATTTCTTTAAGTGTTTTTCTGCCATTCAATATTCCTCTACCGAGAATTCTCTGTTTAGCTCTGTACCCCACTTTTTAATTGAATTACTTGTTTAGTTGGTGTTTAACTTCTTAAGTTCTTCATATATTTTGGATATTATCCCTCTGTCAGATATAGGGTTGGCAAAGATCTGTTCCCACTCTGTAGGCTGTTGTTTTGTTCTGATGACAGTGTCCATTGCTTTATAGAAGATTTTCAGTTTCATGAAGTCCCATTTGTTGATTGATGATCTTAGATCCTGTGCTCTTTGTGTTCTGTTCAGGAAGTTGTCTCATGTGCCAATGAATTCAAGGTTCTTCCCCACCTTTTCTTCTAACGTATTTAGTGTGTTTGGTTTCATGTTGAGGTCTCTGATCCATTGGGCACAGGGATCTTTCCTGAGACTTATACTGTGACCAAGGACCATGCATGGCGATAACGTAGAACCCCTGTCCAGATGTAGCCCATGGCAACTCAGTCTCTAAGTGGGTTCCCTAGTAAGGGGAACAGGGACTGCTTCTGAAATGAACTCAGTGGCTGGCTCTTTGATCACCTCTGCCTGAGCAAGGGAACAGCCTTACCAGGCCACAGAGGAAGAAAATGCAGGCAGTCCTGATGAGTCCTGACAGGCTAGGGTGAGAAGGAAGTGGAGCAGGACCTCCCCTCTCAGTGGACTTGGGAAGGGACATGAGAAGAGATGAGGGAAAGAGGGTGGAACTGGGAGGGCGTTACAACTGGTATACAAACTGAATAAAAAATAATTAATAAAAATAAATAAATAGTTAAATAAATAAATAGATAGATAGATAGATAAATAAATAAATGAATAAAATCTACAAGCACACCCTCAGTGATGAACTTCCTCCTGCAAAGTTTCTTGTATTAAATATTTCCTAACTTTCTTAAACAACATTACTAATTGGCTACCAAATTATTCAAATGCATGAGCTTATTGGAGACAGTTATCAATTAAAGCATAATTAGCTCTGTGTGTGTTTGTGTCTCAATATACAACTAGTATGAAAAAGTAACTAAAATCATAAATTTTTATATTATAATGCTGAAGTTAATTAAAAAAAAGAAACATGAGTTTTTTTTCAATCCATTTTTTTTTTTTTTGGCGTGGTTCTTGGGGTTATATTTCCTCCAGAGTTTAGTCATGTATGAAGGAATGAATGAAAAGCTGTAGTGAGTTAGATAATTTGGAGTAATAAATTCAAATATTCACTTAACACATACTCTTCCAATTAAGTGATATATTTAATCATCTGAACACTTTCTTGAAATTAAATATTTAAGCCCCTTTTCTTAAAAAAAAATGGTAATTTTCTTCTTAGAAATCCACTGGAGCCTGAATACTGAAATCTGAAGAGCTACTCAGTCATAAGTTTTACAAGAAAGAAAGACAAATTTTCCCACATAGTTCTATTTAATCAACTAAGCTTATTTGAGAAATACAGGGTTAAAGTACTAACTCATGTTGAAGATTGACCATGTTATCAGAACAAATTACCTTTCTCATTTGAGAAATTTTCATGGGTGTAGAATTATGGTTAAACTTGCAGTGGGTTCAAGTAAAACAGTATTTAATCTAGCATTTACCATATTACCTAAATGAACATTGGAATCCATCATTATGCAACAGTTTATTGGATCCATATTATATGCCATATAAAATGCTAATCTCAAAGATCTATGAGGATGTATCAATCAATTAAAAGAATTATGTGCTATAATTTTATTCACATAACTCAATGACTGCTTAGCTAAAATTGATTTACTCCTATTGCCTGAAAATTTCCAGTAAAATGCCCCTAGAAAGAAAGGAATCTGTTTCAAAATACAGCACTGTAAAACATGCAAAATACTCAGATGTCTTTGAAATACCATGACTTACAGTGTAGAGGTCCTCAGTTGGGAAGCAATGAATATGACTAGCCCAAATTCAGGCACTGAGAGCAAAATGAAGACTGGATGCCATGTTCTACAGCATGGATTCAGACAAGCTTGCAGATAGCAAAAAGAGAAATAGCTGATGGAGTGGTTGGCGTGTGTACACAGGGCATTCCATGCCCTCAGATGTGAATGGAAAGAGGAAGAAGAGGAGCACAACATTTGGACATTTTTTTGTTACTCATGAAGCCACCTCTCTCTCTATCTCTCCCCCTCTCTCTAACACACATACATTTTAACACTTTAAAATCTAAGTGAATTTTTAATCACAGCTCAGTCACTTGTATTCCAGCTATAGAAACCTCCTTCTTTCCCTCCCAATCCCATCCTCTCTCCCTTATCTCATCCCTGCCCCCTTCCAAGTCCACTGATAGGGGAAGGACCTCCTCCCCTTCCATCTGACCCTAGCTTACCAGTTATTATCAGGACTGGCTGCAATGTCTTTATCTGTGGCCTAGCAATGCTGCTCCTCCCTTGAGGGGGAGGGGAAGCTAAATAAGCCAGTCACTGAGTTCATGTCAGAAATAATCCTTGTCCCCTTACTAGGGAATCCAGTTGGGTATTGAGCTACCACGGGCTAAGTCCGAGCAGGGGTTTTAGGTTATATCCATGCAAGGTCCATGGTTGGAGAAACAGTCTCATAGAAGACCCCTGTGCCCTGATATATTTGGTCCTTGTGCGGCTCCTGTTTCCTCTAGGTCATACTAACTCCCCCTTCTTTCATGAGCTGTGATTAAAATTGAAAAAAAAAGATAAAAATACATAAAATTAGTTGTTTTATTACTTGTAAATCTGCCATGCTTTTTGCTGTTGTTTTTGTTTTTCTGTTGGTTAAATGCATAAAAAATGTTTAATGGTGAATGTTTAAAATCAAATGTGAAGCTTGAAAGTTTTAGTATGACTCCTTTTTACAGATTTTTATCAGGACATATAAACTTTGGTTCTTTTAATTTTGGTGCATGGTGTTTCTTATTTGCACACTTTATAATAAAGTGTATTTAAAACTAGAAAAAAATGTAAGTGAAAGATAAGAGTAAAAGAGATAAGACATCTATACTTTACCTTTAAATAATATTTTCCAAATGAAAAAAGCAAGCTTTACTTTAAACTGGGAAGATTTAAAATTGAATATTATGAAATAGTTTAATTTTAATTAAAACTAAATTCTGAGAGAATAAAATCCATTATTGTTTATTTCTCTGTTTAGACACTGCTTCATGATACAACTGAGGCTAGTCTAGATTCATTATGTATCCCAAACCTTGAGATTTGGCTTGAACTTGTGCTCTTCCTGAAACTGCCTCTTAAGCTCCAGGGTTATACGTCTGTTCCAGAGCATTGACTGAGAACATTTATACATATAATTTTTTAGTTTTGAAGCTATTTCCCTGCAAAATAGAGATTCATGGTCTTGAAGACTGATCAGGCACCCATTTATAGATAAAGTTGTGAAAATACATGTGGCGAAGTCATAGGAGCTGTTTTGCAGGAAGCAATGAGACATTGAAGTGAGCCCAGGCTTGGAAGGGACTGGCCGGCTCTGTTTCAGGCCCTGTAAAATCCACTGTTCTGGCCATCATTATCCTCTTAGAACACAAACATTATTTTGAAACTTGCCAACTTAAAAGTTGAGCTAGAAGTTGAGAATACTGTAGGCAAGAGAGGGAATGGGTCTGTGCAATAAGTAACTTGAGTTTATTGCCAAAGAAAATCCATATCACATATTTGTATCATAGCATAATCATCTTTGCAAAGAACTATTTCTGCCCACAAAGACATCTGAAGCAGCACAAATGTCTGTGGAATTTTTTTTATTTCATGCAAATATATTTTTCTTTCTTTTATAAAATCTGTTCCCATCTGTCCTTTCAAAGAGAGTTCTGTTAAGACAAATACTTAGGGAAGAGCACCTTGTCATTTGTGTCAATTATTAAATGCTTTTCATGTTTTCCATGAATAACACTAGTAATGACTTGCTTTCTGAAGGCTTTACCGCTTTATTTCTTTTACTAACACTGAATCCCTCACAAATGTCCGCTTGAAAACACACGCACTGTTAGTGTGCATGTGGCTATAGACAGTGATCTAGAACATCCGAAGCCAGGTTCACAGCCTACAAATTGTTAGAATTTAGTTTGAATCTCGGTTTTAACACTATTTGACTATGAGAAATTGGGCCATACTAAATGTCAAACTTTCTCACCTAAGCGTTTTTAATAATGAAGGCAGACTCCCTAGCTATCATTACCTTTCACAGATATGTGTATCATAACAAGACACATTTATGGAAAGCTAGGATAGAATTACAGCGTTGCCCTAGATATCACAATAAACAGTGCTGTAGAAGATATTTACAAAATCTAATCCAGTACCTGAGAAGAGTAGAGGGATACACAATGCTTATCACAGTCTCTTAGGGTTAATCCTCTCCCCAGTTTCTGGTTAACTGGAGAGCTTCTTATGGTCAGGACATACATCTTTTCATTTTCTCTTTTCATCTGCACCTTTTGCTTACTGGGATTTCTTAGTAATAAGTGGTTTTATGAGACTTCTTTCTTTGATTTTTTTTTTCTACAGGATATTAAGATGGTGGTGTTGTTGTTGTTGGTGGTGGTGATGGTGTGTGTGTGTGTGTGTGTGTGTGTAATATATTTATTATGTTTATTAATTGATGTTAATTTTTCTGTGTAATTTTATACAAATGATCAGAATTATGATGGATGAGTACTTCAATTGGAAATAGGTGATAGTGTGATGAATTGAAGCGAATGGTCTCCATGGGCTTATCTATTTGAATGTTTGGTCCTTAGTTGTTGGAACTGTTTGGGAAGAATTAGCAGGTGTGGTTTGTTGGCAGAGATGTGCTACTGGAGGCAGTTTTGAGGCTTCAATGTCCATGTCATTTCCATTTAGCTCCTTCTCTCCTTCATCTATATGAATCAGGATGTATGCTCCGAGCTCTTGTTCCACCACCAGGCCTGCCTTCTTCTTCCTTTCATCCTGCCATGAGGCCAGGGACTCACCATCTGATACTCCAAGTCCTCAATAACCCATCTCTTATATAAGTTGCCATTCTCATGATATCATAGCACTATCAAGGTACAGCAATAAAAAAAATACTGTGACAGGTGGGGAGGGCACTTACATATCGGGATCGCTAAACTTACTAATTAACAGAAGTACATGACTAAGAACGATGTCTCCCCAGAGCAAGCAGTATTTATAATAGATGCTATTTTGTTTCAGTCAACATTCCCCTCAGAGATGAATAAAAGAGTCACCAAACTGCATCCACCTTTTCTTATCATCTCAGACATCACAATGGGAGGGGAGGGGATCTTTCTTTAGCACTTGCTGCTTTCATCACCAGCTGTTACTCTGTTAGAAAGATCTCTGGTGCCATTTGCCACGACGACCTCTTGTTAACCTCAAAAGGTGTTTGCAGCCTGCTGCCCTGGGCTTCTGCAACTGCTCTTGTCCTGTACTTTTCTTCCTTTCTGTTCTTCCTTGTCAGCTGTTGCCTTTGGATTCCAGGTTGAAATCGGTGTCAGACACTTTAACAATATTGCTTGCTGCTGTAGGCTGTTCTTTGAAGCCCCTTTCAGCAAGTTCATGATGTTCAACTGTGCAGAGAGAAGTCTATGCAAATAATTCACAGCACCCGAGTATTCCCAAGCATTTTACCAGTGGCATTGTACATTTCTATTCCACATTCCTAGATATCAGAAAGTTGATATTTTCTAAACAGAGGCAAATGGGACTTTCATGATAACAAGTTTCTAAATTATTGCAGAACTTTGTGTAGAGGTTTTAAGTCAGTGATGCCAAAATAGACTCAATCTCATATTTTACTTCATCAGGGTAAAATCATAATCTTACTGTGGTGGAGATTCAATCTCTACAGAAGAACCTACATTTACTTTCAGCCACCACTAGTATACAGTCTATAGACTGATTATTTTTTAACTAATTAAACAATAAATTTTTGAATGTTTCTTCAGTGCTGGATATGGGTCAACATAACTTGTTTTGATGTTCGACTGCATGTCCAGTGTACACAGATAGTCCCCATCCTCTCAAAGGGCGTTCGTTTCCATGGGAATAAATGGATATTAATCAGTATGCACACAAATAAACTCATAATTATAAACTGTGTTAAGTTCATCAACAAAAAGAGCACATGCTGTGAACACAGGAAATAAACCAGGCTACACAGGAGAATACTACAGAGGACATTTTAATAAAGTTATATTGAAACAAAAATCTGCAAGTGAGCATGAATTTAAAACATTAGAGAATAAGTAATTCAAATAAAAGTGACTGATATACCAAGACACAAGAGCAGAGTTGGGAAAGGGGATATAATCTCATCTTAGAATCTAAAAAAAGCACAAAAAATGAGTAAAATCAAACAAACTTGAGTGCCAAAGCTAAAGAAAAGAGACTGCACTGTTATTTTCAATTCACAATAATTAGAGCAACACTTTAATTCCTGTTTGACTGCAAGTTCTTGTAGTGAGTTTTTCATGCAACAGAATCTTGGTGGGAACAGGTAATGGTTCTTGAAAGCCACTCTGATAGCATACTACTGTCTATATCTGTGATTCCAACTTTTTCTGCCTTCTCCTCTTAGTAAAACTGATTCTGGATCTAAATATCTAAAACAAATTTCATCCTATTTCTTGGATAAGTGTGTCTTGTTTGTATTATAGTTGTAGAGAACGGCTTCTACTCTGGCCAGAAACTAAATTTTATTATTCTCTTGATTGGCAGTCTGAAGGTGCTTTAGTTAACAATTTACTCCCTTTTTTGTAGTGTTCCACAGATCTTAGCTGCTCCTTCTCAGTTTAGACCCCATAATATCATGGTCCAACTTCACCATATTGCCTCCAGGAAAAATAGTGAAAGTCATTGATTATTTCTCTGAATTTTTTAAACATTTAGATTACATTCATGTTACAATGTCCCTTTAAGTTGATATATGAAGGCAATATACTTAATTTGGAATGAGATACAGTGTTATAAAATGAGTATTTCACTGTTTGAAAATAAGGTATTTAAAAGGCTGGGGAAATAAAGAAGTTTTTGCATTAAAGTGAGGGAAGATGAGAAAATATCTGTCACTTAACTATGAAAATATGGACTGAGTCCGGTAAACACATTAATTATAACCTCAGAGATATAAAAATGCAGCAGTGAACATTAAGGGATGAATAGAAAGCACTCTGTATTGGATTATTTTGACCAAAAGCAAGTCAAAATTTGAATTCTCCACGTTCTTTTGTTTGTCCAAGTTTGTAGGTTTTGGCTTGTCTGTAATTTGTCTTCTGTGTGTCCATCGATGCGTGCCTGATGTCTGACTCCCTCCATTGCCCGTGTGTTGTAAATCTGTCTCAGTGTTGCTGTCTGATCTGTCTTTCATTCCTGACATACGTATTTGCTCTATATTCATTGAACAGCACAGAAAGAATCACAGGGGATAGAATGAGGGGGTCATTAAGAAATATTTAACAGTATTTTTGCAATGTATTATTTACTCCAACTGACCCTAAGTGTATCCAAAGCCCTAAGGACTACACCATACTGTTTATCAAACAATATCCATACATTGCTTAAAACATTTACTGCAGGTCTTTGTTGTATAAGACAACTTTCATCTTCTTTGCTCTTTCAGCAGACAACTCTCTCTCTCTCACATACACATACATACATTGCTGTCTGTGTCAGTGGTATAGAAGAACATATAACTCAAGATAAAAGCAATTCATTAACCTATGTTGTAAATACCAATTACATGCAAGGCAAGTGAGTTTGGTTTTCATACTGTTTCTTAAAGGAAAGCTAAACAAACAAGTTGAGTACATAACAGAAAATCAGGCTAATTGCCTAGGCTTAAATGAAGCTAAAGTGACAAATTTACCATCATATTAGTGAAAATAGAAGACTCTTATATAAGTTTACATTCCCACCAGCAATAGAGGAGAGTTCCCCTTTCTCCACAACCTCTCCAGCATGTGTTCTCACTTGAGTTTTTGTTCTTAGCCATTCTGATGGGTGTAAAGTGAAATCTCAGGGTCATTTTGATTTGCATTTCCCTGATGACTAGGGTGTTGAACGTTTCTTTAAGTGTTTTTCTGCCATTCAATATTCCTCTATTGAGAATTCTCTGTTTGGATCTGTATCTCATTTTTTAATTGAGTTACTTCATTTGTTGCTGTTTAACTTCT
The DNA here is from genome assembly GCF_907164565.1 of Psammomys obesus. Lineage (NCBI taxonomy): Eukaryota > Metazoa > Chordata > Mammalia > Rodentia > Muridae > Psammomys > Psammomys obesus. The sequence goes on from NW_026596034.1 coordinate 18,267,338, forward strand.
TGCGTTCTTTATATATTCTGTATATTAGCCCTCTGGCAGATATACGGTTGGTGAAGATCCTTTCCCAGTCTGTAGGCTGTCACTTTGTTTTGACAAAGTGATTTTTTTCTTTTGGAAAACAATCTGGTGCTTTCTCAGAAAATTAGGAATAGTGCTTCCTCCAGATCCAGCTGTAGCACTCCTAGGCATATATCCAAAAGAAGCTCAAGTACACAAGAGGGACATTTGTTTAACCATGTTTGTAGCAGCTTTATTCGTAATAGCCAGAACCTGGGAACAACCCAGATGTCCCTCAATGGAGGAATGGATACAGAAATTGTGGTATTTTTACACAACGGAGTCCTCCACAGTAAGTAAGAACAAGGAAATCATAAAATTTGCAGTCAAATGTTGGAAACTAGAAAAGGTCATCCCGAGTGAGTTATCCCAGAAGCTGACATACCTCACTTTTATACTCACTTATAAGTTGATATTAGACATATAAAATAGAATAAAAATACAAAAATCTGTACACCTAAGGAAACTAAGCAAGGAGGAGATGATCAATCCTCATGCAGAAAGGCAAAATGGATGGACATCAGAATAGGGAAAAAACAGGCAACAGGACAGGAGCCTACCAAAGAGGGCCGTTGAAAGACTACCCAGCAAGGTATTGAAGAATATTAAGGATTAATGTAGGCATGGCTCAAAATTTAGTTTTTACCAGACAAAGCCTTGGTCAGTTACTATTTTTAGGTGGTTAAATGATAACCATTGGCGAATAGTAACTATTATCAGAAACACTCTGCAACTTTATGACAATCAGACTCATATGTCCAACTGTTGGGCAGAATGCATTGGATTTTATGTAAGAAGTGGGAAATAGTAAGATCTGGAGGGGACAGGAACCCTACAAGGAAAGCAACAGAACCAGAAAATTTGAACACAGGAGTCTTCCCAGAGACTCATACTCCAACCAAGTACCATGCATGGAGATAACCTAGAACCCCTGCACAGATGTAGCCCATGGCAGTTTAGTGTCCAAGTGAGTTCCATAGTAATGGGAAGAGGGACTGCCTCTGACATGAACTGATTGGCCTGCTCTTTGATCACCTCCCCCTGAGGGGGGAGCAGCTTTACCAGGCCACAGAAGATGTGACAATGCAGTCACTCCTGATGTGATCTGATAGACTAAGATCAGAAGGAAGGAGAGGAGGACCTCCCCTATCGGTGGACTTGGGGAGGGGCATGCCTGAAAAAGGGGGAGAAAAGGTGGGATCGGGAGGGGAGGAGGAAGGGGTTTATGGAGGGATACAAAGTGAATAAAGTGTAATTAATAAAATAAAATTAAAAAAATCCTTTGATTTTTTTTTATACCGACTTGTAGTGGATCAGCAGCTAATATAATTTTCAGATACACATTTATAGTAATAGACTCATTCATGGAGTTTAACAGATATATGATGCAGTGATTTTCGTTAAACTTATCAGTACAGGAAAAAGCTACAACTTTCTCTGAAATTGAACTGAATCTAAACTGTCTGGTAAGAGTTGCATATGCATTCCCTTGTGTATGCTTACATAAACCTACAGTAGTTTGAATGAGTAAAAGCAAATACCACGTGCATTGCCAACACCATAGCAGAAGGGGTTGACTATCTGATAATACAGCCAATTCCTAAGTATTTTCCAAGATAATTTTTATTCAGTAACTCTTTTCTTCAGCAAGAGCTTGGTGTACATTTGCTGTTGGATGTATGAAATATGACTATACCAGAGATGAGTGAAAACTAGTTCATTCCAGAGACAGTAGGGAGGTAATGACAGGGGACAAGGTGAAGAAACCCAGTTCACTCTCAATGGAATGCATTCAACGGTGATTTTCCCTCTCCCTGAATGCTTGGTTCTTAAAATCAGTTTGCTGATCTTTAAAGGTGGTGTGGTATATACTACATTTTAGGGAAGCATCGAAGCAATTTTAGGGGAACATCGAAGCAATTTTAGGGGAGCATTGAATCACTAACCACATACTCATAGAAAATACGCAGAAATGAATTATCATTGTCGACCCACACACAAACACACAGCAACAATGCAACCAATATCCAACATGCTATTAGCAATTAATTTTCCTCTTTATTTGAGAAAGTGTAACATTTTCCTATGAGATAATATGGTATTAGAAATTGTTGTCTATTTGTTAGAAAATTAAATCCACATTATAAATTTTAAATCTACTTAAATATTTATTTAAAAGTCAAGCTATTAGCTAGCTAAAATAATAGTCTGTGGTCACAGCTGCTGACAGAATTAACAAATTAGCATGTTCCTGCTTATTTATTCCAGTAACATTTAATAAGCTTCCCTTCTGTCTGTTCTCCAGTCTTGGCTCTCAAAAATTAAGGACAGATGAATTACAGACCAGAATTTTAAGGCTTTTATAACTATATGGGAAGGTATGCGCTGTGTATATTTAACTTATAACATGTACTTTAAAAATATATAGTATCGATGTTAAACAGAGACATTCTCTAGATCCAAAAAGTAGAACAACAGGAAATTGGGCAGGGCACAGAAAACTACAATTCAAGTGATGGAAGAAAATTGCTCAGACAAGGTTCTTGAAACAATATACACTTTATAGTGTTTATTTTCATATAACTAACTAGATATGATGTACAATTTCCTGAAATGATGTCTATCTAGTTGAAGTAGTTTCAGACTTCTGGAAGAGTTTTCAAACTTACACTTACATTGCTCTTTTAGTTTGGATATACAATGAATTCCAAGGTATGTTCATATGTCGAAGGACTGGTCACCCTCATTCAAAATAAATTGGATCCTGAAGACTGTGATGGGTTCATTCTTTGACAGGTTCATAGTATGGAAGCCTTGTTTAAAGTTGTGGCTAGATTTGAGGAAGTTTTTTTTTTTTTTTCCCCCTGTGGAGAAACACCTAAGTAGTATAAATATATCTCGTCCCTTGTGTCATCCAATCTTTGCCAGGGCTTCCTGCTTGTGATAAAATGAGCAGCGTCTTTCATCATGTACTTCAACAATGATGCTCTGCCTCAACACTGGTCCATAAACACAGAGCGAGCCAACCGTGAACAAAATAAACTTTTCTACTTTTATGTTATTTTTTGGGGGGGTATCTGAGACAGCAATAGAAAGCCCACTAGAGCAATTTTCAGTTACCTTTATCCCACATCTATTAATAACAACAAGCCCCTCAGTTATAGTATCAAAAACAAACATCAAAAAAAAAAAACAGAGCATGAGAACAATTTTAGAAACTGATATAGTTTTTTATTTATATATATATATATATATATTTATAGCTTTTATTTTGCTGTAGATTTTTTTATACACACTGAGCATCTGAGTATGTTCTCTGAAATTAGCTACAACAATTAGTTTATTATCAGCCAAAGGACCTCAACTCAGGAATTGTAACTCATTACTGGGAAATGAAAGACTCCTTTATAGAAAGTGTTCAAGGCTTAAGACCCATTTCAGCTTCAAAAATAGTCCTCAAACAGAGAAAGAATCCTAATTTGGTTACCATGTTAAAAACACACCTGGAGTTGAAACCCTACCCTTACAATTTACTTACATGATTAAACGAAGTGCTTTATGTTAGCATGCTTTGAAAACTTTTTGCCACATCCTCAGTAAAATAGAAGGGTCTGATGCGTATATAAAACCAATTTTTGCAGAGCAGAGAAGGTTAACTAATATATGTTTTACAGTTACTGATATAATTGCATTAAGAAGACAAAGCCATACGTAAATTAAAGGTGACAGAGCTGTGCACTACGTATGTGACCGTGTCAAATTTTGATGAATTTCAGTGATTAATGAGGCCTTGTATCTAACACATCTACCCTAGTGATCTAAATTTTATACAAGATACAATGGCAGGACATTCAACGATAATGTCACTTCTTTGTGTCCCAGAATTAGTGGGACAATATCACTGGCCTAGTATAACCTTCTGAGGGATAGTTTGCTGAGGGTAGTATCAAAGGAATACCCAAAAAAACTAGATCAGGATATATTGCTTTCCTTCTTACTCTCTCTTATGGTAGAAATAATGTTCTAAGAGATTCAAAATCTTCCATTATATTCATAATTTAAACTAGAAGTTTGATATAATAACTACCATGACTTTTTTTTTTCTGTTCCCATTTTTGAGAGTTGAAGCCAAGCTGGGAGCCTGTTTGCCAAGTTTTCTGCCTGGAGGAAAATTGTGTGGTTGAGTTATAAATACATTGATGGTCCAGCTGGAACTGTCTCTTGTAATTTAATATGCAAAGAAATAATCTGAGTCATAGATGGAGACAAGCAGTTCCTTTTAGATAAGAGCACTCTATGTTTGGCTCTGCAGATGACTTTCAAGAGCCTTCTTCAACAAGTGAACAAGGAATGGTGTCAGGACAAGTGGGAACAAATATTGCTCTTGAAACAAGCATTCAATTGCCTTTCTTTGGTCATTGTTATAAATACCAACAAATGAGCAATGCCACCTAAATTATCTCAAGTCAAAAGAGAGTCTGAATAACTTTTCAAGAGTAAAAAGAAATGAATTTTAACATCTGAGAACTTCATATTTTATGTTAATTTTATGTTAATTATTAATTATAATAATAATAACCATAAAATCATGAATAAAGTTGATAATGAGTAGTAAGACAGAGGATTTAGAAACATTCATTGCAATTGGATCATGTCCATATAGAATGTCGAATTTATTACTCAATTCTTAGGCCTTTGAAATATCCTTTCCTTTTTTTCTTTCACTTTGTAGACCAGGTTTTATATACTCCAGGCTAATTAGGAACTTACAGTGTAACTATGTATAAAACTAAGAATAATCTTTAATTCCTGATTATCCTCCTTCAACCTCCCAAGTATGGGGATTACAGGTACATGCTTTCCCAACTGACTTGAATATCTCTTAAGACATGACATTTTAATTGTTTTTTTTTTGAGGGGGGGGACCGTTACATGCAATAATTATATTGTGAAGTCAATAATAAGGTTAAATTAATGTAATGATTAGTATGAGCCATATCCATTAGTACTTTCTCAATATGTGATATTATATTTATTCAGTTTTATTTAAATATTGCTATATAGCAAGCTCAAAACTTGAAGGCTCCAATACTAAAAATCTGTATTTTAAACAGCTTCTTCCACTGATGGTTCATATCCATCAGCTTGTACAGCTTTGACACCTGGCTCATTACCAGGTGTTTTTATCCAGAGCTACCACCTTCATGATGGAGCTCCATTAGTTTGTCCTATTCAAACCTGGGTTTCTTTAGGGTTTCCACTTTGTTGTTATTCTTTTTTAGAGATATGGTTTTTCTATATAGCTTTGGCTGTCCTGGAACTCACTCTGTAGATCAGGCCAGACTTGAACTCACAGAAATCAACTTGCCTCTGCTTCCCTGAGTGCTGGGATTAAAGGCACGTGCCACTACCTGCTGGATGATATTTGCTTTTCTAAGGAAGACATCATGCAAAAGATAAATGGACTATAAAGGCTTTCTTATGTCTTTCTCAATACAATCTGGAATCAATTTATTAACCACATCCTTCAAGTAATTTGTCTGCACTTCATGGGCCATAATTTCCATTATCTTCTTCTCAATCTGGCAGACCTGCTGATGCTATAATAGAAAGTCTTGTGTATCGGGTTGCTGTGGCTTTTCAAAAAATAATTAATTAATTATAAGTTATTCACTTTTTATCCCCACTGCATCCCCCTCCCTCATCTCTTCCCAGTTCCAACCATGAACCCTTTTCTTCCCCTATGCCCTTTCCCTAACCCCCTATTAGGGGAGGTCCTCCTCCCCTGCTATCTGACCCTAGTTATCAGGTCTCACCAAGGCTGGCTGCACCATCTTTTTCTGTGGCCTGTCAAGGCTGCACCCTTCATGGGGAGGTGATCAAAGAACTGGCTACTGAGTTCATGTCAAAGACGACCCCTCTTCCTTTTTACTAGGACACCCATTTGGAAACTGAGCAGCCTATGGGATTCCTCTGAACACGCAATCTAGGTCCTCTATATGCATGGTCATTGGTTAGCATATCGTTCTCTGCAGGCCCTCTTGGGACCAGGTTTTTTGGCTCTGTTGTTCTCCTTTATAGTTCCTGTCCCTGCCAGGTCTTTCTATCTCCCTCTTCTTCCATAAGGATTCTAGCACTCTGCTCAAAGTTTGGCTATGAGTCTTAATATCTCCTTCAATACTAGTGGTGATGGTCAAAGAGTCAGCCACTGAGTTTATGTCAGAGACAGTCCCTCTTCCCCTTACTAGGGAACCCACTTGGAAACTGAACTGCCATGGGCCACATCTGAGCAGGGGTTCTAGGTTGTGTCCATGAATGGATCTTGGTTAGAGTATCAACCTCAGAAAATACCCCTGAGCCCAGATATTTTGGTTCTGTTGCTCTCCTTGTGGAGCTACTGTCCTCTCCAGTTCTCATTAACTACCTCTTCTTTCATATGATTCCCTGCACTCTTAGTGAAGTCAACACAGAAAAGATGAAGCAAATAACCATCAGTTGTCTTGACTTCAACATTAGCTTCTATCATGGTCTGCTATTCTTTGACTAGGGGACACTTTTTGTCCTGGGTAAGATCCATTCCATGGAAGTTAGTCACATAGTTTTTGCCATGAACATCCTCAATAATTTCATTGAATTCTTTTAATATTATTTCGTCATTCTGTAGATCAGCAAGGCTCACTTCAAACATATGACACTTGAGGACATCAGAAGCAGTTTTGGTTGTTTAAGTCCCTGTGCCTAGTGTTTTTCCAATGATTCTAATATTGACCATAGCAGGAACATTCACATCATACCAGTCTTTCTTAGAAAAGGATCTACTCAGTAGCCATCTCTTTGATCATCTCTCCCTGGGGGTTGCTGCCTTGCCAGGCCACAGAGGAAGATGATGCCGTCAGCCTTGATGAGACCTGATAAACTAGGGTGAGAAAGAAGCAGAAGGGGTCTCCCCATCATTGGACTAGGGAAAGGGCATAGGCAGAGAAGAGAGAGAGTGGGTGGGACTGGGAAGAGACTAGGAAGGGGGTTGCAGCGAGAATAATAGTGAATAAATTCTACTAATTAATTAATTAATTAAAAAATAAAATGGATCTACTCCTCTTCTTGGCTCCCTCGACCACCCTTCATCAGGCACTTGTTCTTGCTGAGAGCCACACTGCTGCTTGGAGAGCCAAAATGGCTGTACTTACTCTTGCACTCATTAATCAGGAAAGTCAAGATGATCTTGGTTGCATGTTAGTAATTAGGACCAGTCCATGTGAATGGAGATTCTCCTTCTTGCCTTTCTTCATCCCTTAGTAACTGACCAGCTTTCTCACCTGACAGTGGTTTATGAAATGATAGTGGAAATTCCAAGGCCTCCTGATTCTCAGTCTCAGAATCAACACACTTATCTTTCGCTACTTCCTGTATGCTAAAGCCAGTCATGGGGTTTGTGTAGGTTCAAAACCAATGAAAAGACAGGCAAGAAATATAAGAAAGCCAAGGCTCCAAGAGGATATATAGTAACATAGCCAGGAGCTGGAAACAGCCCAGATGCCCCTCAACTGAAGAATGGATGCAGAAATTGTGGTACATCTATACAATGGAGTATTACTCAGCAATGAAAAATAAAGAAATAATGAAATTTGCAGGTAAATGGTGGGACCTGGAAAGGATCATCCTGAGTGAGTTGTCCCAGAAGCAAAAAGACACACACAGTATATACTCACTCATATAAACATACAACATAGGATAAACCCACTAAAATCAGTACATCTAAACAAACTAAGCAAAAGAGAGGATCCTAACTAAAACGCTCAATCCCCATCCTGAAAGGCAAAGAGGATGGACATCAGAAGAAGAAGAAAACAGGAAACAACCTAGGACCCTGCTACAGAGGACCTCCGAAAGCCAAAAGAAGAAAACAGGAAACAACCTAGGAACCTGCCACAGAGGGCATCTGAAAGCCTCTGCCCTACAGACTATCAAAACAGATGTTGAGCCTGATGGCCAACTGATGGGCAGAGTGAATGGAATTTTATGTAAGAAGTGGGAAATAGCAAGAGCTGGAGAGGACAGGAACTCCACAAGGAGAGCAACAGAACAAGAAAATTTGAACACAGGGAACTTCCCAAAGACTCATACTCCAACCAAGGACTATTCATGGAGATAACCTAGAACCCCTGCACAGATGTAGCCCATGGCAGTTTAGTGTCCAAGTGGCTTACATAGTGATGGGAAGAGGGACTGCCTCTGACATAAACTGATTGGCCTGCTCTTTGATCATCTCCCCCTGAGGGGGGAGCAGCCTTACCAGGCCACAGAAGAAGACAATGTAGCCATTCCTGATATGATCTGATAGACTAAGATCAGAAGGAAGGTGAGGAGGACTTCCCCTATCAGTGGACGTGGGGAGGAGCATGCATATAGAAAGGGGAGGTAGGGTGGGATCGGGAGGGGGGGAGAGAGGGGCTTATGGGGGGGATACAAAATGGATAAAGTGTAATTAATAATAATAATAATAAAATGAGACTCCAAAAAAAAAAAAACAGTAAGCAAAAGCATTAAAAGGAAATAAAGTCATCCTTGAAGAAAATATTTCTGACTTTCCTATGATTCCATATTGTTTTCAGTGTAAGTACTTTCACTTAAGGTTATATGCTGTTCATCATTTCTGTGATAGCATGTAGCAAGTTTGTGGTCTAAGAGACCACAGATGCCAACCCAGGCAACTATACCCAGCAAAACTTTTAATCAACATAAATGAAGAAAACAAAATTTCCCATGACCAAAAATATTCCAAGGTAAACTTAAACAATATCTATACAGCAACCCAGCTCCATACAAGGTATGAGAAGGAAAACTCCAATCAAATGAAAACAACTACACCCAAGAAAACGCTAGATATAGATATCTTCACAACAAAAAATTAAAAGAAAACAAGCACACAAATACACTTTTACCACCAAGTCCTCAATAAAAGGAACTAACACGCATTGGTGACTATTATCTATCAACACCAGTGAACTCAACTCTCCAATAAAAAGACACAGCCTAACAAGATTATGATTATGCAAACAAGGTCCAGCATTCTTCTATATCCAAGAAAAACGTCTTTGCAACAAAGACAGACACTACCTCAGAGTAAAGGGCTGAAAAAATAAAGGGTTTTCAAGCAAATGGACACAGAAAACAAGCTGGAGTAGCGATCCTAACATCTATTAAAATAGACCCTCAACCAACATTAATCTAAAAATATGAGAAGGAACATCTCATTCTCTTCAAAGGAAAAAACCGCCTTGAGGACATCACAATCCTAAACATCTACGCCCCAAATAAAGGAACACCTGCATTCGTTAATGAAAAATATTTAAAAAATTACACTGATGAGTCAATCAAGGCATTGAAATTGTTGTTTTGGGTTAAAACGGTGTGAAAGTGTAGTTGGAGACATTTATCCATCCACTAGTGGGCTGAATTTACTGAGAGGATAGAGTCCTGACTATCTCTGGTCTCCTCAAACTTCAGCCCTACCTTATTGTCTGCACCCTGAGTCAGTGGAAGATGTAAGTAGTGATTTGGCTGAGGCAGAGGAGTGATAAAATGGAGCGATCCATCTGCTCCGCAGTTCCCTCCACAGAGGCTGTTGTATCTGTCCCCACCCATTTCTTCAGCCTCTGCAGATCCTGGTGTAAACCCCACTTTTTTTTTTCTCACTAGCCTGACAGCTGAACAACTTCTTGCATTCCTAGGATAATATATAGGTTTTGTTTGCACTCATTCCAGACTGCAGAGATGTGAACAATTCCTAGTAAAATCGTGTTTCTTCTAAGTGTTTAATACTGCTTTCGTTTGTTTTCCTGATAAGTCATGAACCAATGATATTAGTATGAGGAAAGATTTCATAAAGAAGATTTTCACTCAAATGGAAAAACATGACAGACACTGGAAGTGGTAGAAGAGATGGAACAGGACAGGAGCTTAACATAGATCTCCTCTAAAAAAACTCCACCCAGCAAGGGATCAAAGCAGATGCAGAGACTCACAGTCAAACTTTGGACAAAGCATAGGGAATCTTATGGAAGGAGGGGGAGAAAGAAGGGAGAAGATAGGAGCCTCACAAGGTAACCAACAAAGCAAAAATATCTGGGCCCAGGGGGGTCTGCAGAGACTGATGCGTTAACCAAAGACCATGCATAGAAAGGACCTAGAACCACTGCTCAGATATAGCCCAAAGACAGCTCATTCTCCATGTATGTTCCTAGTGAGGAGACATGAACTCGGTTGCTTTATCCTTAATCACTTCTCTCTGTTGGGGCAACCTAGCCAGCCCAAAGAGGAAGAGGATCCAGTCAGTCCTGATGGGACCTGATACGCTAGGGTCAAATAATAGAGGAGGAGGGCTTCTCCTATCACTGGACTAGGGAAGAGGGATAGGAGAAGAAAAGGGAGGGAGGGTGGAATGGGAGGAGTTGATGCCATTTCTTCCCATGTAAGTCTTGCTGCATTTGCAGGTATGGATTCTCATCCCTTAGACATTATTGAAATATCAGTGTTAAGAATGATCTGCCTTGACATCTTCATGTAAAATGTGTGCTGTGGTTTGATACTCATATTACTTATTACTAATTAAAACATTACTGCCTGCTTTCCACATAAAGTCCTGACATTTTATTCTTCATCATATTTCTACTGTATATTTAATAAATGATGAACTAGTGTTTGTCAGAGAAAGAAGGAAAGAATGGCAGAAATATTACATTACTTCCAAAAATTTGAATCAGCACATGGGCAAATTCTATATAAATCAAAACTTCCCAACATGCTGAAAATCCCAGCTGAATCTGTCTCCCTACTGAAAACACCCTTGTTGTCAAGAACCTGCTTGTATTTATGTTAGCATCTGCCCTGATTTGTTCAAATTCTTTTATCTATCCACCAGGAACTACCTTTACCACTTTGTTCAGTTTCACATGACAACAGATTTCTGTGGATGAGACTTTTCTCCTGTCATCCTTTTGTCTGGATACCTTATACTTTCTTTTTGTCTGTGATTAGGCACACTTCAAAAGCCTACTGTTCTTCTCAATACAGATTATTACAGTCAGACGGCATGCCTCTTCATGAAGCAGTTAATCAGTTCATAATCAGATTTGTTCCCAGGTATTATATCTTGAGAGCAAAATGATTCACAAAAGCACTTGTAATTGTCAATTAATTTGAGTCATATTTATTCTACCTTTGCCCACAACTGGCTAGTGATTTTGATCAGTCCTTTTTATCTTTTGATATCTCTGAGCGTCTTTGTCCAGTGATGATTTCAGTATCAGAGTCACAGATGTATCAAACAAGCACTTGTTGAATGAAGGAAAGAATGAAATTTTATGTATTGATTGCACAGTTTCTAAGCTTTTGCATGGCTTCAAAATATTCACAAGTCCCTACTGAACTGAAGGGCTGACTAATATTAGATAACTGGTCTCAAGTCTGCTTCCTTTACATTATGACTTATGATGCATGTGGAAATTCCAGAAGCCTCTGCCTTCTACCAAATTCTGATCTCTGAAGTAATTACTACCATCAATAGTTTCTTCCCTCATGTCTCTAATTCATCATACCTTATCAGTGGAAGACTCATTTTTTTTTCTGAAATCTGATATACTTAAGTCACAATACAAACACTGGCACCTATGCTTATACAGTTATTAGAGACAAATAAAAAGGAAACTAACAAAACTCTCAAGGAAATAGTACAAATGGAGGCAAATAAAGAGGAAATGAACAAAGCTTTCAAAGAAATACAGGCAAATACAGCCAAACAAATAGAGGCACAAGTAGAGGGACAATTAGTGGCATATAGAGAGGAAATGAACAACAACAACAAAAAAAAAATAGAAGCCATCATGGAAAGACAGGAATGCACATTCAAACAGATAAACAAAATGGTGTAAGACATGAAAACAGAATTAGAGTCAATAAAAAAAAAAAAAAAAAACAGGTTTTTCCAGAGAAAACCCTGTAGGTGGAGAACTTAGAGAAAAGATCAGGAACCGAACAGGTAAGCATCACCAAGAGAACACAAGAGATGCAAGACAGAATTTCAGGTCGAAGATACACTTGAAGAAATTGATATATCTTTTAAAGAAAAAGTAAAATCAGAAAAGTTCCAAACACAAAACATCCAAGAAATCAAGGACTCTATGAAAAGACAAAATCTAAGAATAAAAGGAATAGATGAAAAAGAAGAATCCAGGCTCCAAGGTCCAGAAAATATTTTCAAGAAAATTTTCCCAACTTAATGAAAGAGATGTCCATAAACATACAAGACCTACAGAACACCAAATAGACTAGATTAGAGAAACTCCTCATATCACATCATAGTCAAAACATTAAATCTATAGGAAAAAAAGAAAAAAATATTAAAAGCATCAAAGGAAAAAGGCCAACTAACATATAAAGGTAGACCAATCAGAATCACACCAGACTTCTCAAAAGAATCTATGAAAGCCAGAAGGGCCTGGGCAGATGTTATGCAGACTCTAAGGGAACACAGATGTCAACCCAGACTACTATACCCAGCAAAGCTTTCAATCAACATAAATGGAGAAAACAAAATGTTCCATGACAATATTAAACTTAAATAATATCTACACAGCAACCCAGCCCTACAGAAGATACTAGAATCAAAATGGTTCTTTCATGGAAATCTCTAGACACTTGCTTTTCTTCCCGTCTTCACCACCACTCTTTAACTTTAGCTCACTTTTTTTAGTCATCAATTCTTCCATTTAGCAATGGTCTGCTGATTATATCACTTGAGAATCTCATGTAGTATATATTTCAGAATTTTTACTCCTTTTGGCCTGATCCTACATTAAGACATTGGGTTAAAAACAGGGAACTCACTAATATTCTTTTTTTTTAATTTTTATTAATGTATGCATATGTGGTAATGTGCATACACACCTGTGTAGGTGTGTCACATGTACAGTGGTACACCAGATGGCCAGAAGTGGTGTTGGATTTCTTGGAACTGGAGTGACAGGTGGCTATAATTATCTTGGTATGATTGCTCGAAACTGAACTTGGATCCTCTGGAAGAGCACCAAGAATTAACTATGGAGCCATATCTCCAGCCCCAATATATGGAAATCTCATCTAGTCATTATCCCTTTCCATTTATTAATCTGGTTTCTCCCAGAATTATTAGGTTGTCAGAATTATTATTATTTTTTGTAGCATTGGCATGGGCTTATAACTGACACAAATGAAGTGCTAGAACAATATTATTGTACATCACTCTGCCATTCTTCATTGTGATTTTTGAAGAGCCAGTGGCCTTGCTTATTAATGTTTGCTTTATCCAGTGCCCAATGCCATGCTTATCACATAGGTGTACAGCAGACATTTTTAGTTGTATAATTTGTAAAAAGGTACTTGACAAGTGGTGAACATTCCTACCTCTAGAAATGTTTCCTTGGATTTCTTTTTTTTTTTAATTAATGTACACACTTTGTTATACAACTGTTTTACAATTTAAACTTTTATTTGAGAAATGTTTTTGCACCCAGAATTTCTTAAAAGTCCTTTCTTTGAGCACATACCATTAGAAGTACACTAAAATCATTTTGGGGCAAAGGGATTATAACCTATCCACCAGTTCAACACCATCCCCTCATCTGCTTATTTCTTAGATATCTGTGTGTCCACATATGAATGGCTAGTGAAGGATGCCTTTTCCCCAAAGTGGAAAATATCAGCGTCATCTTTAATGGCAGGACAAACTGGAAAAGGCCATAGGTTGGTTACATTATAAACATGTGTGTCACATCATTAAAAAATGTCATTGAAGAACAACATGGAGTGTGCAACAGTTGAAAAAAAATGTAAACAAGAAGAACTGAATGTTAGCTCCTTCCCTGAAAAGCAGAGATAGGAATCACTTCTCGTTTTATTCAGAAAAAAACTAAGTTATCAGAAAGGTAGGATGCCGGTTTCCAAAATGTTTGAAACAGCTGAACACATAGGGCCTTACGGATCTAAAGTGTGCCCAAAGCTTCAGATACTTGAGTTTCTTATTCATCACAGCAGATACCATCTCAAATTACCTTTTAAGAATCTAAACAGTGCTCACCAGTTGAGCTTGAGTTACTGAAGCCCACCCAAATAACAAGTCATCTTACAAGAAAAAGGGTAAAACTGAAAGTTTTCTAGCAATTATTGCTTGAAACTTACTTCCACAAAATGGAGGAAACAAAATCAGCTGCAACCAGGACACACCTGGGCAGAAAAATGTGAAGTTCTTGTTTCACGTTCTCTTAGTGTTGTCTTCCTTGGATTTCCTACAAACAAAGTTCTAGAGTATCATAGAAAATAAGATCATGAAATACAAGGTGTGTTGATTTGAGTGAAAATGGCTCTTGTAGGATTATATATTTGAACGCATTGCCTTGATTGTCACACTGTTTTGGGAAAAGTAGAAAATGTGGCTGTGTTGAAGAAGGTGTGTTACTAGGAGTGGGGTTTGAAATTTCTAAAGCCCTTGCCAGCTACTGTTCCAACAGAAGGCCTGCCTGCCTGTGGCCATATTCCCTGCCATAATGGTTGTAGATATGCACTGTGAAAATATAAGCAAGTGCTGAATTAAATGCTTTCTTTTATCAGATTTAATCATGGTCCCTCTTCACAGAAAAAAAAAAAAAGTCTTAGATAAGGTAACCATAAGTGGAGAAATCATTGTTTTATCTTTCATCTCTATTAATAATAACATTACTTGTATAATAATTATTATTATGTATCCTTGTATCCTGTGTATCCTTGGTTGTCCTAGACCCATTTTATAGACCAGTGGTCCTCGAACTCACAGAGATATTCCTGCCTTAGCCTCCCTAAATGGTGGGAATAAAGGCATGCACCACCATGCCCAGCTCATCTCCTGAATTTTTTAAAAGAATAGTTTTTATTTGATGAGTGGAGTTGAATACAGAGGACATGGCATTCTTAAATACTCTTCCTGATCCATACCCAATCTCACAGCCTTGCCCACTCTCAATATTCCTTAGGAGACACATCTTTGTTCTAGCACTAATATATCATTATCCACAAGGCCCATACTGTCCATCATGGTTGACTCTGCTATGCACTCTAAAGAGTTTGAAATGTATATAATGATCACTATTCAACTATACAGTGTCACAGGGGATACTTTCACTGTCCTAAAATGGGCCAGGCACTATATTTTTATCCTTACGTTCTCTAAACCAGTGAATCTGGTACTTTTACTGTCTTCATGTTTTTGTCTTTTCTACCATATCACATATATGGAATTTTAATTGCATAGCTCTTTGTCCTCCCTTAGTTTCACATTAAAAAAAAATACCTCATTCACTTCTTTTTCTGAATTAATGACACATTGAGTTTTAGGTTGGTGCTATTTTGTTTTATCTCCAAGATAATTTAGGGAAGATACAAACTCTGCATCATAGGTTTTATAACTTAAAATTTTTAATATGTAGATTCAAAACTTTGGATGCATAAATGATTGAACTTTTCAAAAACACATACACACTCATATACAACCTTGATACACATACAAACAGCACCTGAACACACACACAGGAGAATAATACCTCTGAATGGGAAATAAAAATGAAATTTAGCAGATGAAAAAAAAGTATACTATGCCACAAAACACAGTACTCAGTAATCATACTGACAGAATCACTGTCCTTGGCATTTTGCTTCCCTACCCGCAGATTCTAAGAATAAACAAGAAAGAACAGCTTGTTAATCTCTTCATATGCTACCCCTAGCATATGTTATCCAAACTTTCTTTTTAAAAATATCATTAAAATTATTAAAGATAAATCAGGTCTTTGTGGGTTTAATTATTCAGTATATTACATTTTAATTATTTATTAATGTTCCATATTTGACAAACATTTCCAGAGAACTGGGGATGTTATAATAAAAAGATTAATTGACCTCATTAATATTCTAGAATAAGCCTAGTTTGTGTATCAACTGGGCAAAGCTCATCCATCTTCTCTCAGGAGAACCCAAGACTCACTTTGTAACCTTGGGAAAATTATATGTCTTCACTCTCTCATCAGTAAAGAAGAAGTAGCAATAATGTCTTTACTGTGGGGTTGCAAAAGGATTAATGAAATAAAGTATATTAGGAACTAGAAAATAACAGGCTCAATAATAGTAAGTATTAATATTATTTCCAGTTCAGGGACTATGCATTACACAAACGAATATTATTTTCAGTTACAGGGATGATTTCCATGGTGATGGAAGAGCTCGTTGAATATGGCTTGCGAAGGTGTTAAATATTAGTCTTGAAAGATGAAATGATGTGACAGTAGACAAGGTATTCCATTAGTAGGAGCAGCAGCAGCATAATGCCTTATTAAAAGGTTACACTCTTTGGGGACTGACTGACTGCAGGGATACCACTCAAAATTGAATTCTTCAGCTTTTGTGAGTTGGAACTTCAAAGCAGTAATCATAACTGATACTACACTATGGTAACTGGCAGCCAGTATGTAAGATGAAACCATACCCACTTAGGCATCCCATGCAGACAGTTTTTTTTTTCACTTTAATAACAAAGCAGAGTCTCAAGGCAACAGCTTAAATGTAGTCATGTTCTAAGGTCTCATAAAAGGAGCGATATTAATCTTCAATACCTTGGATATCTACTTTCATTCCTTTTAAATTTAGGAGAAAGAAATAATTTTTTTTAATTTTATTTTTTTCTTATCAGTTACATTTTATTAACTCTGTACCCCAGCCGTGTCCCGATCCCTCATTCCCTCCCAGTCCCTCCCTCCCTCATCTCCACCGTGCCCCTTGCCAAGTCCACTGATAGGGGGAACCTCCTCCCCATTCATCTGATCCTGTTTTATCAGGTATCTTCAGGACTGGCTGCAAAGCTCTTCTCTGTGGCTTAACAGGACTGTTCCTCCCTTGGGGGGTGGGGAGGCCAAAGAGCCAGTCATTGAGTTCCTGTTAGAAATAGTCCTTGTTCCCCTCACTATGGGAAACCAATTGGTTACTGAACTACCACAGTCTACATCTGAGCAGAGGTTCTAGGTTACATTCATACATGGTCCTTGGTTGCATGTCAGTCTCAGAAAAGACCCTGTGCCCAGATATCTTTGGTCCTTGTGGAGCTCCTATCCTTTCCTCATCAGACTAACTCCCCTTCTTTGAAAGAAATAATTTTTGTCTAGCAATAATACTACTGAATTGAGGCTCTTTTTGTTTTTGATAAGCTAAGTTGTGTCCGTTTCCAAGAGCACCGAAGAGAGGTTGTGGGGATCAGGAACTGGAGTAAGGGAGTTGAGTGGTGACGGAGCCCATGCAGAATCCCGGGATTGAGGCTCTGGAGATCAGACTCAACTTTATTATTCAGCGTAACAACCATTAAATAAGTGAAAGGCCAATCAGACCACCCCATACTAGATTTAAGCACCAGTCACCATCATCAGGTTTGTGCAACTATAAGGAAATATGGGAAATAGGGAGGGACAAGGTCGCCTTAGAAGACCTTCATAAAGAAGGGAGAAACAGTCAGCTCCCTACCTCAGCTCCATTTTGAGACCTTGCTAGTGTGCATGGCGTCCTTCGAGGACCAGCACTGTGTACAGTGGATCTTAATGTTTTGAGGAGTCCTATAAGTCGCTGATGCTTCACTCGCCATTCCCTATCGGCCTCCAAAAGTCTTACTTCAACATTCTCCAGAGATGAGCAGTACTCGACAGAGGAAGGAACAGATAAGTATCAATTGTTTAATATTTGTTCTTTTATGAACATTGCATCATGCATACACTTTATAATCCATCTTTAGATCTTAAAAGTCTATGAGAACAATCATACAAATGTAAATATATGTTAATGAAACTAAGGCACACACTGACTCATTTATAATCATATAAAGAGCAATGCAGATTGTGTTCTAAAGCATACAAATATACAATTAAAACTCCATGCCGTCATCTGTTCTTTTATGGTGTCATTATGGTATTTCTATGTAATTTATACAGTAAATCATATGAGTCAATTAATCATAGCAGTTACACAATCAACATCTAATTATGGAAGCAAAGGACTGGACTATCTCACCACCCAGTAACCCATGCTATTAGTTATTTTTGTGTCCCTGTGAGATAAACAACTTCAGGGAATGGATGATTCATTTCAGTTCATTTCCTCAACATGTTCTTTTCATACCTTTTTGTACATGGACCAATCACAAAAGTAACTAATCCAATTTGAGAAGATGATTCCTCACCTGATTGTGGACAGAACAGAGAAAAAAGGTTTCAGAGAACAGGTATAGTCTTCAAAACAGGTCCCGGTGACCCATTTTCTCTAGCATGGCCCAACTGTTCAGTTTTCACTTTCTCAACAGCACACCATCAGATGGGAACCAAGTATCGAACACATGAGCTTATTGAAAACATGTTATATTTAAACTGTAAGATCAGTCTGCCCAATTGTATGTCAAGTTTAGGAAGAAAAAATGCATCATTTGGGCAGAGTTATCCTCATTTAAGAAAATGTCCCAACCAGATTGGCCTGCGGGACAACTTGTGGTACATTTTCTTGATGGATGACTCAGATAGAAGGACCCATGTTACTCTGGGCAGTGCCACTTTGGGCTAGTAGCCCTGGGTGCTATAAGAAAGCAATGTGACAAATCTATGAGGAGAAAGCCAGTAAGCAATATTCCTCTACGCCTTTTGATTCAGTTCCTGCCTCCAGCTTCCAGTCTTGCCCTGGTTTTCCTGCATGGTGGACTGGTTGCCAGCTGTGAGATGAAATAAGTCCTCTTATTCCTAAGTTGCTTTCGGCCATGATTTTTTTATCCTAGCAATAGAAACCTAACTAAGACATCAATGAACAGGAAAAAATTCACAAGCCCTGTATGCATAAAGGCAGAAGTACTGAAAAATAGCAGTTATTTTGTTTAGAGGCTGCCCTGGGTCTGATTCCATTAATCAGAATATAAGTAAAACCCATAGTCTTACGTTTTGGTAAAAATAAATCCTCAAGTAAGTATAGCACTTGAGTAGGTGGGCATGTAATATAATTTAGAATATAGTCTGCATTTTGCATTTGTTACTCACAAATATTTGGGAAAATATTTGGATGCATATCAATCTCAGTTTTGTCTTAAGGGCACTGAGACATTACATGTATCTACCACAGAACTGTTGTGCTTATTACCTCTTTGGGGAGAAATTTAACACTGTTCCCTGTTGGTAATAAATATTCATTATACTTGATTAGTATTGTCTTCCTCAAACTGTCATTTTATTATCATTGGATAATCATTCTTTTACAATTGGTCTTGTGATCTGGAAAAGATTATCTAAAAACAGCTTGGCAGAGAACTAACTCTCTTTTCCAGAGAAAAGGTCAAGAATAGAAATTTAAATATTTTCATTAGCCAAAACCAAACTCATCTTTTTTTTTTAATTAAACTTAAAAGAATGCTAACTAGGTAAAATAAGTCAAGTTTTAAAAATAATTAGACATCTGTGGGGAGGAGAGATGGCTCAAGTAAGAGCACTGGCTGCCCCTGCAGAGGACATGGGTTTGATTTCCAGTGCTAACATAGTGTTCACAGCTACCTGTAACCCATGTCCAGAAGATCTGATACCTTCTTCTGACCTTCACAGTGACTAGGCTCACACAGGGCAAACAGAAATATGTGAAGACAAAATATTTATACAATAAAAATAAAGATACTTTAAAAAATGACCTTTAAGTAGAGAGAAAAAAAAAGAAGAACAATGTAATGACATGGAGGAAAGTTTATAGTTTCTTCTACAAATGTCCCTCATACATCCTATGAATTGTGAGTTATTACTCATGAATATTGATTTATGTGCATCACCTCCACAGTGTTCATGAATGACAGAAAGAGAGAGAGAGATAGAGAGAGAGAGATCAGGCACCCATTGAAGCAAGAAGAGAATCAGAATATCTTAGAAATAGAATTACAGGTAGTTGTGAGCCACCAGATACAGTTGTTGGGAATTGAACTTTATTCTGTTGATGAGCAGCAATTGCTCTGAACTGCTGAGCCATGTGTCAAGCCCCATTATCTGCTGTTAAAATCTTGTACCCTAATCCCAACTCTCCTCTTCTTTGTCTCACAGGAAGATGCATACATTTGTAACTGAGGCTATCTTTGTGAATGAAATAATTTTGCTTTGAAAACCTTACCATAGAGAGTAATGTCACTCATAAACAACAGTTTATTGCATTGTATTCATCTGAGTGCTTTCTTTAGCTTTCTGTATTTTAGTAGCTATGTATTTTAGTAGCAGGTTGAGAATTGTTGTTGTGACCAAAAACTAGGGGGATGAGCAATTCTTAACTAGAAAAGGATTTTTTCCCTATCTCAGCTTTCTAGAAGAATCAGTGTTGTAGCATAACGCCTCACCCCACCCCCACCAATGAAATTGGATGCTTTAAAATATAAAGATTCTGTTCTTCCTTGGGAAAAATCAATGTTTAAATTTTCCACCTGACATGTTATAGTGTTATATTTCATGTCGGGTTGTTTCAGCCATGGCAAATGATGGGAAGCCTCAGTGATACCATGACAGAAACCCTGCAGCTCACATTGAATTATCTCACTGAGACATATCAGCTTGAAAACATATGTGGGGAGGAATCACCATTCTGTAGAACAGAGATAATGTTCATGGGTCCCAGAGATAGCAGTGCTTATAATTCATTTCTGATGGAAGGACAAGGTAACAATACATAATAGTTACACTATTTTCTCAGTTTAATAAAATTAAGACAACAGAAAGATTTGTTTTAACTCAATGGATGGATAAATAAATAGTTATGTATAACCAGAAAATCATAAGCGAAAATTTCCCAAAATAAGAAATTTAATTTATAACTTCATTATTTTGTTCAAATTGCCACAGTTTATACTATGTAGGCTTCATTACATTCAATCCTCAGTCTTCTTTCAAAAACGAAGCTAAATACATGCAATTAACTTACTTACAACTGTCTTCCTCATCTAGGGTGGAGGTATTTTCTGTTATTTGTTTCTTTGCTTGCTTTGAATCAAGAGCTAGAAAAACAAAACGCATTTCTTTATTGTTGTAAGCACTACCCTATTTCAGATCTTCATTACCTTTGGCTTCAAGTTTTATAGTGGTTTAAAAAAAAACTGCTTTTCTGAAATTTAGTTTCTTCTAACACTTTCAAACATTGCAGCCAAGTTTTTATTATCTTTAAGAATAGCTCCAATCATTCACTTCTCTCCTCAAAAATCTTCAACTGGAATAATTTCCACTTTCAGATGCCATCTGAGTAGCCAAGAATTGCTAGCTCAGCTTTTCCCAATTTCCCAATGAAATAATTAGAAACCTATAGAAATTTTTAGACTTCTCCCAGGCAGTCAGAGAACTGTGAGAGGATTCTGTAAACAGGGTAGATACCAATACAACCTATCTCGTGAAGAACCTCGGGCATGCAGTCATAAAGGTAGTTTCAGAAACCTAGAGATTCTAGTGAAACATTACTACCAAAATAGTAATATATTTACTTTAAATAGGGGGAAATAAACAGTCACTAAATATAGGACACAATTCATGGCAGGCTTATGGGAATAGACATTAAAAAAAAAGGTTCTGATCAGATAAAAAATTGCTGATATACACATATGTTAAATTTAGTCTGTTTATAAATATCATGGATGCTTATTTTGGAGGCAAAGCTACATGCACAGGAACTGGGCAAATGGGAAGGAAACCAATATTGAACATAAAAAGCTTATTATCGCCAAAACCATAAGGATTTTCCAACAACTGGAACTAGGTTAAGCCATTACCAGCATGCATTTCCTCTGCAAGTCACAGAAGTCCATGCTTAGTAATAAGAGTTTCCAAGGTCTCTGTGCTGACATGTCTGTCCTTGGTTCAGGAATGACGCATGTAACACCCACCCATCATTCCTCTACCACAGCACGTGCATTTCAGTTGAGATGCACCCTAGGCTCTTTCCTTCCTACACACAAGCAGGATCCATTTTCAACTTGTGCTTTCAGGCAAGAATATGAAGAAAACGGTTGGATAGGAAAGAGCTGCTATAGAATTGCCCATAAGCTTGCTGGCTGGCAAGAAGCCTACTGGTAGGCAACTGTGCGCAGGCTATTGTTAGATATGCTATCTCCAAAGTTGGGCTAACAGCCTGAAGTAGTGTATCTCTCTTCTGTCTAGCAGATCTATAATAGACAAAAGAAGGACTGTCCTAAGAAATGTGTCCATTTATAACAGCCAAGTTCTAGAAATTCTAAACAAATTCCAAATTGGGTGGCTGGCGAACTCCAAAACAAATCCCTCTCATTCGGGTGCCAAAAATGAAATAAAACTAAAAATATTGTCTAGTGTGCTGAGTAAGTTTATGTCCATTTGACACAGACTAGAGTCATCTGAGAAGAAGAAACCCCAATTGAGAAAATGCACCCAGGAGACTGGGCTATAGGCAGGCCTGTAAAGCATTTTTTTTTTAATTATGTGTGATTGATGTAGGATGATCCAGGACATTTTGGGTAAAATCATCCCTGGTCTGGTTTTCCTGGGTTCTATAAGAAAGCAGGCTGAGCAAGCTATGAGGAGCAAGCCAATAAGCAGCACCCCTGAAGGCCTCTTCATTAGCTCCTAACTCCACATTTCAGGTCTGCTTGAGTTTCTGTCATGATTTCCATCGGTGATGTACTGTTGTCTGGAAGTAAGATGAAATAAACCCTTCCCGCCCCCCCCCCCCAAGTGGCTTGGGTCAGTGTTTCATAACAGCAACAGTAACCCTAACTAGGACATCTACCTTGATGTTTCTCTTTAGAAGTGTATTATGAAACAATGGAAATATCCAACCCTTCCTTGATATCCACAGGCAATTGGTTCCATGGACCCATTCAGATACCAAAATCCAGTAATGTTCAAGCCAAGTAAAGTGGTGAACTTTTTTCATATCTCCTTTGTAAACAATGCTATAACTTTAAACATCTCTAAAACAATGACAAATTATCTGTGTATAGATGTGGCTATCAGTTGAATTTGAAGAAACAAAACTCAAGGACATGAAGGCTTGACTGCACCTTAACAGCATTCAGAAAATTCTATTTTTAAAGGTTAGGTAAAATCATGACATACGTGTCATTAAATATCAGAGACATACAAAAGTGCATATGTTGAAACTCCTATTCTATCAGTGTTAGCTCCTGTCTGTTACAAGATGAGGGAGAAGGACACACTAATATTTGAATGGGGGGGGGGGTAAAATACTACATAATTCTTATCTCTTTGTAATGGACTATTTTCTTATATACTTTTTCCTCCATATTTTCAAGTTTCCTTGAAATGTAATGATGACTCATAAACAGAATAAATAGAACAACATGCAACTACTTCTTATGGGTTAATTAAACAGGCTGCTTCTACTTCACATTCAAAGGTCTTCTATATTGAGTTTTAATTGTCTTTCTGGTATTATCTTCATTACTGTCTTACAAATATGCCAAGATGCAATTCTCAATTTACAAAACAGAAAATCTCTAACTAAGGCTTTGAATATTCAGTCAGGAGAAAATATATATTGACAACTTTGTGTTATTTTCACAGTCAGAAAAATTGACATTCAGTATTTAAGTAAAAAAAAGGCTTCTGTTTATGTATACATGTCTTGGCATACTCATCTCATTAACAAAAGTTTTATTTGCAAGTGTTTAACATTAAAGGAAAAGATCATCTTGGGAATATTTAATGATATCTGAACATCTGATTCTGTACATAATTTCCTTTTCGATCTTCATTTCTTTTGAATCACACAACCTGTTAACAACAGTCCATGTATTTATCATCTGTGGTTCTTTTGGCCTCTTGAGTTGGCAAGTTCTCTTTCATCATGTTTGCAAAGCAATATCTCACTTCCAAATAAAATGTTGCCCAAAGCTAGACAACTGTCTTTCATTTGTCATTCTACAGTTTTCCCTACACTGTTTTATTTATTTATTTATTTGCAAGCCAATTCCTAACATATTATTTGTAAGACCAAATATGTGGAAGGCATGAACCAAGCATATCTTTTTCTGTATTCTCTCCTTAGCTCTCTGCTAGTCTCTCACAATCAATACAATAGGTATTTAAAAGGGATTATCCAGAACATGTGATAGGTATCATATTCTTTGGCAATATTCTAAGCCACACAGAACAAACATCTCTGTGAAGGAAATGGAGCCAGAGAGACCAAGAAGAATGCACTGAACCCACCCTTAAACTTTCCAGGTTTTATTGCCTCTATAGTTTTTGCCTTCCTCAAAATTTTTTAACTTATTTTTTATTTTTTATTAATTACACTTTATTCATTTTGTATCCCCCCATAAGCCCTTCCTTCCTCCCCTCCTGATCCCACCCTCCCTCCCCTTTCTGCATGCATGCCACTCCCCAAGTCCACTGATAGGGGAGGTTCTCCTCTCCTTTCTGATCTTAGTCTATCAGTTCTCATCAAAAGTGGCTGCATTGTCCTCTTCTGTGGCCTGGTAGGGCTGCTCCCCCTCAGGGGGAGGTGATCAAAGAGCAGGCCAATCAGATTATGTCAGAGGCAGTCCCTCTTCCCATTACTAGGTAACCCACTTGAACACTGACCTGCCTTGGGCTACATCTGTGCAGGGGTTCTAGGTTATCTCCATGAATAGAGTTGGAGTATGAGTCTCTGGGAAGTTCCCTGTGTTCAAATTTTCTTGTTCTGTTGCTTTTCTTGTGGAGTTCCTGTCCTCTGGGAAATAGTAAGACCTTCCTCAAAATTTTAACTTTAGGCTTAACACAAGGTAATATGTGTGATAGAGATAGAACCTTGAAATTGCAATAGATCCCTAACAGGGTAACTGGAAAATAGTCTGTTCACTGCAAATAATCAGAAAGAATTGCTAAAGCCAAAACACAGTAATTCCACTTCCTCTTCTTAGAAATAAAGTAACCAAGAGTTATAATAGAAACAAAAGCAGAATAAAAACATCACTACAAATTTCAAGTCCAAATACATTCTTCTTTTTGATTTAAAAGTGTTGTAGGTTGAAGTTTGTTTAAAGTTGCATGCCATGTAAGGGTGCATGTGTTATCCTTTAGATACATCCACATGGATATGTGAACTTTCATGTGTATATTTTATAGGCATATAATTTCTGGATGTGTGTATTTGTGTATTGATACATGTGTATCATATAGGCACATACATATGTCCCATTTTATGTTATATTTCTGAAATAGCTCAGTAGCTTGATTTGAGAAACTCACCACTTCGACCAAAGTTGTCACACCAAAATATATATTCATTACATACTCTTAGACTACATAAAGTTTAACAACTTTTCCATGCTAACATTTATTCAAATATCATATCTTTCTCATTTTCTATTTCAAGTAGTTACCTCTGTAAAAAGTGAAAATCCAAGAAATTGTTAAATTGTGAATTTATGGGCAACCTATCCTAAGATTTATAGACATTCATTGCTTATATGTGTTAAAAGTTAATTAATTAATCAATTTTTTCAACCCTACCACAATTTTACCTCCCTTCTCTCCTCTCAGTCCTTTCCCCCATCTCTCTTCTCCACACACCCACCCCATACAGTCCCCTCTGTTCTATTCAGAAAAGGGCAGGCCTCCCATGGATATCAAGATGGAGTAACAACAGGCAATTTTTCTCTGATTAATGCAATATGATTCAACCAAGGAGGAGAAAGGATCTCAAAGGCAGGCAACAGAGTCAGCCCTTGGTCCCACTGTTAGTAGTAACACAAGAATACTGAAGTAGACATCTGTGATATGTGCAGAGCCTTGATCAGTTCCTTGCAGGCTCCCTAGTTGGCCGTTCAATCTCACTGTGCCCTTGTGAGCCCAAGTTAGTTGATTCTGTAGTTTTCTTGTGCTGTCCTTGACCCCTCTGGTTCCTACAATCCTTCCTTCCCCTCTTCCTGAAGATTCTGACTAATGTTTGATGTGGGTCTCTGTATCTGTTTCCATCAAATGCTGGGTGAAGATTCTATGAAGACAATTGCAGTATGCTCCAATCTATGGGCATAGAATAATCTATATCTCAGAGTATAGAGAGTAGCCCCTCTAAGCAATACTGATTGTATCTGTAGAGACAGTCTTTCTCTTTTCTCTATTTTCTTTATGGTAATCATTATGTTGAATGTCTCTTCTTGAAACTTACTAAAATGTGGTAAATAACTCCAGCACAATCATTATTTAGGTACAAAATCCACTTAATTTGGATTATATTCTTGCACAAATACAGAATTGCATATGGACTGATTAAGTCTACTTTTTAAAATGATTGGTTGCTAGATGATGTAATAAAACCAGACCTTATTATGAAGCAGTAGCTACCTACCCAGTATGCACAGAAAATAGGGACTAGAGTAGCAAAGATTCTTAGGTAGCAAAGATTCTAAGACCACATAACCCAGAGACCTAGGATAAAAGCAAGCACTACTGTTCTAAAAAAGGTAAAAAGTGTAAATAAAATGACTTTTTAGTATAGACTAAGATCAGAAGGAAAGAGAGGAGGACCTCCTCTATCAATGGACTTGGGGAGGGGCATGCGTGAAGAAGGGGGAGGGAGGATGGGACCGGGAGGGGAGGAGAGAGGGGCTTATGGGGGGATACAAAGTGAATAAATTGTAATTAATAAAATAAAATTTAAAAAAATGACTTTTTAATGATATTCTGCTTTACTCATAGATTAGGGCCTTATCTAGTCATCATTAGAGAGACATCCTCTGATGACCTATGAAAGCACATGCAGAAACCCACAGCCAGATATTATGCAAAGAGTAAATGGGAGGTGTTCATTAAATCCCTCCCCTCGGAGTTTAGAGAATTCCAGGGAAGGGGAGGTATAAAGAGCATGAGAGCCAGAGAGAATGGAGGACACCAGGAGAAAAAAAGGATCTCTGAATCAACTAAGTAAGGCACTCATGAACTCACAGAGACTGAAGCAGCAAACATAGGACCAACACGGGTCTACACATGTTCTCTGAATATATATCATAGATATAAGCTTAGTATTTTTATGAGTCTCCTGTCTGTGAGAAGTAGTAGGTCTCTCACTGTTGTAACTGCTCTTGGGCCTCTTCTCCTCTTGCTGTATTTATGTCTTCTACTTTGATATGCTAATTTTTACTATATCTTATCATGTTTGATTTAGTCATGTTTGGTCATTTTCTTTTAGAAACCTGTTCTTTTGCAATAAAAGACCAAAAAGCAGTAGATCTGGAAGGAGGAGAAGGACTGTGAAGAGTAAAGGTAAATGGAAACTATAACCAGGATACATTATATGAGAATAAATCTATTTAAAAAAGAAAAAAAGAAAGAGGAAACGAACAAGCAATCCCTGAAAAAAAAAAAAAAAAAAAAAAAAAAAACGACGATGAAACAGCAATAAAATATTATTGTGTGGTCAGCCATTCAGGAGGCCTTAATTTCATGGAAGCTCAAAGTTGTCCTGCTTAGCAGTTTGTAGTGGAGACATTTTAGGTAGAGAAATGGGGTACATTGATTCATTGCAAGCTAGTAAGAAGAGAGAAATTGGGGTTTCTGTGTAAGTATAAAGCATCATGCTTGAAGAACCAGTTCTAAACTGTCTTTGAGAAGGTTGTAGGGTTTCTTTTTTCCTGAAAAATAAGGATATGAACCTACAGCAAAATGTACACCTAAAAAACTAATCTAGAGGGGGTTCTCTGGCTAAAATGCTCAATACCCAACCCGAAAGGCAAAAAGGATGGACATCGGAAGAAGAAGAAAACAGGAAACAAGTTAGGAACCTGCCACAGAGGGCCTCTGAAAGGCTCTGCCCTGCAGACTATTAAAGCAGATGTTAAGACTTATGGCCAAACTTTGGGCAGAATGCAGGGAATCTTATGAAAGAAGTGGGAAATAGTAAGATCTGGAGAGGACAGGAGGTCCACAAGGAGAGCAACAGATCCAAAAAAATTGAACACAGGGGTCTTTCCTGAGACTCATACTCCAACCAAGTACCATGCATGGAGATAACCTACAACTGCACAGATGTAGCCTGTGGCAGTTCAGTGTCCAAATGGGTTCCATGGTAATGGGAACAGGGACTGCTTCTGACATGAACTGATTGGCCTGCTCTTTGATCACATCCTGAGAAGGGAGCAGCCTTACCAGGCCACAGAGGAAGACAATGCAGCCACTCCTGATGAGACCTAACAGAGTAGGATCAGAAGGAAGAAAAAGAAACCCTCCCCTACCAGTGGACTTGGGGAGGGGCATGCCTGGAGAAGGAAGAGGAAGGGAGAGATTGGGAGGGGAAGAGGGAGGATACTAGAGGGGAGATACAAAGTAAATAAAGTGTAATTAAAAATAAAATAAAAATAAAAAAATAAATACTATTAGTAAAGACATTTGTATCTCTCTTTTTGAAAGCCTTAGCTAATTTTAATATCATTCTATTTGATTTCTAAAATTTTCCTAAAGGTTCCTATATATCTATAATTCTTTCCAATCTGGATTTGGGAATGCTCACTGCCAACTGAGGAATAAAGTGTCCCACTAAGCCTACTAAGATCAGTGTCCTTTGCTAAAGCAGAAGTGACTTTCAGAGAGTTAATAGCCAGTACCACAACCCATTGCAAAACACACAGCAGTTTTCTTTCACTTTGCTCTCTAGCAAACACAGTGAAAGGGCTTTGGAAAGCTGCTAGATACTCTATCAAGTTCCAAATGTGACTGCAGAAGACCAGAAGAAGCCACAGGCTGAGAAAATAACTAAAAATAAACAAAGGCTGACTGGTGGAACATCAACTGCAACAAAAAAAGCCCACAATAATCTAAAGGCAAATCCAAGAACAAACTATTAAGAAACAACAAGAGCTAAGGAAGGAAGAGGGTCAAATGCCTACTGTAGTTACTGTGCGATTAGATCCTCCCTTCAGTAGCAGCAGCAGCAATGACAACAAACATTTGGCATGCAAAAAACTAGGACAATATACTCTGTTCCAAAGGTGAAAGTATTTAAAGGTCACCAAGCCTATCGAAAAACATGCATCAAGGTAGGAATATCTCCCTCCCTAATAAGTGTTCTTGTTTGCCTAGCTGTTGCTACAATAAAGCTCTGATCCACAGAAATTTTTGAAGAAGAAAAAAAAATTGTTTATTTGGTTTACATGTTATGCCACTGAGGAGAGAGGACCGGAACTCAAGAAAGAACCTGAAGGCAGGGACTGAAGCTTAGAAGATGTAGAAATGCTGCTGCTTACTGACCTGCTTTCCGTGCTTGTCTTATCCAAGTCAGGACATCTTTACCTAATTTGTAACCACCTATAGGGGCCAGGCTTTCTCTTTATAATCATTAACCCAAGAAATGCTTCACAGATATGTCAGTCTAATAGAGGCAATTCATTGGCTGAGATTCCCTCTTCTAGGGATGTCTACATTTTAGTGTCTTTTTTTTTTCCCCGAGGTCAAAAACCGAAGCAAAATCACTAACTTTAAATGTAGGACCGGAAATGGCTCAGGGACACATACTTGGCTAAGATGTATGAGGACCAGGGTTTGATTCACCAGCCCCAAGGGAAGAAAATCCTTTAATTATAAATTGATTTTTATTTTCCAAGCAAAAGACAGGTTGGCAAAATAGATAAAACAAACAACAACAACAACAAAAACATGACAGTCTTTCTATAAAGTATTCACTTTAAATATGGATGGGGGAAACAGAAGAATTGGAGCAAGTAGAAACTTTTTCATTGTATGAACATAATTTTTTTTTAATTAAAAATTTTTTTTCTTGGAAGTTCAGGCACACACCAGTAATTTCAGCACTCAGGAAGTAGAGGCAGAGGAATCAGAAATTTAATGTCACATTCAGCCTTGAATGGTTACTCCATCCTAGTTTTGAAAACAGAAAGATTTTTTTTCCCCGAAAAAAAAAAAAAAGTGTGGGATTGGGACAGGAGGAGAGAGGGAACCACAGGGGAGGATACAAAGTGAATAAAGTGTAATTAATAAAGAAAAAAAAAAGAAGTGCACAGGAGTCTACCATGGAGGGCTTCTGAAAGACTCTACCCTGCAGGGTATCAAAGCAGAAACTGAGACTTATAACCAAACTTTGGGCAGAGTGCAGGAAATCTTATGAAAGAAGGGGAAGATAGTAAGACCTGGAGAGGATGGAGATATACAAGGAGAGCAACAGAGCCAAAAAACCTGGACACAGGGGTCTTTTCTGAGACTGATACTCTAGCCCAAGACCATGCATGCAAATAACCTAGAACCCCTGCACAGATGTAGCCCATGGCAGCTCAGTGTCCAAGTGGGCTCCTTAGTAATTGGAATAGGGAGCCTCTGACATGAACTCAGTGTCAGACTCTCTGATCACCTGATCTGATAGAGGAACAGACTTACCAGGCCACAGAGGAAAACAATGCAGCCATTCCTAATGAGACCTGATAGACTAGGATCAGAAGGAAGGAGAGGAAGACCTACCTTATCAGTAGACTTGGGGAAGGGCATGCGTGGAGATTGGGGAGGGAGGGTAGAATTGGAAGGGGTGGTGGAAGGGAACTATGGGGGGGATACAAAGTGAATAAACTATAATTAATTAAATAAATAAATACAAAAAAACCGAATTGCATAGAAATGTTCTCTTGAGGATGAAACACACCCTACTGTGCAGAGAAGGAAGAAAAGGAGACTGAGGAAATTCATAAAAAAAAAAAATCAACAAGAGTTGGTAAGCTCAATACATAGGATTCACTAGGCATATCACTGAGATTATTAAAAAACTGTAATTATGTAAAACAAATAGCATAAGCTGTGAATCAGTGTTCCTGGGTTTTCTCATTATATAGGATGGACTTGCTTTACACAGTTATTTGAGTTTAACTTTTTTATAATATTTGTATTTTAATTTTTATTAATTATGCTTCATTCACTTTGTATCTCCCCCGTAAACACCATCCTCCTCCCCTCCCAAATCCACCTTCCCTCCCCCTTCTCCACACATGCTCCTCCCCAAGTCCACTGATAGGGGAGGTCCTCCTCTCCTTCCTTCTGATCCTAGTCTATCAGATCTCATCAGGAGTGGCTGCATTGTCTTTGAACCTGCAATAAGCCACCACTCATGCTTTCATAAATAACCCTAAGCAACATATTTTTATTTTTAATTTTATTTTTTATATTAATTACAGTTTCTTCACTTTGTATTCCAGCTGTAGCCTCCTCTCTCATTCCCTCCCAATCCCACCCTCCCTCCCTCATTTCTTTCATGCTCCTCTCTAAGTCCACTGATAGGGAAGATACTCCTCCCCTTCCATTTGGCCCTAGCCTATCAGGTGTCATCAGGACTGTCTGCATCATCTTCCTCTGTGGCCTAGCAAGGCTACTCCCCACTCAAGGGTGGTGATCAAAGAGCCAGCCACTGAGTTCATGTCAGAAACAGTCCTTACTAGAGAACCCACTGAGATACTGAGCTGACATGGGCTACATCTGAGCAGGGGTTCTAGGTTATTTCTATGTGTGGTCATGGTCTAGGGTTAGAGTATCAGTCTCAGAAAAGACCCCTGTGCCCAGATTTTTTGGTTCTGTTGCTCTCTTTGTGGAGCTCCTGGCCCTTCCAGGTCTTATTATCTTCCCTTTATTTCATAAGATTCCCTGCACTCTGCCCAAATTGGCTATAAGTCTCAGCATCTGCTTTGATACTCTGCTGGCTAAAGTCTTTAAGAGGCCCTCTGTGGTAGACTCCTGGCCTGTTCCCTGTTTTCTCCTTCTTCCAATGTCCATCCAGTTTGCCTTTATGAGTGAGGATTGATCATCTTACTCAGGGTCCTCCTTATTGCTTAGCTTCTTCAGGTGTACAAATTTTTATTATGTTTATCCTATATTATATGTCTAATATCCACTTGTGAGTATATACCATGAGTATCTTTCTGTTTCTGGGATAACTCACTGAAGATGATCTTTTCTAGATCCCACCATTGGCCTAAACATTTCATGATTTCCTTGTTTTTAATTGCTGAGTAGTATTCCATTGTGTAAATGTACCACAAATTCTGTACCCATTCCTCAGTTGAGTGACATCTGTATTTTTTCTAGATTCTGCTATTACAAATAAAGCTGCTACAAACATGGTTGAGCAAATGTCCTTATTGTGTACTTGAGTAGGTTTTAGCTGTATGCCTTGGAGTGCTATAGCTGGATCTTGAGGAAACACTATTCCTAATTGTCTGAGAAAGCTACAGATTGATTTCCAAAGTGGTTGTACAAGTTTATGTTCCCACCAGGAATAGTGGAGTGTTCCCCTTTCTCCACAACCTCTCTAGCATGTGATCTCACCTGAGTTTTTGAACTTGGCCATTCTGATGAGTGTAAGGTGAATTCTCAGGGTCATTTTGATTTGCATCTCCCTGATCATTAAAGATGTTGAACATTTCTTTAAGTGTTTCTCTGCCATTCTATATTCCTCTGCAGAAAATTCTCTGTTTAGCTCTGTACCCCATTTTTTTAAATTGGATTACTTGATTTGTTCCTAAGCAACATATTGTTTTGTCAAGTTGGACTGGATTGAAATATTTTTTGGCCTATCCATTTAGAGTGAATAAAGGTAATTTCCCTAAGTTAAAAAAAATTCAAGGAGATGCCATTTTAAAATTCAGATGGATTCTTCCATAAAGATGAACCTTAAAGGCCCAGTACTAAAGCAGAAGTTATAGAAAGTGCAGATACACAATTTAATGAGTGTAATGGCAAGAATTCATAGCCAGCACGTGGTTTCTTGTGATGACCTATTCTTCTTGAACAAATAAAGGGTTATGAATTTATTAGAGAGGTTTTCTAATAGTCATATGGGGAGGCACTTTGGGGAGGTTGGCATTCTGTATACATTAAGTTTAAGATACTTTCTCCAGAGAATGCTCAATGTGTGAGCTATCTTTATGTCAACTTGATACAAGCAAGAGGCATTTTGGAAGAGGAAACTTCAACAAAGAAATGCTTCCACTAGGCTGTCCTACCAGCAACACTGTGGTGGACTTTCTTGGTTTATGAATGATGTGTGAGAGTCCCGCTCTGGGCAGGCAGGAACACATTAAGATGGATGGTAATGATCTGGAGAGGACAGGAACTCCACAAGGAGAGCAGCAGATCCAAAAAGCTGGACACAGGGGTCTTTTCTAAGATTGATACCCCAGCCAAGGTCCACTCATGGACATGGCCTGAAACCCCTGCACAGAGGTAGCCCATGGCAGTTCAGTGTCCAGTGGGTTCCATAGTAATGGGAACAGGGACTGTCTCTGACAGGAACTGATTGTCCTGCTCTTTGATCACCTCTCCATGAAAGGGGAGCAGCCTTACCAGGCCACAGAAGAAGACAATTCAGCTACTCCTGATGAGACCTGATAGACTAGGATCAGAGGGAAGGGGAGAAGGACCTCCCTTATCAGTGGAATGGGGGAGGGGCATGGGTGGAGAATGGGGAGGGAGGATGGAATTGGGAGGGAAGCTATAGGGGGATACAAAGTGATTAAAGCATAATTAATGAAAATAAAAAAAAAATCTGCTAAGTAATGCATGGAACAAGCCAGTAAACCTTACTCCCTCCTAGTCTCTGAATTATCTTCTGTCACCAGGTGGCTAAGTTGTCTTCCCTCAGTAATGGACTTTTATCTGGAAGCATAAGATTAAATAAACCATTTTTCTCCACAAGTTGCTTTTGGTTATGGTTTTACACACAGAAACATAAACCCTAACTGAGATGTTCAGTTATGGTCATACCTCAATAATAAGTCATGCC
Organism: Psammomys obesus; assembly: GCF_907164565.1. Taxonomy (NCBI): domain Eukaryota; kingdom Metazoa; phylum Chordata; class Mammalia; order Rodentia; family Muridae; genus Psammomys; species Psammomys obesus. Next base: position 18,301,232 of record NW_026596034.1, read on the forward strand.
AGGAAAGCATGGCGCTATATACATTACAAAACACAGCAAAGTTGGTGGGAAAGTTGGCTTTCAATAAAACAAACAAATGAAAATCGCAACAAAAAACGTTTTGAAAAAGACAACACAGAGATTCCGCAAGAGTCCCCATACTTTTGTGGTACGAACATTAGCTCTCCTTAGAGAGAAGGGCCTATGGCAACATTTCAAAATGGTTGTTTAATCATATTAGCAAAGAAAACGGTTTAATCAATAGCCAGAAAAAAACTGTCAATGTTAGAAACTAGCAACACAAGTCAGAGGAGGCTAAGCAAGGTCAACAACTCCTGTTTGGAGACCATCAGAATGAACAAAAGTTAGGACATTCCAAACACAGACAAACTAGAGTTTAAACACATTAACATCCTTAATTGACATAGCTTTGTGTATCCATCTCCCTTTGGGTTACAGAGGCAAGCTTAGAGGCTGTGGAACTCCCATTAGCTCCCCTTTTGATATGATCAGAGGGTCACCCAAAACTCTACAGAAATGTACTCAGTCTTTGTACAATTTCTAACAAAAAGCCTCCTAAAAAGCAGCAAACACTCATAACCCTTAATCTCATCAACCTCTAATCCTTACTTTTATTACCTGCAAATTGAATCCTTATTTCTTATAGCCTGTCTGACATATATAAAAGTCTCAAAAATATTTGCTGAAAATAATTGCTAATATATCACATGTGTATTTTAAAATCTGGCTTAAATAATTTCTGCAATGACCACCACCCTTACTCACTAGACTTTTTCCTCTGTCCCCTCTGTCCTCATCTGATCCCTTATTCATCACAGTACCTGAGCATGACTTCTCAGTAATTCTTAAGATCCATAATGAAACAAGCATCCCCAGAGAAACAGGTATAAACAGAAAACAGCTATTTAGGTCAAGCCTTTGATGACTGCTAATCTCACACAGGCAAGATGTAACTAGTCCAGGCATGTTCACCTGTAACTAAGTACCTACTGTAACTTGAAGCCTTTATGTTAAGTCAAAGAAAGGAAAAATATAAAGCATTCTTGTGACTATGAATGAAAATAGATTTTTAACATGAAATGAGATGAATCTCAGTAAAATAATCCAAGAGAGTTTAAATTTGAATTGTCAAGATAGAGAAAAAAGTGGGCACATCAATGGAAATGTGACAATGGACATCAATCTGGCTTAAAAAAAAAACTGTTATGGCTGGTCAAACAGTTAGTGGTGCAGCATGTTGCATAACACCTAATCAAATCACCACAATGGTATTCAGTGGTGTTTTTCTGAAGATAAAATACCATTCATACACTAAACACACACACACACAAGACAACATCGGAAAGGGGCATTGCATCCCCCACATAATAAAATAAGTGGAGGATGACAATAAGATAAGCAAATAACAGAATATTACAGGTTGATTCCAATGTATATGCAAACTCATAAAGGAAGTAAGTCCAATCAAGTGTTCATCAAAACCATCCTCTCATCTCAGGACTAGGTGGAATGTTGCATAAGTTCATGAATGAATCCCATTCAAGAGAAAGAATGGAACGGGTTAAATACCAGGCTAAGGCCATTGCCTTCATCTTTATTTGGTAATATGAAATTATATGAAAATTTCATTGTTTGTGAAATCTATGCTGCAAATAAAAAGAGTAGTATTTTTATGAAAAAAATGCATTTGTGAATTATCTGAAAGACATTTCCATTGTTATTTTTACCTGTAACGGTCCCAAATTGCACTGAATGTGAATTATGTTAATATTTATTTGAGTGTAAAATCGCTGCAAACAGCATCAGGAATGGTAACTTTATGAATGCCACAAAACATACTGTCTCCAATGCAAATATTGCTTTTGAGATACATGTATGCTTAGAATGCATATAATTCTTTTCTGACACACTTTAAGTAATCACTCAAAGCAAACAGAATTCATTGAAGAATATTACAAATTGGATGGATCATTTTTACTGCTTTTAAAGCTTTCATGGGGGAAAGCAAAGTCAAAATTCAGAAATGACCTCTTTATCTCGGATGATACTAATTAGAAACTTTCTACCAAAGACCCCAGTGGACAAATGTGCAGGGACTCTGTTAGTAGATTTTTCACTATCCTTCCTGTCCTAAGTTAAGATCTATCCTGTCCCACCTTCAGTCCTGTCGCAGCCTACTTATAAGTGGCCCATTCTCCCTCCTCCTGGTACAAATCCAGGATTTCTCTTGCATATTCATCCTTGTCTGTTCAGACATGGTCTTCATTATACAGCAGCCTACATGTAGGAGCTCCTCCTCAAACCACACATCTAAGTCCATCCTCCAACCTCTGTTGAGGACCTGACTCCTCTAGCACTATTCCACAGCCCATTTCATCTTTTCCATCTGGAAAATCTATTATTATCTGCCACCCATGAAACCATAGAATCTATTTCTACCAGGAAACCCGTAGCCAAAATACTTTTCTAAGATCAAGAGAAAACAACAACAACCAGAGGAGGGGGGCACAACCCAACAAAGTCAGGAGCAGAAACAAACACCTAGGATTGCCTCAATCATTATAACTCTAGGTGGTGGGACAACACTAAAACACAAACATTTCCAGCCACAATAGTATGTCTCCAACCAGTAACATTATTCTTATAAGCCCTATGAAATGCAGTATATCTGAAGCTCACAACAAGAACTTCAAAATACCTATGGTTTACATGTCCAGGGACTTAAAGAGGATATGAATACATTCCTTAATGGAGTTAAATAAAGACCTAATAAACAATGGAAGAAAACCCATAATTTCTAGTGAACTAGAAGCAATAATTAAAATTCTCCTAACCAATAACATCAGGGGGACAGATGGATTCAGGGAGGAATAATACCAGACTTTCAAAAAACAATTAAGTATTTCTCAAATTATTCCACAAAATAGAAACTAAGGGAACATTGGCTAATTCTTGTTATGAAGGTACAATTATGCCGATAACGAAAACACAAAAAGTTCCACACTCTCAAAAAAGAAATGGAGATAAAAATAATTTATGAACACAGATACAAAAGTTATGAATGTTTATTACCCTGCACAAAAGTAAAGTCCAAGTGGCTCAAAGACCTCAAAATAAAACCAGACACAGGAAATCTGTAAGAAGAACAAGAGGGGAAGAGCCTTGAACTCACTGACAAAGGGAAAACCTTCCTGAACAGAACACCAACAGCACAGGCTATAGGATCAACAATCAATAAATGGGACCTCATGAAACTTAAAAGGTTCTGTAAAACAAAGGACACTGTCGTCAGAACAAGAGGAAAGCCCACAGACTGGGAAAGGATCTTCACCAACCCTATATCTGACAGAGGGCTAATATCTAGAATATATATAGAACTCAAGAAGTTAAGCACCAACAAACCAAGTAGTTAAAAAGTGAGTAAAGAGATATATAGAGAATTCTAAACAAAGGAATACAGAATGGCAGAGAAATAAAGAAATGTTCAGTGTCCTTAGTCATCTGGGAAATACTAATCAAAACGGGTCTGGGATTCCACCTCAAAACCATCAAAATAGCTAAGATCAAAAACTTGAACTGATTGGCCTGCTCTTGGATCACCTCCCCCTGAGGGCAAAGCAGCTTTACCAGGCCAGAGTAGAAGACAATGCAGCTACTTCTGATGAGACCTAAAAGACTAGGATCAGAGGAAGGAAAAGAAGACCTCCCCTATCAGTGGACTTTGGGAAGGGCATGTTTGGAGAAGGGTGAACAAGGGAGGGATTGGGAGTGGAGGGAGGAGGAACCTACAGGGAAACATAAAGTCAATAAAGTGTAATTAATAAAAAAGTATACAACTATTATAACCATAGAACTACGACAAAATTGAATAAATTCAAGTAATAATTCATTAAGTTCAAAAAATATAAAATATCATCATATAATACAAAATATGTCACAAATATGTATATCAGAGTTTTGAAAATATAGCTTACTTTCCTTTGTTATAAAAGGGAAATATTTTTTTTATTTTTTACTTCACCTTACACCCATCAGAATGGCCAAGATCAAAAACTCAAGTGACAACACATTCTGGAGAGGTTGTGGAGAAAGGGGAACCCTCCTCCACTGCTGGTGGGAATGTAAACTTGTACAACCAAAAATCAATCTGGCGCTTTCTCAGACAACTAGGAATTGCGCTTCCTCAAGATCCAGCCATACCACTCCTAGGCATATATCCAAAAGAGGCTCAAGTACACAACAAGGACATTTGCTCAACCATGTTTGTAGCAGCTTTATTTGTAATAGCCAGAAGCTGGAAACAACCCAGATGCCCCTCAAATAAAGAATGGATGCAGAAACTGTGGTACATCTACATAATGGAATATTACTCAGCAATGAAAAATAAGGAAATCATGAAATTTGCAGGTAATGGTGGGACCTGGAAAGGATCATCCTGACTGAGCTGTCCCAGAAGCAGAAAGATACACACAATATATACTCACTCATATAGACATATAATATAGGAATAACCTACTAAAATCTGTACATCTAAAGAAACTAATCAAAAGGGAAGACCCTAACTAAAATGCTCAATCCCCATCCTGAAAGGAAAAGAGTAATGGGAAGAGGGACTGCCTCTGACATAAATTGATTGGCCTGCTCTTTGATCACCTCACCCTGAAGGGGGAGCAGCCTTACCAGGCCACAGAAGATGACAATGCAGACACTCCTGATGACATCTGATAGACTAAGATCAGAAGGAAGGAGAGGAGGACCTCCCCTCTCAGTGGACTTAGGGAGGGGCATGCTGAAGAAGGGGGTGGGAGGGTAGGACTTGGAGGGAAGGTGGGAGGGGCTTATCGAGGGACGCAAAGTGAATAAAGTATAATTAATTAAAAAATTAAATTTTAAAAGTTTATAAAAATTTTTTTTAAAAAAAGAGGAAGGGCCCTGACTAAAATGCTCAATCCCCATCTGAAAGGAAAAGAGGATGGACATCAGAAGAAGAAGAAAACAGGAAACAAGTTAGGAAGCTGCCACAGAGGGCCTCTGAAAGGCTCTGCTTTGCAGACTATCAAAGCAGATGCTGAGACTTATGGCCAACTGTTGGGCAGAGTGCATGAAATCTTATGAAAGAAGAAGGAAATAGTAAGATCTGGGGAGGACAGGAACTCCACAAGGAGAGCAACAGAACCAGAAAATTTACACAGGGGTCTTTCCTGAGACTCATACTCCAACCAAGTACCATGCATGGCGATAACCTAGAACCCCTGAACAGATGTAGTCCATGGCAGTTCAGTGTTCAAGTTTGTTCCATAGTAATGGGAAAAGGGACTGCCTCTGACATAAACTGATTGGCCTGCTCTTTGATCACCTCCCCTTGAGGGGGGAGCAGCCTTACCAGGCCACAGAAGATGACAATGCAGCCACTCCTGATGATAAACTAAGATCAGATGGAAGGAGATGAGACCTCCCCTATCAATGTACTTGGAGAGGGGCATGTGTGAAGTAGGGGGAGGAGGAGGAGGTTCATGGGGGGATAAAAAATGAATAAAGTGTATTAATAAAAAAATAAAAAAATGACATTAAAGAAATAAAAAATAATAAAATAAGCCCTAATAATTAAAAAAAAACAAACTTAAGGGACTAAACATGCTGGAAAGGTTGTTGAGAGCCCTTCTCCATTGCTTCTGGGAATGTAAATTTGTACAACCACTTTGGAAATCAATCTGGTGCTTTCTCAGAAAATTCAGAATAGTGCTACCTGAAGATGCAGCTATATCACTCCTGGACATATAACTGAAAGATGTTCAACCATAAAACAAGGACATTTGCTCAACCATGTTTTTTAGCAGCTTTATTCGTAGTAGCCACAATCTGGCTCCATTGATATCCCTCAACAGAGGAATGGATACAGAATTTGTGGTACATTTACACAGTGGAATACTACTCGGCTATTAAAAACTAGGAAATCATGAAATTTGCAGGCCAATGGATAGAACTAGAAAAGATCATCCTGAGTGATGTAACCCAGAAGTTGAAAGACATACATGGGATGTAATCACTTATAAGTGTATATTAGCCATAAAATATTGGATAAACATACTAAAATGTATAGTCTTAATTTCAGGTTGTACTTCAGAGCTATAGTAATAAAGGAAATAGTATGCCACTGGCATTGAAACAAACACATTGATAAGTGGAATCAAATTGAAGACCCAGATGTAAGTCCACATAACTATGAAACCTGGTTTTTCACAGACACAAAAACATATTGGGGAAAACACAGTACTTTCAAAAAATGATATTTGTCAGTCTGCATGTCTGTGTATATAGAAGAACACTAATAGATCCGCATTCATCACCTTGCACAGAACTCAACTCCAAATTGATTAAGGACCCCAACATCATATCAAATAGTCTGAGTCTGATAAAAGAAAGGGTGGAAAATAATCTTGAACTCATTATCTCAGTAAAGACTTTCTGAAAGGACAATTATAGCACAGACACTAAGAACAACAATTAATAAATGAGACCTAAACAACTACTTCATAGCAAAGGACACCATCATTTTGACAAAGGGGCCTACTAGAGGATGGAAAAATAACTGATACAGGGTTGATAGCTAAAAGATATGAATTATTGGAACAAAGTATATCAAAATAAACCAATTAGATATGGAGTACAGGACCAATCTCAAAACATAAAACAATCTCAAAAGATAAATCGCAAGTGGCTAGAAAGTTCAGCATTCTTAGTCATCAAGAAAATGCAAAATGAAAGTACTTATTTTGGTCAGAATGCTCAAGAATAATAAAACAAATAGCAGTTCATTCTGGTGAGGATATAAAGAACAGGTTACACTTATTTACTGCTGCTAGGAGTGCAAAATATACAGCTATTTTAGAAATAAATTTAATGGTTTTGAGGTGGGTCCAGATCTGTCTCAATATACAACTATACCATGCTTGTAAATAATACCCAAAGGACTCTGCATCCCACTACAAAGACACTTGCTCATCCATGTTTATTGCTACTTTATTCTTAATATCCAGAAAATGAGAACAGCTTTATGTCTAGAAAGTGATAAATGGATTATGAAAATGTGGGACATTTATACAATAGAATATTATTCAGCTGTTAAAATTTGAAATTATGATATTTGCAGGTGAATGAATGAAGCTAGAAAAATGTATCCTGGACAAAATGGACAAGATGCCCCAAAATAAATATTTTATGTTTGAAGCCTTTGATATGCATACAACCCACATATGTATAGAGATAGATATTTAGTAAGCAGCTAGGGAAGAAAAGGAGACTCTCCAAAGGAAGAGGAAATGGAATCTAAGTAGTAGAGGGACAAGGTAGAGACTGAAGAGGACGGCTTTAATAGGGAGATAGATATAAGAGAGGAGTAAGGCAGAGAGTGTGGAGAGGGACAACCAACATTAAGGGCCATTTGAGGATCATATTAAAACCTACCACTCTTGTAGATTTCAAAATTAAATATGCAGTCCCAGGTAATTGGGAGGACAACGCTCCAACTAAATATTATTTATTTATTTATTTATTTATTTGCCTCCAAGTAAAACCACTAGTGCTAGGAATCAGTAGTATATGTTGAATAGTTGGCCAAAGGGAAATAAGCTACATCTCCCAAACACCATAGGCTATTATTAAGGCTATTGCTTGTTTTCTGTAATCTGATAGTAAGGCTATACTGCTGAAGACAACACTTGATTATGTCATCACACATGGAGAAGTCAAGCTGGTGCCTAACCTCATTTAACCGCTGTTGATCTGTGTTGTTCCTGACCCTGGAAGGTACTCTGCATGCTACTGGAAGAGAAAGTAACCATCAATAATACCCAGTTACAAGCCCTATGACCTACAACAGTGGCTTGACTGCGAAATATGAGGGTGTGATACTGACACGAATATTATGGGCATAACAAGCCACTCTCTGCTTCTCTTTGAGGCCCAATTCACAAAATGAAAGTATAGGCCAAGGGCTTAGGGTAAAAGTAAATACTAATGTTCTGCAGAAGGAATAAGGCAATAAAGTCACTCCTTGTGCTATTCTGCTATTCCCATAGATGAAAGCCTTGCTCAGCCATCAGAGAAACATCCTCTTGCAATAGATGACAACTTACACAGAGACCCACAACCGGGTAAGAGTGCAATTTGCAGAGTAAGAAATTTTTGCGCTTACTTCTAAATTGGGTGTCTTTGTTTCAGCTCGGTTTCTATGGCTGTGAAGAGATACTATGACCACAACAACTCTTATAAAAGAAAGAGTTATAATTGGGCTGCTTACAGGTCGGAGGTTTAGTCTATTATCATCACAGTGGGAAACACGGCAGCATGCAGGCCGAGAAGAAGCTGAGAGTTCTATATCATGATCAGTATGAGGCAAGAAGAGAACTGGCTTGAGATTCTGAGACCTCAAAACCCATCCCACAGTGACAAGCTTCCTCCAATACGGCCACACCTCCTAATAGAGCAATTCCTTATGGGCCGTGCATTCAACTACATGACTCTATTGGGGCCATTTCTACTCAAACCTCCACAGTCTTCATCAAGGCCCTTCTCTTGAAGTCTGCAAGCTATAGAGGCAGAAATGGTTAAGGTGTCAGAGGAAATGGATGACTGCAAGGAAACAGCGTACTACAGACAAGAGAGTACTGCTGCACATAGGAACTCACAGAGACTCGGGCCTCATGCACAGGGCCTGTGTAGATTCAAGCTAGGTGGGGTCCCAGTGATGAAAACAGAAAGTGGACACGGACTCATAAACCTAATACAGAACCTGTTTGCAATCGGTCCCCGCTTGCAAAGAAAATATTAATAATTTCCAGTGTAGTATCTACGGCATGTTAACCACACTTTAAGGGAGGCCAGAGTCCAGCAATAGATAGCTAGCACACTCAACGATATTTTAAAAGACTGTCTCATTTTGTCTTGTTTGGACATTTTTTTTTTTGTCTTTTAACATTTCATTGTATATTATGGTCTCTAAATTTGTGTTTCTGTGGGTATTTTTTTTTTTAGTATGTGTATATGAGTTTGTGTTTTTTGTTTTATTTTTAATGTTTTGTCTTGGTTGTTTGAGAGAGAGAGAGAAAGAGAATGAAACTCAGCAAGTGAAAAGGAGGGGAGGACCTTGAAGGAGTTGGGAAAGTGAAGTGTAATCAGAAAATAGTTTTTATGTTTTTTTTTCTTTTCTGTAGCACAAAATTAAATTTTGAAAACTTTAGTAATGTCATTCCCCTTTTAGGCTGAAGTCAGTTGATGAAGAATTTTTTCATATTTTCAGTGCTTGTCCTGCTTCAGAAACTCAGGACAGGGGAGTAGGAATTCCTATTCTCTGTGTTCTCATTATCTGTGTGCTGTCTTGTGAAAACATATAATACTACAGCATTATTTTCAAATAAAAATATCAAATCTGGAGAGATATAATTTTGAAATTCAATGAAGAATTGTTTTAGAGTGAACATTATTTAATCAGACACTAGAAAAAATTATGTTTTTGCTATAATATAGTGAAAGCATCTCCCACATTTGACACACTAACCTCCGAATAACCAGGGTCTTATTTTTGCAGAGTGTTAATAGCATATTGTGTGATCACATTTTTTATTTTGTCATTACTTCTAGAATGAAGTCTACTGGTATAAATGAAGAGTTAGCCCCAAGTGAACAAATTAGGAGACCAAATGAACATTTACACATGTCCATATTGAATTTTAATAATTCCCAATAATACGTCCTATGAGTTGCTGTTATTTAATATATGTAAATATGACTTTAGGTATAGAATTTAAAGCTCTTTTTATGTTACTGACTTTTAAACACAAAACAAACACGAAAATGAAAAGAAGAAGATGCACAAAAAGCATGACTTATGTCCTGTGGGAAATGGGAGCTGTCTTCTGGCAGCTATTGCTTCCTCGGAATTCTGAGAGGTGTAAAGTGAATACCTCATGATAGCCAGGCTGTATGCCAGGCTTTGAAATTTGTTTTGTTTTGTTTGCAGCGCAGAGAATAGGGTTTACCTTTGTTAGGACCAGAGTAAAAGTGCTTGTTACTACCAAATGAAGGAGTGGTTGGCTTTTGCCTAAAGTACACATGCAGATGACACTGTTTTTCTTTTTTTGTTTGTTTGTTTTTTAATTATTTTAAAGTAAGTCATTACAATTACTACCTGGTCCTCATTCTGGAGTATGAGAAATATGTAAAAATGTGAGAGAAATAACCTGCTTGAAAAACCTGTTCCATAATTACAGCATAACTTCATTTAGCTTGTTTTATAACATTATTTTGTTTCAGAAATCCTAGAACTCTCATTTCTATTTGAGTAATCCGGCATTTAAAAAATTTGTTTTAAAGCCATAGAGCATCTTTAATGGCATATCCAATAACACTGTTTGGGGAAGAGTGAGCTAGCCTGCTTAAGAATTATAAAACACACTTTTATATACTTGTTTTTACTAAAATGTATTATTTGAAGTATCACGTTTAGCTAATTACCGTGGATACGGAGGATGAAAAACATTAAGCACATGAAATCAAGTAAATACAGCCTGTAGGAAACAGAAAGGACTCCTTCTTTCCATCTCTAATGTTTACATAAACACACCTGCAGAATTTAAACTAATGAGTAAAGAAGATGCCATCTTCTTCCCTTGTACCTTGAGGTGTGCTGTTATCTGAACTCAGCAGTTTCAAAAGAATTTTCATCATATTTTATCACCTTTGACAGGCAGTGTTGTAGAATGCATATCAGTGCACTAACAGGTAGGGTTAGGGTAGGCTATGGAATAATCTACCAAGGTCTTTTATGCTGGAGGTTCAGGAAACGCATCGATAGTTGGAAAGAAATGGGAAATGCAGGATCAGAAATACTCTGTCACAAATGATTTAAAACTAATTTGGGAGAAAAGTGCCTATGATTGATTATTAGAAACGATGACATAAAGAGCACAAGAAAGAGCCGTTAGAGAGAGTCATTGGGCAGGAAGGTGGAGAACACCACATCCAGGTTGCACAGACATGCTCAGAACTGCTTTGTGTATCCCGTTTAAGTCTCTCCACGTTTCTCTGCTTAAGCTATGTAGACACAAAGAGCTCTCTCACGTATGAAGTTATTTTACAAAGTGTATTACCTTGAGTCAGTTCCCATACATTTTTGACATGTTCTTTTGATTTTTGTGTGCCACATTAGACAACAAATCTACTTTTATATTTTATTAAAATATTTATGAAGTCTCTTCCCAATTCCAGGTCTACGACCAACTTACAGAATAAAAAGAGGAGCAAACAACGTGAATCATCAGTCATGCAGCTGGACAGCAAATGTCACAGTGGAGCAAAGACTTAAATAATGCATGTGCACAGAGAAGTGTGTGAAGGAGTAACAGCAGTAAATGTCTACCTGGAGATGGTGGTATGAAAGGTCCCAAGGAATTATTAGGTGTTTTCTGAGCAGACCTGAAAGAAGTACTTGGGTCTGTCCTACATATTTTACTTTTCCTGGAAATGCAGGAAAGTATTTGAACATAACAATGAATTGATACAAACTTAACATAGTCAGAAAGAGTTTATATGGTATCTTTTCAAGGGAGTTTACTAAGCCCACATTCAAATTACACTATAATTAAATATTTCTTCATCATAAATTCAGCATTTTTCCCCAAATCACAAAATATCTGATTTTCTCATTAAATACTTTTATTTTTTAAAATGAAAGATAATTCATACCAAGGATATGAGTTATTTCTAAAGGGGGGGGGTACGGACCACATTCCATGAATATAGAAAAGGCGAACTGTTTAAATGTGTGAGAGTGCCTATTTGTATGTTTTAACAGGGACTAAATTCTTTGACTAGAACAAAATTTAATAATATATGAAAGAATGATGTTTGGAAATTAAAGAAGGCCAATTCATACATTTTATTCATTAAGATTTATTAAATATGAGACAAATAAACAAGCTACAGAGATTTGCAATTGTTTACACAAATAACATAAAAAATGCTTTGGTGTGTACTTGGAAGGTGTTTTAGATTTCAGTTTGTTCAAGGAATACTAAAAGGTTATATATCACCAGAATGTTTCAAAACAGAAGTCATTTAGGGGTGAAAAAATCTTGCAGTGTGTAAACTGTTTACTACACCACCATGAGGCTCATATTTTGATTCTCTAGACCCGTATAAATGCTATATTTATTAGCATAAACCTGTATTTTGACTGTTCTATGTTGAAATGGAAGATGGATATAGAAGAGTCCTTGGAACCTCATAGGCCCACTGGTCCAGTATGTATAATACACACACACATACACATACATACACACACACACACATATGTATGCTATACACATAGCATAGCAGAAAACAAGACAGAAATACTGTCTTAGACAAAGCAGAACAAGGCCAATATTGGAGATGTCCTTTGGACTCACCATTTGCCTCATGGCATACACAGTTTGGCAATGCATATACATACAATTGACAACACACACACACACATACATGCACACACAAATCATACACATACATATTAGTAGAATTTTTTCCATAAATTAGGTAATCATAGGCTGAAAAATATCATGTGTCCTCTTTATCTGATTTGGATTTTCTTTCTGTTACTCTTTTAATTATTTATTACATTACCATTACTTGTTTATTTTTACTATTTATTATAAGTTCACATATTTTGAATGACAGAAATGGCATGTTTTTATGAGTTGCTTTGTGGTATTTTGGCACCTGTATACATTGTTGAATGACCACAGAGAGCAGCATTTCTCATATCTTAAATATTTATAGTTTTCTACAGTGAGTATATTGCCCATGCAGCTGTTTTGCGATAAGTACTGCATGACTGTCCGTACTGTGGAAGAGAAACCTAGAAATCATTGTATTCAGTGACCCTCTCCTCCTGTTTCTCCTCACTCATGCACTGACCAGCTCCATCATCCTTTTTCCTCCTCACAGGTCTACTATCAGAAGCTGTGAACCTGGCTGTTTGGATGTTTGATCTCTTTCCCCTGGCATGCTATTCTCCAGAGCCATCTCCCCAAAATTCTACCAATCTAGTCAATTGCAGAGATGGTCTTTATTTGAAAATATTTCACTTATATAATTTAAAACACCTTTCTTTAGTCATTTCTCTTACCTACTTACTTCCAAGTACAGCGTAGCATGTTAATCACCAGAAATTTCCTACTTCAAACCTGAAGGTTTTATTTCTTGCCTGCATCTTTGTACCTTTCTCAGAGATCAATATTCTAGTCTTCATTTTACTGAAATTGAATACTCTAGGCATCTTATATAAATAGAAATATATGATATCTGTCCTTCTGTTACAGGCTTATTTCACTTATCAAAATGTCCAGAAGTTTTAAATATACCATTGCATAAGGCAAAATTCAGTTTTTAAAAAGACTGTATAATATATCTTTTCAAGGTTAGTTTGTTTTCATATCTTCAATAATGTGGATAAAGCTGAAATAAACACTGAATTCCAGGAAAGACAGACGAATTAACTAACCTCAGGTATATAAAAAGTTACTTGGTATTTGTGATCTTTAAGAGAATAAAACTTATAATTGTGATAATGTAGCAAGTTTTAGAACAGAGATTATAAAAATATATATGTAAAAATAATATTTCGAGCATTTATGGTGAAAGGTTGGGACATTTGTATACTGTCAGTAGGAAATATAAGATGCTTGCCCTCTGTGGAAAACATACTGTGGTCTCTCAACAGTGATCTAAATGTCTTACCTCATGACATATACTCGAAATTATTGAAACTAGAGACTCATGAAATATAGATGCCTGTGTTTTGAAATATCTTATCATGACAATGCTTTTTTCCTTTATGGAAGGGTCAAGAACTGATTATCCCTTCTCTTTTTCTAGTTTGTCTGTTTTTGTAAAATCTTGTGCTGAATGGTAGAAAGTAAAAAGTAGGTATATTGGCAATTGAAATTAAGGACAAAAATAATACCTAACTTCTTTCTCATTTCTATGTCTTTGGGTTAATATATATGATATGTTTTTTAAAGAAGAATTGACATGCAAATAAAGCTTATATTAGAGGTCTGATGAGCTAAGTGTGGAGAATCATTCATTAATTTATTAGACAAAGACAATAAATAAATAAATTTACCTATCATTAAATGAAGTGTGCTTTCTCTTTCATGTATCCCGGGTTCACACACTTCCCTGTTGGGACTTTTGTTTTCACCTTTCTCTTAAATCTCCTTTATTACAAAGTAGAATTTTCATATTTTACATGAAAAACTAACAAGTCAATTCAGGAACCAATGCAGGATTTCCCACAGCTAGCTCTTTCAGATTGGAAGCTTTGTTTTGCTTTGGTTTGTTTTCTAAAACCTCTAAGGCTCAACAGACTTATTACAGCTGTCAAAATGATATTAGACAAAGCATGCCTAATGTAAATAAGTAGTCTCTCACCTTTGAAATTCTAACACTCTGCAGAACACAGAGTGATCAAAATAAATAAGAAGAAATGCTGCCCTGAAACAAGGATGATACAAACAAATACAAATATAAGAACGTATTTGATGCGGAATGCTTTTCTCATGATTATGTAGTTGAAGTTAGAATTAAAACTACAGATACCCCAAATGCAATGCCATTAGGAATACCAGGTTTACATGCTTTTTTATTATTATCATTTATTACAATTTATTCAATTTCTATCCCGGCTATGGTCCCCTCCCTCCCTCCCTCTTCTTCTCCTCTGCCTCTCCCCTACTCCACTGATAGGGAAGGTCCACCTCCCCTTCTATTTGACCCTAGCCTATCAGGTCTCATCAGGACTGGATGCATTGTCTTCCTCTGTGGCCTGGTAAGATTGCACTCCTCCCTCCCCCCAGTGGGAGCTGATTAGAGAGCTTGCCACTAAGCTCATGCCAAAGACAGCCACAGTTCCCCTTACTAGGGACACCATTTGGAGGCTGAGTCTATGGGCTACATCTGAGCCTGGGTTCTAGGCCTCTCCAAGCATGGACCTTGGTTGGGGTATCATTCTCTTCAGGGCCTCCAGGGTTCAGAATTTTTTTTTTTGGCTCTGTTCCTTTTGGAGTTCCTGTCCCCTCTGGCTCTTTCTATCTCTCCCTTCTTTCATAATATTCCCTGCACTAGTAGAGACTCTCAGAAGACTTCTGTGATAGGCTCCTGTACTGTTCCCTGTCTTCTCCTGCTTCCCATGTCTCTTGCATTTTTCTCTCTAAATGAGGATTGAATATCTTCCCTAGGGTCTTCCTTGTTGTTTAGCTTCTTTAGGAGTATTGATTTTAGTATGTTTATCCTATATTATATGGCTAATAACCACTTATGTTTGAACATATACCATATGTGTCTTTCTGTTTCTCGGTTACCTCACTCAAGATCTTTTCTAAGCACCATTTGCATGCACATTTCATGATTTCCTTGTTTTTAATAGCTGAATAGTATTCCATTGTGTTAATGTACCACAATTTCTGCATGCACTCCTTCTCTGAGGAACATCTAGGCTGTTTCCAACTTCTGGCTATTACGAATAGAGCTGCTATGAACATGGTTGAACAAATGTCTTTATTGTATATTTGAGCATAGTTTGGAAAAAATGCTTTGGAATGGAATAGCTAAAGTACCTTAGTGTGACTCTAACCAAGTGAAAGACCTCTATTAAAACAAAACTTCAAGTCTCTGAAGAAAGAAATTGAATAAGATATCAGAAGATGGAACAATCTCCCGTGCTCATGGATCGGTGGGATTAACATAGTGAAAATGGCCACACTACCAAAAGCAATCTACAGATTCAATAAAATTTCCATCAAAATGCCACATAATTCTTTACAGAACTTGAAAGAACAATTCTCAAATTCATATGGTTTTATATGCTTTGTAACCTACCCTTTACCCTAAAGTCATGTGAGAACTCTACAGAAAAGCCACAGCATTCACATGGTGGCTCTACATTCCCAGAAGATGTTAAACATGACAAATCCTAAATAAAAAGACAATGAAATATTTCAGCAGTTTTTGAAATCACATTAGAATTTTCATAGAATTTCAAATTATTTTTATAATAATATAATAAAAATCTGTAAGACACTGAATTATTTTGTGAGAAGATTCTAATAAATAATTCAGATGGATTTGTCAAAATATGATCATGTTTATTGCTATAAACAAAAGTGTTATCATAAGTTTGTATATTTAATTAGCATGTAAAGTTAATGCCTTTTATAGATATTGAATAACAGCATTCAAAAAGATTAATTTAGTAAGCAGAAAATAATTTAAATATAATGCTATAAAAAGAAACATATTATGTTGAGGCAATTAATAAAACTTAATATTGAGAGCACACAAAAAAAGTGTTCAGTTCTATAATTTTAATATATTTTACATTGAGTTTTCTGGAAGGAGAATATTGTCTGTAATACTGACAAATTTTGAAGAATCAGGGTCATGTTTAAATGGTATGCTATAATATATGTCGGTCTAGAATATTAATTTTTAATTTTTTTCTGGTGCTTAACTTTCAATCTATTTTTTTTTCTTTTCAAATTGTTTTTCTGTCAAATTCATAAAAATGCTTAAATTAAACATTTTAAGATACCAGCATGAATACAAACATTTTCTAATATCAGAAAAAAAAGTCATTTATTTATCAAAGAGTTTTCTAAATACTTGTCTTGTGACATTTGAAAATATAAATCTATCATATATTTGTGAATATACATGTAATTATTTTTATTAAGGTGCTGGAGAGAACACTTAGTAGAAAAAGAACATACACAAATGTGAAGGACAGACTTCAATAAACAGCAAGCACAGAGCACATAAATACTGGATGGGTTCTGTGGTCTGTCTGCATTTTTAGAGCTCAAGACAGGCGTTACCTAAATCAAGCTAGCTCCCAAACTAGCCAAATTGCCAAGTTGTGAATTCAAATAAGAAATCTAGCTTCAACAAATAATGAACAGAAGGAACTTAGTATCAGCTCCTGGCACACATATATTCACATTCTTCTTACATACACATGTTACTATGTTAACACACATGCATGTGTGGCACACATACACAAGTACACACACACACACTCCTGGGGGCTCTAAACTTCAGAGGGGTGTTGACTGATACACTGCAGACTCTAAGAGATGACAGATACCAGATAAGTCTAATATATCAGACAGTACTTTTGATCACCATAGATGGAGAAAATAAGACATTCCATGATATAATCAAACTTGCACAATATGTATCTACAAATTCAACCCTACAGAAATATTAGAAGAAAAAGTCTGACCCAAGGAAGTTAATGACACCCATGAAAACACGAATAATCTCACACAAGGAAAAGAAAAAGAAGGGAAACACACACATGGACACACGCACACAGGCAAGCACACACAGGCACACTCACACTCACACAGGACCACTACTACCAACAACAAAATACCAGGAATGAAAACACATTGGTCACTGGTACCTCTCAGTATCAGTAGTCTCAACTCACCAAAAATAATAAAAACAAAACAATATAAACAAACAGCAATAACAACAACAAAAAAACATTGACACTAAGAGAATGGATGTGAAAACAGGGTCTGTCCTTATCTTGAATCAAAGAAACCCACCTCACTATCAAGGATAAAGGTTTCCTCAGGGTAACATGATTGAAAAAGATATTCCTCTAATGGTCTTAAGAAACCTGCTGACATAGCCATTTTTATTTCAAAAAAAAAAAATAGAGTTCAAACGAAAATTAATCAAAAGTGATAAGAAAAAACTCTCTATATTCATTAAAGGAAAAATCCACGAAGATGCCATTTCAATTCTTAACATCTATGCCCCATACACAAGGGCATCCAAGTTTGTAAAAGAAATGCTATTACAGCCTAAATCACATATTAAACTTCAAATTCTAACTTTTGCTAACATACAGGTAACGCAGACAAATATTAAACAGAAAAACACTGGAGCTGACAGGCATTATAGAACAAATGGTTTTATAAAGTATAAAGCAAATGTTTACAGAACGTTTCACCTCAAAACAAAAGAACATAACTATTGTATGTACCTCATGGAACTTTCTCCAAAATAGAGCACACACTCAGACAAGTCTAAGTGGATATAAGAAAATTGAAACAACTCCCTGCATCCTTTCAGACAATAGTGGTAATCTCTTAAAGGGAGGCTGCCCCTTTGACAGCTCAGCTGGCTAAGATTAGCCCTTTCTTTCAAAATGGGATGCTTTTCTTTAACCTTGTTGCCTTGCATGGTCTTGGCCTCCTGCTTCCCCCGCTCCAGCCCCATCCTCGAACTGTGGGGACTTGAAACAGAAAATGCACAGTGTAGGGCCAGGCTTCAAATTACCTTCTAACCTAATCTGGTTTTCTTTTTCCTTCTGCTCAGACACCAGGTCTGAACACATGTGTTCTCCCTTTTCTAGTGCTATTTGCTTCGCAGTTATGTCAGTCTCTACCTGTTACCTCTCCATTTGCATCTTAGTTCCCTCCATATCCATCTGCAACTTTTTCAATTGCACAGCCATTCTCTTATTTTTTTTTTTTTGAGATTTCGGTTTTGAAATACCCTTTTTAAAAATTATTTATTCATTCATTCACTTTCCATACTGATTGCATCCCCCCCTTCTCCTCCCAGTCTACCTCTCATGCACACTGGTCCCTCCATTCTACCCTCTCCTTCTCCTCAGAGAAGGAGGAGGACCTGGATGGGTAACAATCTGGCATGCACATTAAGTCTGCAGAACTAGTCACATGTGCTCTCACCGAGGCCAGACAAGGCAGTCCAGTTAGGGGAACAGTACCCAAACAGAGGCATCAAAGTCATAAAGGGCTCCTGCTCCAGTTATTAGGAAATTCAAATGAAGTCCAAGGTGCACATTGGGTACATATGTTCAGGGGGACTAGGCCCAGTGCATGCATGCTTTTTGGTCTCTGTGGGACCCCATGAGCCCAAGGTAGTAACTCTGTAGGTCTTCTTGAGGAGTCCTTGACATCTCTGCCTCTCCCAATTCTTCCCCCAACTCTTCCATAGGACTCCCTGATCTGTATCTAGTGTTTGGCTGTGGGTCTCTGCATCTGTTTCCATCAGCTGTTGGCTGAAATCTCTCAGAGGAGTTATCAGAGCTCCAGTCCATTATCATAGCAGAGTAACATTCAGAGTGTCAGGGATTGGTTCTCTCCAGTGGGATGGGTCTGTAGTAGGCTCAGTGTTTAGTTGGCCTTTCCCTCAATCTTTGCTCCATTGAAAGCTTCTGTAAGGCATAGGAAGCTGTCAATAGGACAAAACGGCAGCCAACAGAACGGAAAAAGACCTTCACCAACTCTACATCTGACAAAGGGATAATATTCAAAATATAGAAAGAACTTAAGAAAATAGAAAACAACAAGCCAAATAATCCAATTGAAAAATAGAGTACAGGTCTCATCAGGACTGGTTGCATTGTCTTCCTCTGTGGCTTGGCAAGGCTTCACCCCCCAGGTAGAAATGATCAGAGAGCCTGCCACTGAGTTCATGAAAGAGAAAGCCCCCGTTCCCCTTGTCAGCATCGCCACTTGGATACTGAGTCTATGAGCTATATCTGAACATAGAAGGGGAGAAGGATATCCCCTATCAGTTAACTAGGAGAGGGGCATAGGGGGAGAAGTGAGAGGGTGGGATGGGGAGGAGATGAGGGAGGGTGTCACAGACAGGATATAAACTGAATGAGTAAAGTGTAATAAATGATAATAATAAAAATGTTATAATGAAAAAATTAGGGTAAGACCTAAACAGAGATCCTTGAATGGCCAAGATACGCTTAAAGAAATGTTCAATGTTCTTAGTCATCAGGGAAATGTAAATCAAAACAACAGTAAGATTCCATTTTTTTATATTTTTTATTTTTTATATTAATCACAGCTTATTTACTTTGTATCCCTGCTGTAGCTCCCTCCTTCATTCCCTCTCAGTCCCACCCTCCCTCCCTCAACTCCTCCCTGCCCCCTTCCAAGTCCACTGATAGGGGAGGTCCTCTTCCCCTTTCATCTGACCCTAGCTTATCAGGTATCTTCAAGACTGGCTGCAATGTCCTCCTCTATGGCATAGCAAGGCTGCTCTGCCCTAAGCAGGGAGATGTCAAAGAGCCAGCCATTAAGTTCATGTCAGAAATAGTCCCTGTTCCCCTTACTAGGATACACACTTGGATACTGAACTACCATGGGGTACATCTGAGCAGGGTTCTAGGATATATCCATGCATGATCCTTGGTTGGAGAAACAGTCTCATAAAAGAACCCTGTACCCAGATATATTTGATCCTTGTGTTGCTCCTGTCCTCTCCAAGTCATACTAACTCTCTTTTCTTTCATATGATTCCCTGCACTCCAGTGAAGGTAATGAGTCTCAGCATTTGCTCTGATACACTGCTAGGTAGAGTATTTCAGAGGCCCTCTGTGGTAGGCTTCTGTCCTGTTACTTGTTTTCTCCTACTTTCAATGTCCATCCCATTTGTCTTACTAAGTGAAGATTGATCATCTTACCCCAGGTTCTCTTTCTTGTTTATCTTTTTTAGGTGTACAGATTTTAGTATCTTTATTCTATCCTAAAAGTCTAGTACCCACTTATAAGTGAGTCTGAGATTCCATCTTACACCTGTCAGAATGGCTATGATCGGGAGGGGCCAAGATGGCGGCATCGGAGAACACCATGTCTGAGAAGCAGAACAACACACTCCGTGCAGCGACCAGGAGACTGAACTCTGGGCCCTAAAACAACAGCAATCGACCCTGTTTCCCAGGTGAGGGGAGGCTCCCACGGCGTGGGAAGCTGTCGGGTCCACTCTCGGCTGCCCAGCCAGAACCCGGAAGAGAACCCGGCAACGCGGGTTTTGGGTCTCCAGGCTGGTGCCACAAGCCTGCTTGTGCCGATCACTTTCCCAGGCTGATTAGTGGGCACAAGGGGGCCTAAGGCTGCGAGTCCCAGTCGAAAAAAAAAAAAAAAACCCGCGGGGAAGGAAAGTTGCCAGACTGGTCACGGGTCACCTAGTCTTTCCCTGGAAGGTCTCTCCGATCTCGGCGGGTACCTGCCGCCATCACAACTGAGCTCCCGCGCGCTGGCGGATAGCAGTTGCGCGCCCAGCTCAAAATCCCTACTCCCTCTTTGGAGGAGGCAGGAGGTGCCCAACAGAATCTGCCACAGACCACATTGTCTGTACCCCAACCCGAGAGCGGGGCAGAGAAAACCCAATCCTTTTGGGCACTCGCCCAAACCCGGCATCACCCTGCCACCGCCATCACCCTGCCGCAGCAGAGCAGAAGGATAAAGAGGCACACAGCAGCTTAACAGTGCCGGAACTCCAGTGCTGCCGGCCGCTCCTAGCAAACAAACTACAGCTCGGGATCTGGGACTGTGGTCATCCTACGCGTCCTGAGATTCTCCTGGGTCCAGCGCAATAAGATATAGCAGCAAGTTCTATCACCGGTGCTGCCCCCCCCCCCCCCGCCGGCTCAGGGCTCAGGATCTCACTGAGAAGCCCCAACCCCTGCTGGCACTCCCCTGAGAGAACCTCCATAAGCTCGCCCTAGCAGAGGAGAAGGTCAGAGAGGCAGCCTGCCAAGGACACAGCACCCTCTCTCCAGCGGCCCCTAGCAGAGGGGGCCAAGCTCTGGATCTGAGGACACTCAACCCTACCCGGTACTCTCTTGGGATCAGCAAACATAGATTCTACCACTAGGCTGCTTCTGGCAGAGAGATCTGGGCCCGGGATCTGGGATTGAATACACTCACCCTAACTCTTTCCCGCGCCACCCAGGGACCAGTCAACACAACCCCTCCTGGAAGAGGGAAAGAACAAAGAGGCAGCACACAGGAAAGGTGGACACCGAGTCCTGTGGCCACAGTGTCACAGAGCTGACTGTTACCCTACCTGTGCACTTCTGCAGTAGGACCAAAACCGAGAGTAGTGAGCAAGGGGAACCCCTGTGCATTCCAACTGGTCCTGCAAGAGAGTGAGTGAGCCTTCTAGGGAGAGATTGCCCCAGACCCAGGGCCTCTCCACAGAAGCAACCAGACGAGATCCCTGCCACCCACACTCCTAGTGTGGGCATCAGAGGGATTCTTGGGATAGCGACATTGAAGCCACTGCCTTGCGGGTCCACCAGGGTAATCCAGGCAAACAATCCCTGGATCTCAGTCAGAACTGCATAATAGTGGCTTGCAGGCTACTGCAATAGTCAGACAATCCGCGCATGCACACTGCGCCCGCTAAAAGCGCACGCGAATAGCGCCAGCGTCACATTCTTTACTTAGGCAAAACTGAAAACACAGTGCACACCCCCAAAGCAGTGAACCTCTCTCATCTTCCTGAAAAAAACAGTCCAGAAACAGAAAGAGAGGATCATAGCCCAAACTACAATCTCGAGGAACAACCAGTGAGGATTATAAATAACCAGATGGCTAGTAGTAAGAACACTCCCAACAAAAATCAGGACATAATGATCTCACCAGCAACCCCACAAAAAAATGGACACTTCAATTCACTAGATATACAAGAAAACAACCTCAAAACTATGTTTCTCCAGCTATTAGAGGCCCATAGAAATGAAATGAACAAAGCCCTCAGAGAAATAACCAAAGAAATCGAGACTAACCAAGAGGAAACAAATCGTGCACTCAGAGAAATGACCATGAAAATTGAGGCAAACAGAGAAGAAATGCACAAAGCTCTCAAAAAATGTCCACACAAATGAAGGCAAATAAAGAAGAAATAAACAAAGCTCTCATAGAAATACAGGCAATTATACCCAAAGAAGTAGAGGCACAATTAGTGATACATAGAGAGGAAACGGACAAAAAAATAGAAGCTATCATTGAAAAGCAGGAGTCCACATTCAAACAGATGAAGGAAATGGTGCAAGACATGAAAACAGAATTAGAATCAATGAAGAAAACACAAATAGAGAAAAACCAGGAGCTGGAGAACATAGAGAAAAGATCAGGCACTACAAAGGTAAGCATCACCAACAGAATACAAGAAATGGAAGAAAGAATCTCAGGAGCCGAAGATACACTTGCGGAAATTGACACGTCTCTCAAAGAAAAAATAAAATCAGAAAAGTTCCAAACACAAAACATCCAAGAAATCAAGGACACCATGAAAAGACAAAACCTAAGAATAATAGGAGTAGAAGAAAAAGAAGACATCAGGCTCAAAGGTCCGGAAAATATTTTCAAGAAAATTATAGAAGAAAACTTTCCCAACTTAAAGAAGGAGATGGCCATAAACATACAAGAGGCCTACAGAACACCAAGTAGACTAGACCAGAAAAGAAATTCTTCACGTCACATCATAGTCAAAACACTGAACCTACAAAACAAAGAAAAAATTCTAAAAGCAGCAAGGGAAAAAGGCCAAGTAACATATGAAGGTAGACCTATCAGAATCACACCAGATTTCTCAACAGAAACTATGAAAGCCAGAAGGGCCTGGACAGAAATCATACAGTCCTTAAGGGACCACAGATTCCAACCCAGACTACTATACCCAGCAAAACTTTCAATCAACATAGACGGAGAATTCAAGATATTCCAAGACAAAACCAAATTTAAACAATATCTACATAGTAACCCAGGTCTACAGAAGTTACTAGAAGGGAAACTCCAAACCAAAGAAAACAACTACATCGAAGGAAACAGAGGAAATAGATAACTACACAACAAAAAAACCAAAAGAAGACAAGCAATGAAACTCAGTGACACCACCAACACCACATCTAAAATAAGTAACAATCGTTGGTCACTAGTTTCTATCAACATCAACGGACTCAATTCCCCAATTAAAAGACACAGACTAACAGAATGGTTGCGGAAACAGGATCCATCATTCTGTTGCATCCAAGAAACACACCTATGCAACAAAGATAAACACTACCTCAGAGTAAAGGGCTGGAAAAATGTCTTTCAAGCAAATGGTTCCAGAAAACAAGCGGGAGTAGCCATCCTAATATCTAATAAAATAGACTTTCAACCCAAGTTAATCAAAAAAGATAAGGACAGGCACTATATTCTCATCAAAGGAAAAAATCCACCAAGAGGACATCACAATTTTGAATATCTATGCCCCAAATACAAGAGCACCTACATTCGTAAATGAAACAATATTAAAGCTTAAATCACACATTGATCCTAAAACCCTAATAGTGGGAGACTTCAACACTCACTCTCACCAAGGGACAGATCAACTAGACAGAAAACAAATAGGGAAATAAAAACACTTACAGAGACCCTAAATCAAATGGACCTAATAGACGTCTACAGATCTTTTCATCCAAACTCAAAAGAGTATACCTTCTTTTCAGCACCGCATGGAACCTTCTCCAAAATAGACCATATAATTGGCCATAAAGAAAGCCTCAACAGATACAAAAAGATTGAAACAATCCCTTGTATTCTATCTGACCACCATGGACTTAAGCTGGACATCAACAACAGAAATAACAAACAGCCTACACGCACATGGAAACTGAACAACCTGTTACTCAATGACAGCTGGGTTAAGGAAGAAATAAAGAAAGAAATTAAAGACTTCCTAGAATTCAATGAAAATGAAGGCACAACATACCCAAATTTATGGGACACATTGAAAGCAGTGCTCAGGGGAAAATTTATAGCACTAAGTGCCTTCAAGAAGAAATTCCTAACATCACATACGAACAACTTAATGGCCCAACTGAAAACCCTAGAAAAAAAAGAAGCAGATACACCCAAGAGGAGCAGAAGGCTGGAAATAATCAAACTCAGGGCTGAAATCAATCAATTAGAAACAAATAAAACTATTCAAAGAATCAATGAAACAAAAAGCTGGTTCTTTGAGAAAATCAACGAGATAGACAAACCCTTAGCCAAACTAACTAAAAAGCAGAGAGAATATATCCAAATCAACAAAATCAGAGGTGAAAAGGGTGACATAACTACAGACACAGAGGAAATTCAAACAATCATTAGGTCATACTACAAAAGCCTATATGCCACAAAATTTGAAAATCTTAGTGAAATGGACAATTTTCTTGATAGATTCCATCTTACAACATTAAGTCAAGATCAGGTAGAAAGACTGAACAGCCCAATTTCCCCCAAGGAAATTGAAGCAGTCATTCACAGTCTCCCCTCCAAAAAAAGCCCTGGGCCAGATGGTTTCAGCACGGAATTCTACCAGACCTTCAAAGAAGTGCTCACACCAATTCTCCTCAAACTATTCCGCAAAATAGAAACAGAAGGTACATTACCAAACTCATTCTATGAAGCAACAGTCACCCTAATACCTAAACCACACAAAGACCCAACAAAAAAAGAGAACTTCAGACCTATCTCTCTTATGAACATTGATGCAAAAATACTCAATAAAATACTTGCAAACTGAATCCAAGAACCCATCAAAGATATCATCCACCACGACCAAGTAGGCTTCATCCCAGGCATGCAAGGGTGGTTCAACATACGGAAATCCATCAATGTAATCCACCACATAAACAAACTGAAGGAGAAAAAACACATGATCATCTCCTTAGATGCTGAAAAAGCATTTGACAAAGTCCAACACCCATTCATGTTTAAAGTCTTGGAGAGATCAGGAATACAAGGCACATACCTAAAGATAGTAAAGGCAATATACAGCAAGCCTATAGCCAACATCAAACTCAATGGAGAGAAGCTTAAATCAATCCCACTGAAATCAGGGACAAGACAAGGCTGCCCATTCTCTCCCTACCTCTTCAACATAGTACTTGAAGTCCTAGCCAGAGCAATAAGACAACTAAAGGAGATCAAGGGGATACAGATCGGAAAGGAAGAGGTCAAAGTGTAATTATTCGCAGATGATATGATAGTATATATGAGCGACCCCAAGAATTCAACCAGAGAACTCCTCCAGTTGATAAACACCTTCAGCAAAGTGGCAGGATACAAAATCAACTCAAAAAAATCAGAAGCCCTCCTGTATACCAAAGACAAAAGGGCCGAGAAAGAAATTAGGGAAACAAAACCCTTCACAATAGCCACTAACCACATAAAGTACCTTGGGGTGACACTAACCAAGCAAGTGAAAGACCTGTTTGAGAAAAACTTCAAGTCTCTGAAGAAAGAAATTGAAGAAGATCTCAGAAGATGGAAAGATCTCCCGTGCTCATGGATTGGTAGGATTAACATTGTGAAAATGGCCATCCTGCCAAAAGCAATCTACAGATTCAGTGCAATTCCCATCAAAATACCAACTCAATTCTTTACAGACCTTGAAAAAAAGATTCTCAGCTTCATATGGAGAAACAAAAAACCCAGAATCTCCAAAACGATCCTGTACAACAACAGATCATCTGGAGGTATCTCCATCCCCGATCCCAAGTTGTACTACAGAGCAATAGTAATAAAAACTGCATGGTATTGGCATAAAAACAGAAAGGAGGATCAATGGAACCGCATAGAAGACCCAGAAATAAACCCACACACCTATGAAAACTCAATTTTTGACAAAGAAGCCAAAACCATTCAATGAAAAAAAGACAGCATCTTCAACAAATGGTGCTGGTCCAACTGGATGTCCACATGCAGAAAAATGAAAATAGATCTATATTTATCACCCTGCACAAGTGGATCAAAGACCTCAACATAAAACCAGATACTCTAAATCTGTTAGAAGAAAAAGTGGGGAACAGCCTAGAACTCATTGGCACAGGAGACAACTTCCTGAACAGAACACCAACAGCACAGGCTCTAAGAGCAACAATCAATAAATGGGACCTCATGAAACTGAAAAGCTTCTGTAAAGCAAAGGACACTGTCATCAAAACAAAACGCCTGCCTACAGATTGGGAAAGAATCTTCACCAACCCTTTATCTGACAGAGGACTAATATCGAGTATATACAAAGAACTAAAGAAGCTGAAAAGCAGCAAACCAAGTAATCCACTTAAAAAATGGGGAACAGAGCTAAACAGAGAATTCTCTGTAGAGGAATATCGAATGGCAGAGAAACACTTAAAGAAATGCTCAACCTCATTAGCCATCAGGGAAATGCAAATCAAAACGACCCTGAGATATCACCTTACACCCATCAGAATGGCCAAGATGAAAAACTCAAGGGACAACACATGCTGGAGAGGTTGTGGAGAAAGGGGAACCCTCCTCCACTGCTGGTGGGAATGTAAACTGATACAATCACTCTGGAAATCTATCTGGCTCTTTCTAAGACAATTAGGAATAGTGCTTCCTCAAGACCCAGGTCTACCACTGCTAGGTATATACCCAAAGTTTGCTCAAGTACACAAAAGAGATATTTGCTCAACCATGTTTATAGCTGCTTTATTTGTAATTGCCAGAACCTGGAAACAACCCAGATGTCCATCAACGGAGGAATGGGTACAGAAATTGTGGTATTTTTACACAATGGAATACTACTCAGCAATCAAAAAGGAGGAAATCATGAAATTTGCAGGCAAATGGTGGGATCTAGAAAAGATCATCCTGAGTGAAATATCCCAGAAGGAGAAAGACAAACATGGTGTATATACTCACTTATATAGACCTATAAGATATGATAAACATAATGAAATCTATACACCTAAAAAAGATAATCAAGAGAGCAGACATGGGGTATGATTATCAATCCTCGTTTTGAAAGACAGATGGGATGCACATTAAACATTGACAGGAGTCTACTGAGCGCATTTGAAAAACTCTAACTAGCAGTGTTTTCAAAGCAAAGACTCATGACCAAACCTTTGGCAGAGTACAGGGAATCATAAGAAAGAAGGGGAGTTAGTATGATGAGGAAAGGATAGGAGTTCCACAAGGACCAAACATATCTGGGCACAGGGTCTTTTCTGAGACTGACATGCAACCAAGGACCATGTATGAATGTAACCTAGAACCTCTGCTCAGATGTAGCCTGTGGTAACTCAGTAACCAATTGGTTTCCCATAGTGAGGGGAACAAGGACTTTTTCTAACAGGAACTCAATGACTGGCTCTTTGACCTCCCCACCCCCCAAGGGAGGAGCAGTCCTGTTAGGCCACAGAGGAGAGCTTTGCAGCCAGTCCTGAAGATACCTGATAAAACAGGATCGGATGAATGGGGAGATGGGCAGGAGGTTCCCCCTATCAGTGGACTTGGCAAGGGGCACGGTGGAGATGAGGGAGTGAGGGCCTGGGAGGGAATGAGGGATCAGGACACGGCTGGGATACAGAGTTAATAAAATGTAACTGATAAGAAAAAAAATAAAATTAAAAAAAAAAGAATGGCTATGATCAAAAAGTCAAGTGATGCTATCTTTTTTTTTTTTTTTTTTCACATTGTATGGTTTTGTTTCTTTGTAAAAAATCAGGTGTCCTTAGGTATGTGGGTTTATTTCTGGGTCTTCTATTTGATTCCATTGATCCATCAGTCTGGTTTTTTTTTTTTCTTTATTAATTACACTTTATTGACCTTGTATCCCCCCTGTGGTTTCCTCCTTCCTCCCCTTTCCAATCTGTCTCTTCCTCCACCCCTTCTTCCACCCTCTGCATGCATGCCCCTCCCCAAGTCCACTGATAGGGGAGGTCTTCTTTTCCTTCCTTCTGATCCTAGTAAATTAGGTTTCATCAGGAATGGCTGCATTGCCTTCTTCTGTGGCCTGGTAATGCTGCTTCCCCCTCAGGGGGAGGTAATTAAAGAGCAGGCCAATCAGTTCATGTCAGAGACAGTCCCTGTTCCTATTACAATGGAACCCACTTGGATACTGAAACACCATGGGCTACATCTGTGCAGGGGTCTTAGTTTATCTCTATGCATAGTCTTTGTTTGGAGTATCAGTCTCAAGAAAGACCCCTCAGATTTTTTGGTTCTGTTGCTCTCTTTGTGTAGTTCCTGTCCTCTCTAGATCTTACTGTTTCCCACTTCTTTCATAAGATTCCCTACACTCTGCCCAAAGGTTGCCCATAAGTCTCAGTATCTGCATTGATAGTCTGCAGGGCAGAGCCTTTCAGAGGCCCTCTGTGTCAGGCTCCTGACTTGTTCCCACTTTTCTCCTTTTTCTGATGTCCAGCCTCTTTGCCTTTCTGGATAGGAATTGAACTTCTGTAAAGCAAAGGACACTGTCATCAGAACAAAATGATTGCCTACAGATTGGGAAAGGATCTTCACCAACCCTATATCTGACAGAGGACTAATATCCAGTATATATAAAGAACTAAAGAAGTCAAAGAGCAAAAAATCAAGTAATCCAATTAAAAAATTGAGTACAGAGCTAAAGAGAGAATTCTCAATAGAGGAATATCAAATGGCCATCAATCTATTTCTATGCCAGTACCATGCAGTTTTTATTACTGTTGATCTAGAGTACAGCTTTAGATTTGGGATGGAGATACCTCCAAAACTTTTATTACATGGTATTGTTTTAGTTGTTCTGGGTTATTTGTTTTTCCATATGAATTTGTGAATTGTTCTTTCAAGGTCTGTGAAGAATTTTGTTGGTAATTTGGTGGGAATTGAATTGAATCTGTAGATTGCTTTTTGTAGAATGGCCATTTTTACTATGTCAGTCCTACTGAGCCATGAGAATGGGAGATCTTTCCATCTGATATCCTCTTCATTTTCTTTCTGCAGAGACTTGAAGTTTTTTTCTTTTTTTTTTTTTTCATACAATTTTTTCCTTGCTTGGTTAGGATTACACTACCATAATTTATGTTATTTGTGGCTATTGTGAGGGTGTTGTTTCCCTAATTTCTTTCTCATGGAAGGATGTGAGGAAGGGAGCTACAATCAAGATATAAAATGAATAAATTGTTAACAAAGAAAAAAAAACTAAAGTGAAAACATGTGCTGGTGAGGTTGTGGAGAAAGAGGAACACTCCACCACTGCTGGTCAGAGTGCACACTTGTACAACCACTGAGATTTAAATTTTTTTTTACACTTTATTTACTTTGTATCCCCCCCATAAGCCCCTCCTTCCACCTCTCTCTATTCCACCCTCCCTTCCCCTTCTTCTCTCATGCCCCTCCCCAAGTCCACTGAGAGGAGAGTTCCTCCTCTCCTTCCTTCTGATCTTAGTCTATCAGATCACATCAGGAGTGGCTGCATTGTCATCTTCTGTGGCCTGGTAAGGCTGCTCCCCTCTCAGGGGGAGGTGATCAAAGAGCAGGCCAATCAGATTGTGTAGGAGACTGGCCCTCTTCCCATTACTATGTACCCACTTAGACACTAAACTGTCATGGATTACATCTTCGCAGCGGTTCTAGGTTATCTCCGTGCATGGTACTTGGTTGGAGTATGGGTCTCTGGGAAGACCCCTGTGTTCAAATCTTCTGGTTCTGTTGCTCTAATTGTGGGGTTCCTGTCCTCTCCATAACCTACTATTTCCCACTTCTTACATAAGATTCCATGCACTCTGCCCAACAGTTGGCCATAAGTCTCAGCATCTGCTTTGATAGTCTGCAGGGCAGAGTCTTTCAGAGGCCTTCTGTTGCAGGTTGCTAGGTTGTTTCCTGATTTCTCCTTCTTCTGATGTCCATCCTCTTTGCGTTTTGGGATGGGGATTGAGCGTTTAAATCAGGGCCCTTTCTCTTGATTAGTTTCTTTAGATGTACAGATTTTAGTAGGTTTTTCCTAAAAGTCTATACGAGTGAATATATACCATGTGTGTCTTTCTGCTTCTGGGACAGCTCAGTCAGGATGATCCTTTCCAGGTCCCACCTTTTACCTGCAAATTTCATGATTTCCTTATTTTTCATTGCAGAGTAATACTCCATTGTGTAGATGTACCACAATTTCTGAATCCATTCTTCAGTTGAGGGGCATCTGGGTTGTTTCCAGCTTCTGGCTATTACAAATAAGGCTGCTATAAACACAGTTGAGTAAATGTCCTTATTGTGTACTTGAGCCTCTTTTGGATATATCCCTAGTAGTGGTATGGCTGGATCTTGAGGAAGTGCTATTCCTATTTGACTGAAAAAGCACCAAATTGATTTCCAGAGTGGTTGTACAAGTTTACATTCCCACCAGCAATGGAGGAGGGTTCCCCTTTCTCCACAACCTCTCCAACATGTATTGTCATTTGAGTTTTTCATCTTGGCCATTCGGATGAGTGTAAGGTGAAATCTCAGGGTTGTTTTGATTTGCATTTCCCTGATGGCTAATGAGGTTGAGCATTTCTTTAAGGGCTTCTCTGCCATTTGATATTCCTCTACAGAGAATTCTCTGTTTAGCTCTGTTCCCATTTTTTAATTGGATTACTTGGTTTGCTGCTTTTCAGCTTCTTTAGTTCTTTATATATACTGGATATTAGCCCTCTGTCAGATAAAGGGTTGGTGATGATTCTTTCCCAGTCTGCAGGCAGTCGTTTTGTTTTGATGAAGGTGTCCTTTGCTTTGCAGAAACTTTTCAGTTTCATGAGGTCCCATTTATTCATTGTTGCTCTTAGAGCCTATGCTGTTGGTGTTCTGTTCAGGAAGTTGTCCCCTGTAACAATGAGTTCTAGGATATTCCCCACTTTTTTTTCTGGCTGACTTAATGTGTCTGGTTTTATGTTGAGGTCTTTGATCCAATTGAACTTCAGCTTTGTGCATGGTGATAAGTATGGATGTATTTTCATTTTTCTACATGTAGACATCCAGTTGGACCAGCACCATCTGTTGATGATGCTATCTTTTTTCCATTGTATGGTTTTGGCATCTTTGTCAAGTATCAGGTGTCCATAAGTGTATGAGTTCATTTCTGGGTCTTCTGTTCAGTTCCATTGATCCACCATTCTGTTTCTATGCCGGTACCATGCAGTTTTTATAACTGTTGCTCTATAGTACAGCTTGAGATCAGGGATGGCGATATCTCCAGAAGCTCTTTTAGTGTAGAGGATTGTTTTAGCAATTCTGGGTTACTTGTTATTCCATGTGAAGTTGAGAATTTTTCTTTCCAGGTCTGTAAAGAATTGTGTTGGCAATTTGATGGGAATTGCATTAAATCTGTAAATTGCTTTTGGTAACATCCTATTTTTACTATGTTAATCCTGCCAAGCCATGAGCATGGGAGATCTTTCCATCTTCTCATATCTTCTTCTAATTCTTTCTTCAGAGACTTGAAATTTTTTTCATACAAGTCTTTGACTTGCTTGGTTAGGGTTACACCAGGTACTTTATGTCATTTGTGGCTATTGTGAAGGGTGTTGCTTCCCTAATTTCCTTCTCAGTTCTTTTGTCTTTTGTATACAGGAGTGCTACTGATGTTTTTGAGTTAATTTTGTATCTGACCACTTTGCTGAAGGTGTTTTTCAGCTGTAGGTGTTCCCTGGAAGAGTTTTTGGGGTCACTCATGTATACTATCATATCATCTGCAAATAGTGATAATTTGACTTCTTCCTTTCCAATCTGTATCCCCTTGATCTCCATCATCTGTCTTATTGCTCTAGCAAGGACTTCCAGCACTATGTTGAAGAGATATGGAGAGAGTGGGCAGCCTTGTCTTGTCCCTGATTTCAGTGTGATTGTTTTAAGTTTCTCTCCTTTGAGTTGGATGTCTTGCTGTATATCACCTTTACTATGTTTAGATATGTGCCTTGTATCCCTGATCTCTCCAATACTTTAAATAAGAATGGATGCTGCATTTGGTCAAATGCTTTTTCAGCATCTGGGAGATTATCATGTGGTTTTTCTTTTTTCAGTTTGTTAATATGGTGGATCACATTGATTGATTTCAGTATATTGAATCACCCCTGCATACCTTGGATGAATCTTACTTGGTCATAGTGGATAATATCTTTGATGTGTTCTTGGATTCGGTTTGCAAGTATTTTGTTGAGTATTTTTGCAACAATGATAATAAGGGAGATTGGCCTAAAATTCTCTTTCTTTGTTGAGTCTTTGTGAGGTTTAGGTACCAGGGTGACTGTGGCTTCATAGAATGAGTTTGGTAATGTTCCTTCTGTTTCTATTTTGTGGAATAGTTTGAAGAGAATTGGAGTTAGCTCTTCTTTGAAAGTTTGGTAGAATTCTGTGCTGAAATCATCTGGTCTTCTCTTTTTTGGGATGGGAGACTTTTGATGACCACTTCTATTTCTTTGGGAGATATAGGACTATTTAATTGATTTACCTGGTCCTGATTCAGCTTTGGTAATTCAAATTGTTCCACAAAATTGTCCATTTCATTTAGATTTTCAAATTTTGTGGCATATAGACTTTTGAAGTTAGTCCTAATGATTGTTTGGATTTCTTCAGTGTCTGTAGCTGTGTCTCCCTTTTCATTTCTGATTTTGTTGATTTGGGTGGTGTCTCTCTGCATTTTAGTTAGCTTGGCTAAGGGTTTGTCAATCTTGTTGATTTTCTCAAAGAACCAGCTCTTGGTTTCATTGATTCTTTGAATTGTTTTCTTTGTTTCTAATTGATTGATTTCAGCCCTGAGTTTGATTATTTCCAGCTGTCTACTCCTTTTTGGTGTGTCTGCTTCTCCTTTTTCTAGGGTTTTTAAGTGAGCCATTAAGTTGCTTGAATGGGGGAGGTGGAGCCAAGATGGCGACTAGCACACACAGTTTCCGAGCTGTGGAAGAGATAAAGTTCTGAGTTGATGAGTGGAAGAACTTCTGAAGCCAGGGAAACAACGGAGAGACTTTCTAAACAACAGGGAACATCGCAGGAGGTGAAAACCTAGGTCTCAGGTCACCCAGGGACTTGTTTGGGGAAGGTGAGAAACGATCCTTTGATCTCTCGGCACTCCCCTCCCCCAGACCTCCCTCCTCCTCGGCACAGCAGACTCGCCTTTCTCAGCGCAGACCTAACTGCCTGGGGCCTGCAGCCACTGAGGCGGAGCCCCAAGCCCTTTATCGGCAAAGGCCAGCAGTACTGTGTCTTGGAGCCCCAGATTTGCGCGGCGGCTGCACCATCCTCCCAGGGCCCGAGTCTGCTAGACGCCATACTAGCTCCGCAGGATCACGATCACTGATGGTACGGCCCACCCAATCCCACAGTGACAGAGAATACGCTATCTACTCACCAAATCCAGACAGAAACGCCATACAAGCTAGACACACCAGGCGCTGGGCCTCCGAAGCTTGGAGAGCACAGTGAAGAGACCCCAGGACTTCCCAGAAAGCATCTGGACTAGCAACCCAGTCTCCAGTTACAGCAGGACTTTCTAACCTGGCAGCGGAGCAGCACTGAGCTGGCGGGGCACATCAGCCCTCCAGTTTAATACTAACCAGGGCCAAACCAGAGAACAGAAAGGTTGGTTACCCCGATTCCCACTGACGAGACCACCCTGAAATCTCCAGCTGCAGCAAGACCTCATAACCTGGCAGTGACAACAGCACGGAACTGGCGGAGCACATCAAAGAAGCAGGGCCAAACCAGAGAGCAGAGAGCCCAGATACCCCGTTCTCTGCCAAGTGACCTGCCTATAAGTGAGTGAACCCTTGAGAATCTGCAGCTCCACTGATCCTGGGTCCTGCTAAAACAGAAGCCAGGCATCGAACCCCCTCCCACCCATATACCCACTTTGGGAAACAGAGGGGCACTTGGAACATTGAAGTTCCTGCTCTGTGGGTCTAATTGAGGAGTTAAGGCAGTTAATGCCAGAAATCGCGCTGCGATCATCACTAGCGCCTGCGACATATACATTGCAGAGCCCCTCCCACACACTCAAGGGTTCAATATTAGCCATCACTCTGTCCCTTGAGACACACACCCACGCCCACTTACACACACACACACACACACACACACACACACACACATATATACACGCACGCACGCTTGCATTTGCCTCTGTTTGCGCCTGCGTACTTTCCTCCCACAAGTACAGCTAGTCCTCAGCACACGCTAAGGACACGGGACCTCTCTCAACTTCCTGAAGAATTCTCCAGACTCGAGAGAGAGACAGTACCAGTCTGATCAGCAGAATCCAAAAACAAACAGGGAAGGTCTCAGATAAGCCAATGGCCAGGGGTAGGCGAAAGAAACTTCCAACATAAATCAGGACATCATGACTTCACCAGCAAACCCCAAAATCGATGGATACTCCAATTCATCAGAAGCAGAGGAAAATGACCTTAAAGCCATGCTTGCTAAATTATTTGAGGCTCATAAGGAGGAAATGAACAAATCTTTCAAAGAGTTGGCCAGTCAATTGGAGATAAAGAAAGAAGAAATAGACAAAACCCCTAAAGAAACACAGGCAAACATAGCCAAACAAATAGAGGCACAAGTAGAGAAAAAATTAGTGGCATACATAAAGGAAATGAACAAAGAAATAGAGTCCATCGTAGAGAGACAGGAATCCAAATTCAAACACATGGAAGAAATGGTGCAAGGCATGAAAAACAGAATTAGAATCAATAAAGAAAACACAAAATGAGAAAACTCTTGAGCTGGAGAACTTTGAGAAAAGATCAGGAACCACAAAAGTAAGCATCACCAACAGAATACAAGAGATGGAAGAGAGAATCTCTGGAGCTGAAGACACACTTGCAGAAATTGATACTTCTCTCAAAGAAAAAGTAAAATCAGAAAAATTCCAATCACAAAATATCCAAGAAATCAAGGATGCTATGAAAAGACAAAATCTAAGAATAATAGGAATTGATGAAAAAGAAGACTCCAGGCTCCAAGGTCCAGAAAATATTTTCAAGAAAATCATAGAAGAAAATTTTCCCAAATTAAAGAAAGAGATGTCCATAAATATACAAGAGGCCTACAGAACACCAAATAGACTAGACCAGAAAAGAAACACATCACGTCACATCATAGTCAAAACACTAAATCTACAGAACAAAGAAAAGATATTAAAAGCAGCAAGGGAAAAAGGCCAAGTAACATATGAAGGTAGACCTATCAGAATCACACCAGACTTCTCATCAGAAACTATGAAAGCCAGAAGGGCCTGGGCAAGCATCATGGAGACTCTAAGAGATCACAAATGTCAACCCAGACTACTATACCCTACAAAGCTTTTAATCAACATAGATGGAGAAAACAAAATATTCCATGACAAAACTAAATTTATGCAATATCTATACAGCAAACCAACCCTACAGAAGATACTAGAAGGAAAACTCCAATCCAACGAAAACGAATTCACCCAAGAAAACAGGGCATACAGATAATATCCCAACAAAAATGAAAAGAAAACAAGCAATGAAACAAGGTAAGATCATCGACTCCATTACAAAAGGAACTAACATGCATTGGTCAATATTATCTATCAATATTAATGGACTCAACTCACCAATAAAAAGACACAGGCTAACAGAATGGTTACGGAAACAAGACCCAACATTCTGTTGCATCCAAGAAACACACCTATGCAACAAAGATAAACACTACCTCAGAGTAAAGGGCTGGAAAAATGTTTTTCAAGCAAATGGTTCCAGAAAACAAGCTGGAGTAGCCATCCTAATATCTAATAAAATAGACTTTCATCCGAAGTTAATCAAAAAAGATAAGGAGGGCCACTATATTCTCATCAAAGGAAAAATCCAACAAGAGGACATCACAATTTTGAATATCTATGCCCCAAATACAAGAGCACCTACATTTGTAAATGAAACAATATTAAAGCTTAAATCATACATTGATCCTAATACCTTAATAGTGGGAGACTTCAATACCCCACTCTCATCAAGGGACAGATCAACCAGACAGACACCAAATAGGGAAATAAAAGCACTCACAGAATCCCTAAATCAAATGGACCTAATAGACGTCTACAGATCTTTTCACCCAAACTCAAAAGAGTACACCTTCTTTTCAGCACCACATGGAACCTTCTCCAAAATAGACCATAGAGTTGGTCACAAAGCAAGCCTCAACAGATACAAAAGGATTGAAATAATCCCTTGTATACTATCTGACCACCATGGACTAAAGCTGGACATCAACAACAACAGAAACAACAAAAAGCCGACACGCACATGGAGACTGAACAACCTGTTACTCAATGACAGCTGGGTCAAGGAAGAAATAAAGAAAGAATTAAAGACTTTCTAGAATTCAATGAAAATGAAGGCACAACATACCCAAATTTATGGGACACATTGAAAGCAGTGCTCAGAGGAAAATTTATAGCACTAAGTGCCTACAAGAAGAAATCCGTAACATCACATACAAACAACTTAATGGCCCAACTAAAAAACCTAGAAAAAAAAGAAGCAGATACACCCAAGAGGAGCAGAAGCCTGGAAATAATCAAACTCAGGGCTGAAATCAATCAATTAGAAACAAATAAAACTATTCAAAGAATCAATGAATCAAAAAGCTGGTTCTTTGAGAAAATCAACAAGATAGACAAACCCTTACCAAACTAACTAAAAAGCAGAGAGAAACCATACAAATCAGCAAAATCAGAAAGGAAAATGGGGACATAACCACAGACACTGAGGAAATCCAAACAATTATTAGGCCATACTACAAAAGCCTATATGCCACAAAATTTGAAAATCTAAATGAAATGGACAATTTTCTTGACAGATTCCATCTACCAAAATTAAGTCAAGATCAGGTAGAAAGACTGAATAGCCCTATATCTCCCAAGGAAATTGAAACAGTCATTAACAGTCTCCCCTCGAAAAAAAACCTTGGACCAGATGGCTTCAGTGCAGAATTCTACAAGACCTTCAAAGAAGTACTAACACCAATTCTCCTCAAACTATTCCACAAAATAGAAATAGAAGGAACACTACCAAAC
This sequence comes from Psammomys obesus, assembly GCF_907164565.1. Lineage (NCBI taxonomy): Eukaryota > Metazoa > Chordata > Mammalia > Rodentia > Muridae > Psammomys > Psammomys obesus. The sequence continues at coordinate 18,338,939 of NW_026596034.1, forward strand.
TCATTCGATGAAGCCATAGTCACTTTGATACCTAAACCACACAAAGATCCAACAAAAAAAGAGAACTTCAGACCTATCTCTCTTATGAACATTGATGCAAAAATACTCAATAAAATACTTGCAAACCGAATCCAAGAACACATCAAAGATATCATCCACCATGACCAAGTAGGCTTCATCCCAGGAATGCAAGGGTGGTTCAACATACGGAAATCCATCAATGTAATCCACCACATAAACAAAATGAAGGAGAAAAACCACATGATCATCTCCTTAGATGCTGAAAAAGCATTTGACAAAGTCCAACACCCATTCATGTTTAAAGTCTTGGAGAGATCAGGGATACAAGGCACATACCTATAGATAGTAAAGGCAATATACAGCAAGCCTATAGCCAACATCAAACTCAATGGAGAGAAGCTTAAATCAATCCCACTGAAATCAGGGACAAGACAAGGCTGCCCACTCTCTCCATATCTCTTTAACATTGTACTTGAAGTCCTAGCCAGAGCAATAAGACAACTAAAGGAGATCAAGGGGATACAGATCGGAAAGGAAGAGGTCAAAGTGTCACTATTTGCAGATGATATGATAGTATATATGAGCGACCCCAAAGATTCAACCAGAGAACTTCTTCAGCTGATTAACACCTTCAGCAACGTGGCAGGATACAAAATCAACTCAAAAAAATCAGAAGCCCTCTTGTATACCAAAGACAAAAAGGCTGAGAAAGAAATTAGGGAAACAACACCCTTCACAATAGCCACTAATAACATAAAGTACCTTGGTGTGACTCTAACCAAGCAAGTGAAAGACCTGTTTGAGAAAAACTTCAAGTCTTTGAAGAAAGAAATTGAAGAAGATCTCAGAAGATGGAAAGATCTCCCGTGCTCATGGATTGGTAGGATTAACATTGTGAAAATGGCCATCCTGCCAAAAGCAATCTACAGATTCAATGCAATTCCCATCAAAATACCAACTCAATTCTTTACAGACCTTGAAAAAAAGATTCTCAGCTTCATATGGAGAAACAAAACACCCAGAATCTCCAAAACGATCCTGTACAACAACAGATCATCTGGAGGTATCTCCATTCCCGATCTCAAGCTGTACTACAGGGCAATAGTAATAAAAACTGCATGGTATTGGCATAGAAACAGAAAGGAGGATCAATGGAATCGCATAGAAGACCCAGAAATAAACCCATACACCTATGAATACTCAATATTTGACAAAGAAGCCAAATCCATTCAATGGAAAAAAGACAGCATCTTCAACAAAAGGTGCTGGACCAACTGGATGTCTACATGCAGAAAAATGAAAATAGATCTATATTTATCACCCTGCACAAAACTAAAGTCCAAGTGGATCAAGGACCTCAACATAAAACCAGATACTCTAAATCAGTTGGAAAAAAAAAGTGGGAAACAGCCTAGAACAAATTGGCACAGGAGACAACTTCCTGAACAGAACACCAACAGCACAGGCTCTAAGAGCAACAATCAATAAATGGGACCTCATGAAACTGAAAAGCTTCTGTAAAGCAAAAGACACTGTCATCAAAACAAGTAGACAGCCTACAGATTGGGAAAGAATCTTCACCAACCCTTTATCTGACAGAGGGCTAATATCCAGTATATATAAAGAACTAAAGAAGCAGAAAAGCAACAAACCAAGTAATCCACTTAAAAAATGGGGAACAGAGCTAAACAGAGAATTCTCGAAAGAGGAACATCGAATGGCAGAGAAACACTTAAAGAAATGCTCAACCTCATTAGCCATTAGGGAAATGCAAATCAAAACGACCCTGAAATTTCACCTTACACCCATCAGAATGGCCAAGATGAAAAACTCAAGTGATAGCACATCCTGGAGAGGTTGTGGAGAAAAGGGAACCCTCCTCCATTGCTGGTGGGAATGTAAACTGGTTCAACCACTCTGGAAGTCAATCTGGCGCTTTCTCAGACAACTAGGAGTAGTGCTACCTCAAGACCCAGCTATACCACTCCTAGGTATATACCCAAAATTTGCTCAAGTACACAACAAGGACATTTGTTCAACCATGTTCGTAGCAGCTTTATTTGTAATAGCCAGAACTTGGAAACAACCCAGATGTCCATCAACGGAGGAATGGATACAGAAATTGTGGTATTTTTACACAATGGAATACTACTCAGCAATCAAAAAGGAGGAAATCATGAAATTTGCAGGCAAGTGGTGGGATCTAGAAAAGATCATTCTGAGTGAAGTATCCCAGAAGGAGAAAGACAAGCTTGGTATATACTCGCTTATATAGACCTATAAGATATGATAAACATAATGAAATCTACACACCTAAAGAAGATAATCAAGAAAGTGGACACAGGCAAAGGTGATTAATCCTCATTTAGAAAGACAAATGGGATGTGCATTGAACTTATGACAGGAGTCTACCACAAAAGGCATCTGAAAGACTCTACCTAGCAGTGTTTCAAAGCAGACACTAAGACTCATAACCAAACCCTCGGCAGAGTGCAGGGAATCATATGAAAGAAGGGAAGTTAGTATGATGTGGAAAGGATAGGAGCTCTACAAGGACCAAACATATCTGGGCACAGGGTCTTTTCTGAGACTGACACTCAACCAAGGACCATCTATGGATATAACCTAGAACTTCTGCTCGGATGTGGCCCATAGTAGCTCAGTAACCAAGTAGTTTTCCAAAGTAAGGGGAACACGGACTATTTCTAACAGGATTTCAAGGGCAGGCTGTTTGACCCCCCCCCCCAGGGAGGAGCAGTCTGTTAGGCCACAGAGGAGGACTTTGCAGCCAGCCCTGAAGATACCTGATAAAACAGGGTCAGATGAAAGGGGAGGAGGTCCTCCCCTATCAGTGGACTTGGAAAGGGGCAGGGAGGAGACCAGGGAGGGAGTGTGGGGTTGGGGAGGGAATGAGGGAGCGGGATACAGCTGGGACACAGAGTTAACAAAATGTAACTAAAAAGAAAATAATAATAATAATAAAAAAATAAAAATAAATAAAAAATAAAGAAGTCTTTGGTAAAGCATGATAAAAAAAAAAAGTTGCTTGAATGAGGTGTCTGGAATTTCTTCTTGAAGGCATTTAGTGCTATGAACTTTCCTCTTATCACTGCTTTCATTGTGTCCCAGAAGTTTGGGTATGTTGTGCCTTCATTTTCGTTGAGTTCTAGGAAGACATTAATTTCTTTCTTTATTTCTTCCCTGACCCAGTTGTCATTTAGTAACAAGTTGTTCAGTTTCCATGTGTGTGTAGGCTTTTTGCTATTTCTTTTGTTGTTGAAGTCCAGCTTTATTCCATGGTGATCAGACAAGATACAAGGAATTATTTCAATCTTTTCATATCTGTTTAGGATTGCTTTGTGACCAACTATATGTTCTGTTTTGGAGAAGGTTCCATGAGGTGCTGAGAAGAAGGTAATTTTTTTTTGTGTTTGGGTGTAAGTTTCTGTAAATGTCTGTTAGGTCCATTTGATTCATGACCTCTGTTAGAAACATTGTTACCTTGTTTAATTTCTGTTTTGTTGACCCATCCTTTGTTGAGAGTGCAGTGTTGAAGTTTCCCACTGTTAATGTGTGGGGATCTATATGTAGTTTAAATTTTATCAATGTTTCTTTTACAAATGTGGATGCTCTTGTATTTGGGGCATAGATGTTCAGGATTGTGATGTTTTCCTGGTGGAATTTTTCCCTTGATGAGTATGAAGTGTCCTTCCCTATCTCTTTTGATTAATTTTGGTTGAAAGTCTATTTTATCAGATATTAGAATGGCTACTACTGCTTGCTTCTTGGATCCATTTGCTTGGAAAGTCATCTTCCAACCTTTTACCCTCAGGTAATGTCTGTCTTTGTGCCTTAGGTGTGTTTCTTGTATGCAACAGAATGCTGGGTTTTGTTTACATATCCATTCTGTTAATCTCTGTCTTTTTATTGGAGAGTTGATTCCATTGATGTTGAGAGAGATTAATGACCAGTGGCTGTTAGATCCTTTGATTTTGATGTTGGCTGTGGTCATAACATTGTTTGCTTGGTTGCTTTTTGTTTTACTGTAGTAAGGTTAATTATTTCCTGTGTTTTCTTGAAAGTAGCTAATTTTCTTGGGTCATATTTTCCCTTCCAGTGTCTTCTGTAATGCTGGATTTGTGTGTAGGTATTGTTGAAATTTGTTTTTGTCATTGAATATCTTGTTTTCTCCGTCTATGAGGACTGAGAGTTTTCTGGGTATAGTATCCTGGGCTGACATCTGTGTTCTCTTAGGGTCTGCATGATATCCATCCTGGCCTTTCTGGCTTTCATAGTCTCTGTTGAAAAGTAAGGTGTGATTATAATGGGTTTGCCATTATATGTTACTTTGCCTTTTTCCCTTGCAGCTTTTAGTATTTTTTATTTTGTTCTGTATACTTACTGTTTTGATTATTATATGGCGGGAGGATTTTCTTTTCTGGTCAAATTTATTGGGTGTTCTGTAGGCCTCATGTATTCTTATTCTCTCCTTTAACTTGGGGAAATTTTCTTCAGTGATTTTGTCGAAAATATTTTCTGGGCCTTGGAGAAGGGAATCTTCTTTTTCCTCTATTCCTATTATTCTTAAATTTTGTTTTTTCATATTGTCTTGGATTTCTTGGACGGTCTGTGTCAGGAATTTTTCGGATTTAACATTTTCTTTGACAGATACATCGATTTCTTCCACTGTATCTCCTACACCTGAGATTCTTTCTTCCATCTCTTGTAGTCTGTTGGTTATGCTTACCTCTTTAGTTCCTGCTTTCTTCCCTAAATTTTTCCTCTCCATTATTTCCTCCATTTGTGTTTTCTTTAATTTTTCTAGTTCTATCTTCAGGTCTTGAGTTGTTTTGTTTACTTCCTTCACCTGTCTGATTGTATTTTCCTGTTTTTCTTTTAGTTTCTTCAACTGTGTTTCATTTATTTCTTCCAGTGATTTAATTATTTCTTCTCTGAAGGCTGCAAACTGTTTGGCTGCATCTTCCCGTATTTCTTCACGGATGGCCCTAATCTGCTTGTCTTTAACTTCCTCCATTTCTTTATGGGTAGCCATAATCTGTTTGGTTTTATCTTCCTCTAATTCTTTATGTATTTAATTTGTTTCCTCTATTATCCTCTTCATCAGCATAGATGTAAGGTCATCTTCTTGTTTTTCTATTATGCTGGGTTGTCCAGGGCTGCTCGCCCTTGAATGACTGGGTTCTGGAGATGTCATATTGCTCTGTCTTTTGTTGGTTGAGCTTTTACGCTGACCTCTACCCATTGGGCTGTTTTAGGTGTTGGCTGTTAGTTTCTGTGCTTCCTGGATTCCTGAGATAGGAAGAATCCCCTTGGCCGGAAGATGATTTTTCCTGAAGGAGGCCTCCTCTGCTTTTTGCGTATGGTCACTGTATGGCCAGTGTTTCTCAGGAATTGCCACTGCTCACCTCAGGAGTATAGCCCTGAGTAGTAGCTGTGGTCTTTGTTAGGCGGGGGGGGGGGGTCTCCTCTTACCCATAGAAGTTCTCAAGACAGCTGCCCCACTGCTGGGTTTCTCATTATAAATTTAGTGAGCTGCTGCTGTTGTTACAGTTTTCCAGGTACAGTCCTCTTGAAGAACCTGCTGATTCTCTAGCTGTGGGGTTTTCTCCCAACAGGGAAACTCAGTCTGTTATCCTGGGCACACAGTTCTGTCCGGGAAAGTGAGAGGTGCACTCAGCAAGTCTCTGGGCCAGAGGCTGAGTGCTGTGCTCTGGGCCTGGAGAATGTGCACCTAGGTTGAGTTGGCGCCTGGGGGCGCAGCTCTGGTCTGGAGGCTGTGCACTCCTGTCTAGGCTGGCAACTGAGGGCTCCACTCTGGTCTGGAGGCTGGACTGGAAGCTGTGTGCCCCTGTCTGGGATGGAGGCTGTGGGCACCGCACTGGTCCGGAAGCTGTGCACCCCACTCTGGGATGGTGGCTGGGGTTGCCGTTTTGGTTCAGGAGCTGTGCACTCTTCTCTAGGCTGGCAACTGAGGGCTCCACTCTGGTCTTGAGGCTGGCGCCTCACTCTGGGCCGGAAGCTGTGTGTCTGCTTCTGGAATGGCGGCTGTGGGCGCCGCTTTGGGCACCACTTTGGCCCAGAGGTTCTATGCTCTGGTCTGGGCTGGCAGTGTGTGTCCCCTTCTGGGCCAGAGGCTGTGCACGCCTCTCTGGTCTGGCAACTAAGGGCTCTGCTCTGGTCTGGAGGCTTGGCGCCTCACTCTGGGCCAGAGGCTGTGTGTCCCTGTGTATGCCGATCTCAGGCGTCAAGTGGGCCAGGTTCCCCAGGACCTTTACCAGTTATTGACTGGGTGACCTGAGGTCAGTCCCAATTGATTTCCACACCGTAGGCTTTCCTCTCACCTGGCAATCACGAACGCTGGTGCTTTAGGTCCCTGGGTCAGTCTCCTGGTCGCTGTGCCAACACTGCTGTCCTGTTCCTCAGACACAGTGTCCTCCTGGCCTCGCCATCTTCGCGTCCAAAAGTCGAGATTTAAAATTTTTATTTTGAAAGAAAAGACAAGCATTTAAAAGATATTTGGTTAGTTTCTTTGTGTTTTTCATAGTTAATGTAAAATAACATACATATTAGCACATATTAACTGTAAGAATATTCTTTTTGATAGTTAATTTACAAAGAAGAGAGTTTTATTCTCATATTTCAGAAATTTTATCCATTCCATGCCTTTTTCAGGCCCATATTCATTGGTGAACAAAGTAATTCTAGTCAGCTAACATGTAAGAAATAAATACATAAGATGAATACAAAACTGGGTGACCATAAGCTTCCATCAGGGGAATGCTGGAGATTTTCCTTTTCCCAATTGACTCCATATCTTTCAAGTTTCTCAGTCTCCCTTTTGTGCCACTTAGTGATGCTTTGTGTCCATTTAGTGACCGCATCTTTAATATATAGGTATATTGGGTATGCTTCAGATGAGACATTTACCAGATCTATTTCTGAGAAATATTTATTTCCCCATATCTCAGCCAGGCCAGCTTCAACTGTGTCACTGGTTGTAGGTTTGTTTTCCATCTTCTCCATCCATTCCCTGTAGTTCTTCCAGCACTGACTATAAACAAATGTCTGGAATTGCTTGAAACCTTGACATTTACCAAAAAAAAAAAAAAAAAAAAAAAAAAAGGACATAAAATAAGGAGTGTCTATGAGCTTTGTCGGAAGCCACGCACTCCTGCAAAGGCAATCATAGAGTCCAACAATGTCACCTTCTCTGATACAATAACCAATAATCGTAGATATTTTCATGTTACTTTCATTATTGGCTTTATTGGCATTGCTTCAGATTCTCATTAGATGTTTCTTACATTTTCTGCAGACAACTTGCATTTCTATTCTTAAAAGCAAAGATCACCTTCTAAAATGCCAAGTAACTCAATGGTATGTGTAATTGTGAGTGATTGGAAAGCACACTTGTAATCTGGTGTGTGATTGTAGGTGGCTAGAGGAGGCACACAATTTCAATTGAGGTGACTGATGTTCCCAAGTTATCATTTGCCCTACAGTTTCAAGTTCAGCTCCTCTCTTCTCTAACGTCAATTAAAGACTGCAATCCATTTCCATATTGTGTTTACACTTTAGCCTCCTGAAGATGTAGCAAGCCTTTGTGAAAAAAAGGCATAGCCATAAGTCCAGAAGCAGGAACTCGACAAGGGTGTGAACCTAATGGAATTTGTAGCATTGAATCAAGAGGTGGCTTCTTTTACTGTGATGACTTTTAAAGTGCAAATTTGCATTAAGAAATCCCATTTGTACTTAATTGGGGAGTGGATCTCCTTGGAGCTCTAGGCAGCTGTTGGTCATTTGGCCTCTGTCTGAGCATAAGCTCTGAACTTTGCTTTTGCTGGTACAAATCAGATTGACAGTGTGTCTCCAGCAAAGCCCCTGACCTGCCTCCAGCTAGGTGATAAATAATTAAGATGTTGAGAGAGATAGAGAGACACTCGCTTCTCCTGATCCTGTCAAATGTCAGTGGGCTTTCAGCTCCTGGGGCTCTGAGAGAATGTTCCTTTCTGATGACTTAGACCTAAGAGAGAAGCAGTAGCAAGAAAGGCAATTATACTCAGTCATTGTGTGACTTAATGACACAACGGAATGTGCAACTAAGTGGATGTGAATATATGTGGCTTATTAAGGCCCAGTTATAGATCTGAAGAAAGCAATAACCAAACTTTTAAACATTTATGACAATATTTAACAAGCTAATATTAAACAGACTTTTAAGGAGTTTCAAATAACTTCAATGAATAAAAAGAATTAACCAAAAAATGAAAAAACATCCCCAAAGAATATCAGTACAATCAATCTTTTTCTCATTTTGTAATAATTGATTTGTATTATTTCTTGAGACACCGTGAACATATGTGTTTATTTCTGTTTGATATATTGGAACTCATTATTAAAGGGCTCTTTCTAAATATCCTTTGAAATATTTATATGAGTTACAGACTTTAAAAATATTGTTTATAAATTGACTTTTAGTTTATTCCTATTTTTTCTGTGCACAAATTCTAATTCAGAGTTTGAATGTATTTCTGTCAGTCAGAACAAACAAAAGGTCTCAGGGTTTTGCAATCCCCATCTGTGCTAGAAACCTTACATTTGGAGCACAAAGCTGTTTTTTGTTTGTTTGTTTTTGTTTTTGCTGTATGCGTTTGTCTTTTTGTTTTTGTTTTTTTTTAAGACAACAACTCACTATGGAAAATAGACAAGCAGAAAGTTAACTATATATTCTTCACTGGCTTCAGATTCTTAGAAGCCCTCTTGTCTTAGGCTCCCAATTGCTGAAATTATAGCCATGAGCCACCATGCTTTGTAAGTAGAAATACTCTAGAGTCATATATTTTTAAAATATTTTGAATGTTTGAAACACATTAACATATATTAAAATTCAGTATCTTATTAATCTGAAGTATAGAAAACAGTGGCTTTAAGGTTTCATAGACTGTTTTGTGTGGTCCCATCCTTTCATCCCGAGACAACCTATATTTGCTAACTGTGATAACTCTGTCCCCATTGGACAGTAGCTTACAATTACCTATTCTATTATTCTACCAACAATTGCTACTAGGATTTCTGTCTTCATCATTTCAACCACACATCAGTGGAAATGTACATTATTTCTAATTTCAAAAGTGGGTTTTTTCAACACAAACATATTTCTTTCTCTAAAGTGAATAAGAAATAGTTTCCTCTTAGCCAAGTAAGAATGACCATGGCCTACCATTATGGTGCATGTTGTCCTGAATGATATGTTTTGCCCTGGATATTATTATATTGACTCTAATAGTCATAAAACAACAATAACAAAGGCATGAGTCAATGCCTTCACCAAATCTGACTGTGGGTAATTAGGGGCTGGATAATGAAATCGGAGAACGCTGCTATAGGCTTCCATATAAAGTGATGATAGGCTTGGAATTTGTCTTAATGGAAACTGGTGTTCTTCTATCCCAGTACATGCCAGAGGTGTTATTTGAGAACCAAAAGTTTTTAGATACAGAGGAATGTGACGAATTTAGGTGAATTAATGACAATCAAGGTAATTTGGACTTTCCATTAGTAACCTTCAACCCTTCACATGTTGCACGACTCTATAATGTCTCAGACACTCTGAGTGTTGTCTACACAGATGTGCCTTTTCCAGTGAACTTCATACCAAAGACTTAACACTTAATCGATTCAAGTCCCGTCTTCCGTAGGATACATTCCTAAACCTGAGTAATTCAGTACCACAGGCAGACACTTTCGTTCTCGGGCTTTCATCTGCTGACGGTTATGTTCTTTCAACCTCTGCTTACTGTCAACAAAACTCCTCTAAGGAAGAATGGGCAAATATGATTAACTGATCACAAATGTTGTCTGTGCGTTTGAGAGGACATACCCGAAAGTGGAATTGCTATAACATACTTTGTAATATGAGAAGCTGCCACCTCATTTGCATAGCCAGGCCTGTTTCCCCACTCTTGCCTGAAATGCACCATGTACATCATCTGTTGGATCCGGCAACATGTGCCTCATTGTCTTTTGTTTTAACAGCAATCCGCAAAACCCTATGAAGTCACAGCTGTGCTCTGCATTTCCATAATGACTAATGCTATTGGGCACATTCTTAACAAACATATTGACTGTTTATTAATCTTGTTGAAGAATTTTTGAATTTTTTGACCAATATTTTAGTGGCTAGGTATTTTCAAATATTTCATTTTTTTATTCTATGTTTATGAGTATTTTGCTTATATGTATACACGTACAAAAGGGGCATCTCTGATACCTATGGGAGTCAGAAAACAGTGTTGGATGCCATGGAACAGTGATTAAACACAGTTACGAGCAACCATGTTAGTACTGAGAATCAGCCAAACACAGGTATTCTTCAAGATAAATAAGTAGTTTAATCACTAAGCATCTCTCTAACCTCAAAGATGCTTTTTGTTTTATAAATGTTAATAAAATAAATTTTGCCTAAGTGATTTCCATTTTTTCTTTCTTTTTAAATTTCTTTAGATTTTTTTTAATTTGATTTTTTTTTCTGTTTTAGTAACTTAGAAAAGATATCCCAGAAGCAGAAAGACACACATGGTATATACTCACTTATAAGTGGATACTAGACTTATAGGATAAACATACTAAAATTGGTACATCTAAAGAAGCTAACCAAGAAGGAAGACCCCAGGTAAGATGATCAGTCCTCACTCAGAAAGACAAATGGGATGGACATCGGAAGAAGGAGAAAACAGGAAACAGAACAGGAGCTTACACACAGAGGCTCTCCGAAAGATTCTACCCTTCAGGGTATCAAAGCATATGCTGAGACTCTTAACCAAACTTTGGCCAGAATGCAGAGAATCCTATGAAAGAAGGGGAAAATAATGGGATCTCTAGAGGACAGGAGTTCCACAAGGAGAGCAACAGAACCAAAATATCTGGGCACAGTGGTCTTTTCTGAGACTGATAATCCAACCAAGCACCATTCTTAGATATAACCTAGAACCCCTGTTCAGATGTAGCCCATTGCAGCTCAGTTTCTAAGTGGGTACCTTAGTAAGGGGAACAGGGACTGTTTCTGACATGAAATCAGTGGCTGGCTTTTTGACCACCCACCCCTCTTAGTGGGGAGAGGCCTTGCCAGTCCACAGAGGAGGACAATGCTGCCAGTCCTGATGAAAACTCATAAGCTAGGGTCAGGTGGAAGGGGAAGAAGACCTCCCCTATCAGTGGATTTGGAGAGGGCAATGGGAAGAGATTAAGGAGGAAGGGTGTGATTGGGAGGGAATGTGGGAGGAGGTGCTGCTGGGATACAAAATTAATAAACTATAATTAATATAAAAATAAGAAATTAATTTAAAAAATTTATATTATTTAATATCGACTGTGACAGAAGGAATAGAGCACATAGAAGGCACAGAAGTAGAGGTCTATACATTCACACATTCAGAAATACCATTAAAACACAAAAGCTGAAACCCATAATATGCATGCAAAGCACCTGGTGCAGACCTGTGCAGACCCACGAATGCTGCCACAGTCTTTGTGAGTTCATACGTCCATGTGTCTTGTAGTGGTTAAAAGACCTTGCTTCCTTGATGTCCTTCATCCCTTTGGGCTCTTCTACACTTTTTTTTTTAATGCCTCCTCTTTCACAGGGTTCTCTTAGTCTTAAAGAATGGAATTTTATGGACATCCTGAAGGGACTCTAGCCATGATAAGACAGCAACCATGGCTCTGGCAGGACTTGCCCTTCTCCTACATTCCCTCTACCTCACTAAAACCCTATTATATTACATTCCTAAAGCTAGTTCCTAAGGTCCATTCCTTTAATTGGCTACTTACTCCTTTTGAAGCTGACGACCAAGGTCCAGCTATCAAAGTACTCAAGTCCAGCAATCAAAGGCTCCCTTTAGCTTACCTAATTAACATGCCCAATTAAAATTAAACACCTTTCCTAACATGGGGTTTCCTCTTTTACCCTTCTGTATCACCATTTTTCTATGGGCCAGGTCTGCTCCTCTCTATCCAGACATGGTCCTCACCCCTCAGACAACCCTACCCCCCAGACAGATACTCTTTTCCCCTTTGTCTTGTTCCTTTCCTCCTCTCTCATCCTCTGTCTCATGTCTTTGTCTTTTATCCCCACTCCCTTTTCCTTTTGGGGCAAATAAATCTCCTCTGTGCTGAGAACTTGGTCTTGGGTGCCTTGAGCCTACTCTGAGGTTCCCTACACATCTTTTTTAGTGTTACAAGATGTCTCACTCTCTGCATAATGGTTGGCTATAGATTTCTGTATTTGTTCCCATCTACTGCCAGGAGCATCTCTGATGATCTAAGCAAGGGGACTTATCTATGAGTATATAAGAACATTATTTTATTGCTACATTCGTTTTATAGAATGGTAGGATTTGGTACTTTACTAGGTCCCTAAGCTTTTTAATATCCGGTTATTGGTCACCCACACAGTGTTAGATATGCATTCCATCTCATAGAGTGGACCTTGAGTCAAATCATATATTGTTTGGTTATTCCCTTAAGCTTTGTACCATCATTACCATAACATACCTTATAGGCAGCACACGATTCTAATTCAAAGTGTTTATGCCTGGAACTGGATTTTCATTTTTGTTTTTGTAGTGTATACAGTATCTTCCTGTACCAAAGACACTAGAATACAGTGGTGAATATTCTGTGTATGCACAAGCTGTGCTTTCCATGTTCAATGAGTTATGTAAATGTTGTTTTCAGTTATGGGGCCTTGCCATTTGTTTGTGAAACAAAACCTACATTCTTGGCAACAACCTGAGTTTGGGTGGGATTTTAGAGATACTTGCTTAACCATGTCCATTGTTGCTCTCTTCTTAGAAGGAAGCTAGAAACAACCTAAATGTTTTTCCCAAGATGAATGAATACAGAAAATGTGGTAGATATATACAATGGAATATTAATCAGCCATTAACAATCCACAGGTAAATGGATTGAACTAGAATATTTTATTCTGAATGAGGTAACCCAGACCCAGAAAGACAAATATACTATGTATTTACTTATATGTGGATATTAGCTCTTAAATCAATTTCTAGCAATTTACAATCCTCAGAACTATGGAGGTTAGGTATAGAGTAAGGGACTAGGAATGGATACATAGATCTCACCAGGAGAGTGAATCTGAATAGATAGTTATGGATATACTGGGGGCAGTGTCTGGAATGGAAGTATCAATTATAAAGAAGAAGAGAAGATGGGTCAAGGAAAAGAATACCAGGAGAGAGAGCTAAAATTAAGAGTCATTTGAGAGGTAAAAATATTTACATATATGAAGGTTAGGTAACTGAAAACACCAAATAATGGGGAATACAGCGCCTGAATATCCCTTGTTACCAAATGAGGCTTCTAGTACCAGGAATGGGTAACATCTGCACAGATTCTTCACCCTTGTATACTATTGTCTTTAGTACAGAAAGGTATTCTAAATGCCAGCAAAACAAAAGTCTAAATACAAAACATTTGATCTAACATAGTCTCCTTCTATAAGATATGTTATGGTAATGGTGGCACAAATCTTGTGAGAGAAACCAACCAATATCTGATTTATCCAGATTAAGACCCACCCCAGGAGATGGAACTCATATCCGATCCTGCTTGAATGACCAAGAACCTGAGACTAAATATCTCAGGGACTGAGAAGAAAACCAAATCCTATACTACTGTTCTACTAAAGGAAAGGGGTGTGGGGGGTGGAGGCGACTAATGATGCCATTCTGCTGTACTCACAGATAAATATCTTTCTCAGCCTTCATGAGAGAAGCTTCCTTCTGCAGCAGATGGGAACAAATTCTGAGACTCAAAACCAGACATTATAAGGAGAGTGAGAAGCTTTGTAACACTTATCTCCAAATGGGATATCGCCATAAAAATCCTTCTCCTCATCATGAAGAGAACTCTGAGAAAGAGGAAACAAAAAGTTTAAGAGCCAGAGAGTATAGAAGAAATCAAGGAACCAAGACCTTCTAACCACTACAGGACAAATGCACATGTGAACTCACACAGACTGTGGTAACATGAACAGGGCCTCTATTGATGGGTCATAGAGCTGAAAGAAGTGGTGGACAATTGCCCCCCCACTCTAACCCAGACTCTATCAGCAATTGATATCCACTTGCAAGAGAAACTTTAATTTTTTCCAGGGAATCTCACTGGGCAAGCAAACTATTCTTGAGAGTAGGATGCATTTCCAGCAGTAGATGACCCAAAGAAAATCAACTCAACGGCTTTTTTGGACGTTTCTTTTCTCACAATGTATCTGAGGAAGTTTTCTTTTTTCTTTTCAGTTCTTTCAATCTTTATGTCTCTTCCTCTCTGTCTTTCTGTCTCTGTTGTCTATCTCTGTCTCTTTATCTCTCTCTCCCACCCAATAGGTCATTTATGACTTCTGGTATTATGTTTTTATTTGATTCCTAATTGTATGAATGAGAGGGGTCTCTGAGACTGTGCCTGTTGCTTATGCTTTTCTTGGACTTCATTCCTTCTACTTGTTTGGTATTTTTTTCTTGTCTAATGTGTCTGTTTTTGTTTTTATCGTATTTAATTGAATTTAACTTAATTTTATTATTTTATTTTATTCTGTTTTGTCCCTATGAAGCTTGTTTGTTTTCCAATGAGCGACAGAAGGTGAGAAAAGGGAGATGGGGAGGACCAGGGAGTTTCAGAAAGAGGGGAAATGGTGATCAGGAGATAATATGTAAATATAAGTGTGTGTGTATGCAAATATTTTTTCAATAAAAGAGGATAAAAAGGTTTGTTCACTGTTTTGTCTACAGTGGTCTTTAGTCTGTAAGGAAACAATTATTTGGTGAACTTGGGGATTTTTACATTAAAAGTTCATTTAAAACAGCATGCTTTGCTATTGGTGTTCTCTTCAGGAAGTGGGCTCCTGTGCCAATGAGAAGTGCCAAGGCTCTTCCCTACTTTTTCTTCTAACAGTTTAGTATGACCATTTTTATATTGAGGTCTTTGATCCACATGGATTTCAGTTTTGTGCAGGGTGATAAGTATGGATATATTTGCATTTTTCTCTACATGTAGACATCCAGTTAGACCAGAACCATTTGTTGAAGATGTTATCTTTTTTCTTTTTTTCCATTGTATGGTTTTGGCATCTCTGTCAAAAATCAGGTGTTCATAAGTGTGTGGGTTATTTCTGAGTCTTCTTTTCTATTCCACTGATTCACCAGCTGGTTTCTAGGCCATTACCATGCAGGTTTTACTACTGTTGCTCTATAGTACATATTGAGATCAGGGATGGAGATACCTCCAGAAAAATCTGTTATTGTAGAGGACTGTTTTAGCAATTCTGGGTTTCTTGTTACTCCATATGAAGTTGAGAATTTTTCTTTCAATATCTGTAAAGAACTGTGTTCCTAATTTCATGGGAATTGCATTGAATCTATAGATTGCTTTTGGAAAAATGTCCAATTTACCTATATTAATTCCGCCAAGCCGTGATCATGGCAGAACTTTCCATCTTCTGATATCTTTTTCCGTTTCTTTCTTCAGAGATTGGAAGGTTTTGTTTTGTTTTCCTAGAAGTGTTTGGTTTGCTTGGTTAGAGTCACACCAAGTTACTTTATGTCCTTTGTGGCTATTGTGAAAGTTGTTGTTTCCCTAATTTCTTTCTCAGCCATGTGTCTTTTGGATAGAGGAAAGCTTCAGGTTTTTTTGTTTGTTTGTTTGTTTGTTTGTTTTGTTTTGTTTTGTTTTAAGTTAATTTTGTGTCCAGCCAGTTTGCTGAAGGTGTTTATCAGCTGTAAGAGTTCCCTGATAGAATTTTTGGGATCACTCATTTACACTATCATATCATCTACAAATAGTGATATTTTGATTTTTTTTTCCTTTCGAATTTGTATCCCCTTGATCTCCTTTAATTGTCTTATTGCTCTAGCAAGGTCTTCAAGAACGATGTTGAAGAGATATGGAGAGAGTGGGCAGCCTTGTCTTATCCCTGATTTCAGTGGGATTGATTTAAGTTTCTCTCCATTTAGTTTGATGTTGGCTACAAGCTTCCTCTGTATTGCCTTTACTATGTTTAGGTAAGTGCCTTGTATCTCTGATCTGTCCAAGAATTCAAACATGAATGGGTGCTGGAATTTTTCAAATGCTTTTTCAGCATCTAAGGAGATTATCATGATTTTATTTTTTCCTTTTAGTTTGTTTATATGGTAGATCACATTGAAGGACTTCCATATGTTGAAACACCCCTGCATAACTGGGATGAAGCCTACTTGGTCACATTGGATGATACCTTTGATGTTTTCTTGTATTTGGTTTGTGAGAATACCCACAGAACAGGCTCTGTAACAATCAGTAAATGGGACCTCATTAAACTGAAAAACTTCCGTAAAGCAAAGGACACTGTCGTCAGAAAGAAAGGAGAGCCTACACACTGGGAAAGGATCTTCACCAAACCTATTTCGGATAGAGGGCTAATATGTAGAATATATAAACAACTCAAGAATTTAAACAGTAACAAATCAAGTAATCCAATTTAAAAATGGGGTACAGAGCTAAACAGAGAATTCTAAATAAGGGAATACCAATACCGAATGGCAGAGAAACGCTTAAAGAAATGTTCAACATTTTAAGTCATCAGGAAAATGCAAATCAAAACAACACTGAGATTTCACCTTACACCCAACAGAATGCCTAAGAGCAAAAACTCAAGTGACAACACATGCTGGACAGGATGTGGAGAAAGGGGAACCCTACTCCAATGCTGGTGGTAATGTAAACTTGTACAACCTCTTTGGAAATCAATCTGGCACTTTCTCAGACAATTAGCAATAGTGCTACCTCAAGATCCAGCTATACCACTCCTAGGCATATATCTAAAAGACACTCAAGTGCACACAAGGTTATTTGCTCAACCATTTGTAGCAGCCTTATTTGTAATATCCAGAAGCTGGAAACAGCCCAGATGCCCCTCAACTGAGAAATGGATGCAGAAATTGTGGTACATTTACACAATGGAATACTACTCAGCAATTAAAAACAAGGAAATCATGTAATTTGCATGCCAATGGTGAGAACTAGAGAAGATTATCCTGAGTGAGGTATTCCAGAAGCAGAAAGACACACATGGTATATACTCACTTTTAAGTGGATATTAGACATGTAATATAGGATAACTAAGCTAAAATCTGTACACCTAAAGAAGCTGAACAAGAAGTACCCTAGGTAAGATGATCAAGCCTCATTCAGAAAGGCAAATGAGATGGAGGTCAGAAGAGGGAGAAAACAGGGGAGAGGACAGGAGCCTATCACATAGGTACTCTGAAAGACTTTACCCTGCAAGGTATCAAAGCAGATGTTGAGACTTGTATCTGAACTTTGGGAAGAATGCAGGGAATCTTACGAAAGAAGGGGCAAATAGAAAGACCTGGAAAGGACAGGAGCTCTACAAGGAAAGCAACAGAACCAAGAAATCTGGGTGTAGTGGTCTTTTCTGAGACTGATACTCCAAACAAGGACTGTGCTTAGAGATAACCTAGAACCCCTGCATGGATGTAGCCCATGCCAGCTCAGTGTCCAAGTGGGTTTCCTAGTAATGGGAACAGAGGCTGTCTCTGACCTGAAGTCATGGGCTGACTCTTTGATCACCTCCCTCTAAGGGGGGGTACAGCCATTCTAGGTCACAGAGGAAGACAATGCAGCCTCCTGATGAGATCTGATAGACAGATCAGATGGAAAGGGACCGGGGGAGGGGCATGAGTAAAGGGAGTAGGATTGGGAGGGGAAAAGGGAGGAGGCTACAGTTGAGATACAATCTGGAGAGGACAGAAACTCCACAATGAGAGCAATAGAACCAAAAGAAAATCTGAGCCCAGGGGTCTTTCCTGAGACTGATATTCTAAACAAGGATATGCATGGAGATAACCTAAGACCCCTACACAGATATAGCCCAGGGCAGTTCAGTGTCCAAGTGTGTTTCATTGTAATAGGGAGAGGGACTGCCTCTGACATGAACTGATTGGCTTGTTCTTTAATTACCTCCCCCTGAGGGGGAAGCATCATTACCAGGCCACAGAAGAAGACAATGCAGCCACTCCTGATGAAACTTAATTGACTAGGATCAGAAGGAAGGAAAAGAAGTCCTTCCCTATCAGTTGACTTGGGGTGGGGCAATAATGCAGAGGTTTGAGGAAGGGAGGGATCGGGACTGGAGGAGGGAGGGAACCACAGGGGTGATACAAAGTGAATAAATTGTAATTAATAAAGAAAAAAAATAAAAATAAATTAATTAAAAAATTAAAAAGCACGCTTTGATGTGTGAATAGTCATTTATTTAATACAGGAAAGTTCATTGTATATCAAGTCAGCTTTTCTGATGCACACATTTAAATCTGTCCCTGACAGATGACATGCGTGAAAGCTCATTAAACTCAGAGTTATAGACAACTATTTTCACAACTCACTCCAAGACCTAATCACAGAACTATTTCTGATCCTCCGGTCATCTCTTTGAAGGCTAAATTTCTATGTATAAGCATTCATCTCCAAGGACACAGAATTTACTCAGAACACCCTTACACTATCTCATTTTCAACAACCTTCTCAAAGAAAGAACAAAAATTCCATTAAGACATTATTCATCAAAGTTGTTTTAAAATTGAGAATGATGAAGCATGTGTGCTTTACATGAATGTCCAGATAATAAATATTTTCATATTTTTCTAGACCTCTGTTTCAAATATCAATTCATACAACATGCATGAAGTACTTTGCTACTAACTTCCCTCTTTGCTTCCCTGTGTACTTCCAAATGGCTCTATTAATAATTCTTTGGAAAGCTGCTCTTTTATCTCTAAACTCAGGCATGACAACAGAGTTTGAGAAAATAAAAGCCTGGCTTGTGTTTTGGCCAAGTCTTAGAATTCTGTTTTTAATTATAGGAGAGTAGATGACCACATTTACTGGGGCAATGAGCTGTCCTTATGGCTGCTTCTCTTATTAGGTCCATAATGATTTTGGTTATTACCTAAAATGTCAACTATTTGACCATCTAAGGAAATCTTAAGGAATTCATGCCCCTCCACTCTTATACTATTCTCTCTGATGGGAACAAATTGTATGCTCCACTTCTTTCAACAACTCTTCTTTCATGTTCGTTGCAGAACCAATGCATAATTCCGGGTAGTCTGCAAACCTGGCATGATCTGGTTGCATTCCATTTGCTTTCTCATTTTATGAGTTCTGCCAAAGTCACACACAAACACACACACACACACACACACACACACACACACACACACACACACACA
>NW_026596034.1:18358294-18370794 GCF_907164565.1 Psammomys obesus
ACACACACACACACACACACACACACACACACACACACACACACACAAAGCCCTGCTCCACCTTTCTAAACAGGCTCATGAACACCAGTCATCTCTTCATTAGTTCTATCAAGTTTTTAATGGGCTGCTCTAGATGCTACTTGTGTGTCACCTGAGGAGTATGAAGGTAAATCAAAGTAATGGAAATTTCACACATCTGTGCTGCCACTGTGATTTATGCATTTTCTGTGATTTCACCACAATTATTTTTCCATATTTCTCTCATAAATAATACCATCTGTATATTTCTGTAACTAAAATATTTATGGTGAACTGGGTAGAGATTTAAGAATTTGAAGAAGTTGTCACAATAATTTTTTTCTATGTCAAAGTGAACTAGTGTGTATTCATAATAGATATGGAAACAGAACAAAAAAAAAACAAATAAGAGTCCAATGAATTTCAAATGAAGCAAGAATTTACTGGGTTTGATGAAAACAGAAGACAGGACCTGGTCAGGCAGAACAAAGATCTAAAATAGAAGTTCTGAGTTATTGCTGGGGACCAGAAATGTCAGAAGAGATTTATGTCTTCCCAATTCCTCACATTTACAAAATTCCAAGACTTTCCATGAAATGGCACTATATTTTCTGGGATCCCTCCTATTAGACAATAGCCACTCCTTCCTTCTTCCTTTCCCTTCTCCCTCACACTTTCCAGTTTTTATTTTATGAGGTGAAACATTTTGAATAATCATATTTTTGTACAAATAACTGTTTTAATTATATTTATTCTAAAAAGTACTTTGTCCATAGCTCAATAGAGAAGAGTGAGATATAAAGTATTAAGTTGACTTTGAATGAAATAATTAATTATATTATTGCTTACATTAATAAAATCAAGTCAGGTGAAACCCAAGGAGTAGAATCAGTTATTTTCTGACACATTAAAAAAAAATTCTGCTTAAAAGACACAGAGGACCCAAATGAATTCAATCTTTTGTAAGACTCAGACTCAATTTCCTCTTCTTTTGTCTGCAGCCGTATTGATAATTAACACCCAAAGTAAAGGTGTTGTGAAACAAAATAAATCCATTTAAACACATCTATTACAGCCTCATCACTTGTGAGGAATTTTCTCTAGAAACTTCAGTATACCTTAATTATTATGGCAAGAAGCTGTTATCCCCATCTTGCAGCCATAACATTGGTAGATTTTACTTTTACTTTCTGTTCATAGGCGAGTTCTTATTAGTATATCCACATTTTTTCTTGACTTATATTACTGCTCTTAATAGTTGAAACTCGGGCGACTAGCACACACAGTTTCTGAGCTGTGGAATAGCTAAACTTCTAAGTTGGTGAATGGCAGGACCTCTAACCCAGGAAAACAACTGTGAGGCTTTCTAAACAACAGGGAACCATTGCAGGAGGTGAAAACTTTGGTCTCCGGTCACCTGGGGACTTGTTTGGGGAAGGAGAAAAATGATCCTTTGATCTCTCGGCACTCCCCTTCCCCAGACCGCCTTCCTCCTTAGCACAGCAGACTCATCTTTCTCAGCGCAGACCTAACTGCTTGGGGTCTGCAGCCACTGAGGCAGAGCTCCAAGCCTTTTAGCGGCAAAGGCCAGCAGTACATGTCTCAGAGTCACAGATTCTCGCGGCGGCTGCACCATCCTCCCAAGGACAGAGTCTGCTAGACGCCATACTAGCTCTGCAGGATCACCATCACTGACAGTACAGCCCGCCCAATCCCACAGTGACAGAAAATACTCTATATACTCACCAAAACCAGGCAGAAACGTCATACAAGCTAGACACACCAGGCGCTGGGCCTCCCAAGCTTGGAGAACACAGTGAAGAGACCCCAGGAATTCCCAGAAAGCATCAGGACTAGCAACCCAGTCTCCAGTTACAGCGGGACTTTCTAACCTGGCGGTGGAGCAGCACTGAGCTGGCGGGACACAACAGCCCTCCAGTTTAAGACTAACCAGGGCCAAACCAGAGAACAGAGAGTCTGGTTACCCTGATCCCTACTGATGTGACCACCCTGATATCTCCAGCTGCAGCATGACCTCAGAACCTGGCAGTGACAGCAGCACAGAACTGGCGGAGCACATCAAAGAAGCAGGGCCAAACCAGAGAGCAGAGAGTCCGGACATCCCGATCTCTGCCAAGTGACCTGCCTGTAAGTGAGTGCACCCTTGAGAATCTGCAGATCCCCAGATCCTGGGTCCTTCTAAAACAGAAGCCAGGCATCGAACCCCCTCCCACCCACATACCCACTTTGGGAAACAGAGGGGCACTAGGGACATTCAAGTTCCTGCTCTGTGGGTTTAATTGAGGAGTTAAGGCAGTTAATGCCAGAAATTGCACTGCAACCATCACTAGTGCCTGCGACATATACAGGGGAGAGCTCCTACCACACACTCAAGGGTTCAACATTAGCCATCACTCTGTCCCTCGAGACACACGTCCACGCACACTTACACACACACACACACACACACATACACACGCACGCACACTTGCATTTGCCCCGTTTGCGCCTGCGTACTTTTCTCCCACAGGTACATCTAGTCCTCAGCACACGCTGAGAGTTCTCAGCGTCCTGAAGAACTCTCCAGACGCCAGAGAGAGACAGTACCAGTTTGATCTTCAGAATCCAAAAACAAACAGGGAAGGTTTCAGATAAGCCAATGGCCAGGGGTAGGTGAAAGAACACTTCCAACATAAATCAGGACATCATGACTTCACCAGCAAACCCCAAAATCGATGGATACTCCAATTCATCAGAAGCACAGGAAAATGATTTTAAAGCCATACTTGCCCAATTATTTGAGGCTCATAAGGAGGAAATGAACAAATCTTTCAATGAGTTGGCTAGTCAATTGGAGGTAAAGAAAGAAGAAATAGACAAAATTCTTAAAGAAACACAGGCAAACATAGCCAAACAGATATACAAGTAGAGAAAAAAATTAGTGGCATATAAAAAGGAAATGAACAAAGAAATAGAGGCCATCATAGAGAGACAGGAATCCAAATTCAAACATATGAAAGAAATAGTGCAAGGCATGAAAACAGAATAGAATCAATAAAGAAAACACAAAATGAGAAAACCCTCTAGCTGGAGAACTTGGAGAAAAGATCAGGAACCACAAAAGTAAGCATCAGCAACAGAATACAAGAGATGGAAGAGAGAGTCTCTGGAGCTGAAGACACACTTGCAGAAATTGATACTTCTCTCAAAGAAAAAGTAAATTCAGAAAAGTTCCAATCACAAAATATCCAGGAAATCAAGGATGCTATGAAAAGACAAAATCTAAGAATAATAGGAATTGATGAAAAAGAAGACCCAGGCTCCAAGGTCCAGAAAATATTTTCAAGAAAATCGTAAAAGAAAATTTTCCCAACTTAAAGAAACAGATGTCCAAAAATATACAAGAGGCCTACAGAACCCCAAATAGACTAGACCAGAAAAGAAACACATCACGTCACATCATAGTCAAAACACTAAATCTACAGAACAAAGAAAAGATATTAAAAGCAGCAAGGGAAAACGGCCAAGTAACATATGAAAGTAGACCTATCAGAATCACACCAGACTTCTCATCAGAAACTATGAAAGCCAGAAGGGCCTGGGCAAGTATCATGGAGACTCTAAGAGATCACAAATGTCAACCCAGACTACTATACTGTGCAAAGCTTTCAATCAACATAGATGGAGAAAACAAAATATTCCATGACAAAACTAAATTTACACAATATCTAAACAGCAAACCAACCCCACAGAAGATGCTAGAAGGAAAACACCAATCCAACAAAAATGAATTCACCCGAGAAAACAGAGTATACAATTAATATCCCAACAAAAATGAAAAGAAAACAAGCAATGAAACAGGGTAAGATCACCGACTCCATTACAAAAGGAACTAACATGCATTGGTAACTATTATCTATCAATATCAATGGACTCAACTCACCAATAAAAAGACACAGGCTAACAAAATGGTTACGGTAACAGGATCCAACATTCTATTGCATCCAAGAAACACACCTATGCAACAAAAATAAACACTACCTCAGAGCAAAGGGCTGAAAAACTGGTTTTCAAGAAAATGGTTCCAGAAAACAAGCTGGAGTAGCCATCCTAATATCTAATAAAATAAACTTTCAACCCAAGTTAATAAAAAAAGATAAGGAGGGCCACTATATTCTCATCAAAGGAAAAATTCACCAAGAGGACATCACAATCTTGAATATCTATGCCCCAAATACAAGAGCACCGACATTAGTAAAGGAAACATTATTAAAGCTTAAATCATACATTGATCTTAATACCTTAATAGTGGGAGACTTCAACACCCCACTCTCACCAAGGGACAGATCAACTAGACAGACACAAAATAGGGAAATAAAAGGACTCACAGAATCCCTAAATCAAATGGACCTAATATAAATCTACAGATCTTTTCACCCAAACTCAAAAGAGTACACCTTCTTTTCAACACCGCATGGAATCTTCTCCAAAATAGACCATATAGTGGGTCACAAAGCAAGCCTCAACAGATACAAAAGGATTGAAATAATCCCTTGTATACTATCTGACCACCATGGACTTAAGCTGGACATCAACAACAACAGAAACAACAAAAAGCTGACACGCACATGGAAACTGAACAACTTACTACTCAGTGACAGCTAGGTTAAGGAAGAAATAAAGAAAGAAATTAAAGACTTCCTAGAATTCAATGAAAACAGAGGCACAACATATCCAAATTTATGGGACACATTGAAAGCAGTGCTCAGAGGAAAATTTATAGCACTAAGTGCCTGCAAGAAGAAATTCCTAACATCATATACAAACAACTTAATAGCCCAACTGAAAACCCTAGAAAAAAAGGAAGCAGATACATCCAAGAGGAGCAGATGGCTGGAAATAATCAAACTAAGGGCTGACATTAATCAATTAGAAACAAATAAAACTATCCAAAGAATCAATGAATCAAAAAGCTTGTTCTTTGAGAAAATCAACAAGATAGACAAACCCTTAGCCAAACTAACTAAAAAGCAGAGAGAAACTATCCAAATCAGCAAAATCAGAAATGAAAATGGGGACATAACCACAGACACTGAGGAAATCCAAACAATTATTAGGCCATACTACAAAAGCCTATATGCCACAAAATTTGAAAATCTAAATGAAATGGACAATTTTCTTGACAGATTCCATCTACCAAAATTAAGTCAAGATCAGGTAGAAAGACTGAATAGCCCTATATCTCCCAAGGAAATTGAAACAGTCATTAACAGTCTCCCCTCGAAAAAAAACCCTGGACCAGATGGCTTCAGTGCAGAATTCTACAGGACCTTCAAAGAAGTGCTAACACCAATTCTCCTCAAACTATTCCACAAAATAGAAACAGAAGGAACACTACCAAACTCATTCTATGAAGCCACAGTCACCTTGATACCTAAACGACACAAAGATCCAAAAAAAAGAGAACTTCAGACCTATCTCTCTTATGAACATTGATGCAAACATACTCAATAAAATACTTGCAAACTGAATCTAAGAACATAGCAAAGATATCATCCACCACGACCAAGTAGGCTTCATCCCAGGCATGCAAGGGTGGTTCAACATATGGAAATCCATCAATGTAATGCACCACATAAGCAAACTGAAGGAGAAAATCCACATGATCATCTCCTTACATGCTGAAAAAGCATTTGAAAAAGTCCAACACCCATTCATGTTTAAACTCTTGGAGAGATCAGGGATACAAGGCACATACCTATAGATAGTAAAGGCAATATACAGCAAGCCTATAGCTAACATCAAACTCAATGGAGAGAAACTTAAATAAATCCCACTGAAATCAGGGACAAGACAAGGCTGCCCACTCTCTCTATATCTCTTCAACATAGTACTTGAAGTCCTAGCCAGAGCAATAAGACAACTAAAGGAGATCAAGGGGATACAAATCGGAAAGGAAGAGGTCAAAGTGTCACTATTTGCAGATGATATGATAGTATACATGAGCGATCCCAAAAATTCAACCAGAGAACTCCTTCAGCTGATAAACACCTTCAGCAAAGTGGCAGGATACAAAATCAACTCAAAAAAATCAGAAGCCCTCCTGTATACCAAAGACAAAAGGGCCGAGAAAGAAATTAGAGAAACAACACCCTTCACAATAGCCACTAATAACATAAAGTACCTTGGTGTGACTCTAACTAAGCAAGTAAAAGACCTGTTTGAGAAAAACTTCAAGTCTCTGAAGAAAGAAATTGAAGAAGATCTCAGAAGATGGAAAGATCTCCCGTGCTCATGGATTGGTAGGATTAACATTGTGAAAATGGCCATCCTGCCAAAAGCAATCTACAGATTCAATGCAATTCCCATCAAAATACCAACTCAATTCTTTACAGACCTTGAAAAAAAGATTCTCAGCTTCATATGGAGAAACAAAAAACCCAGAAGCTCCAAAACTATCCTGTACAACAACAGATCATCTGGAGGTATCTCCATCCCCGATCTCAAGCTGTACTACAGGGCAACAGTAACAAAAACTGCATGGTATTGGCATAGAAACAGAAAGGAGGATCAATGGAATCGCATAGAAGACCCAGGAATAAACCCACACACCTATGAATACTCAATATTTGACAAAGAAGCCAAATCCAATAGAAAAAAGACAACATCTTCAACAAATGGTGCTGGACCAACTGGATGTCTACATGCAGAAAAATGAAAATAGATCCATATTTATCACCCTGCACAAAACTAAAGTCCAAGTGGATCAAGGACCTCAACATAAAACCAGATACTCTAAATCAGTTGGGAAAAAAAAGTGGGGAACACCCTAGAACTCATTGGCACAGGAGACAACTTCCTGAACAGAACACCAACAGCACAGGCTCTAAGAGCAACAATCAATAAATGGGACCTCATGAAACTGAAAAAATTCTGTAAAGCAAAAGACACTGTCATCAAAACAAAACGACAGCCTACAGATTGGGAAAGAATCTTCACCACCCTTTATCTGACAGAGGACTCATATCCATAATATATAAAGAACTAAAGAAGCTGAAAAGCAACAAACCAAGTAATCCCATTAAAAAATGGGGAACGGAGCTAAACAGAGAATTCTCGAAAGAGGAACATCAAATGGCAGAGAAACAGTTAAAGAAATGCTCAACCTCATTAGCCATCAGGGAAATGCAAATCAAAAGGACCCTGAGATTTCACCTTACACTCATCAGAATGGCCAAGATGAAAAACTCAAGTGATAACACATACTGGAGAGGTTGTGGAGAAAGGAGAACCCTCCTCCATTGCTGGTGGGAATGTAAACTGGTACAACCACTTTGGAAGTCTATCTGGCACTTTCTCAGACAATTAGGAGTAGTGCTACCTCAAGACCCAGCTATACCACTCCTAGGTATATACCCAAAATTTGCTCAAGTGCACAACAAGGACATTTGTTCAACCATGTTTGTAGCATATTTATTTGTAATAGCCAGAACTTGGAAACAACCCAGTTGTCCATCAACTAAGGAATGGATACTGAAATTGTGGTATTTTTCCCAATGGAATACTACTCAGCAATCAAAAAGGAGGAAATCATGAAATTTGCAGGCAGGTGGTGGGATCTAGAAAAGTTCATTCTGAGTGAAGTATCCCAGAAGAAGAAAGACAAACATGGTGTATACTGGCTTATATAGACCTACAAGATATGATAAACATAAAGAAATCTACACACCTAAAGAAGATAATCAAGAAAGTGGACATGGGTGAAGGTGATCAATCCTCATTTAGAAAGACAATTGCGATGTGCATTGAAGTTATGACAGGAATCTACTGCAAAAGGCATCTGAAAGACTCTACCTAGCAGTGTTTCAAAGCAGACACTAAGACTCATAACCAAACCCTCGGCAGAGTGCAGGGAATCATATGAAAGAAGGGAAGTTAGTATGATATGGAAAGGATAGGAGCTCTACAAGGACCAAATATATCTGGGCACAGGGTCTTTTCTGAGACTGACACTCAACCAAGGATCATCTATGGATATAACCTAGAACTTCTGCTCGGATGTGGCCCGTGGTAGCTCAGTAACCAAGTAGTTTTCCAAAGTAAGGGGAACAAGAACTATTTCTAACAGGATCTCAAGGTCAGGCTCCTTGACTCCCCCCACCCTCCCAGGGGAGGAGCAGTCCTGTTAGGTCACAATGGAGGACTCTACAGGCAGCCCTGAAGATACCTGATAAAACAGGGTCAAATGAAAGGGGAGGAGGTCCTTCCCTATCAGTGGACTTGGAAAGGGGCAGGGAGGAGACCAGGGAGGGAGTGTGGGGTTGGGGAGGGAATGAGGGAGTGGGATACAGCAGGGACACAGAGTTAACAAAATGTAACTAAAAAGAAAAATAAAATTAAAAAAAATAGTTGAAACTCATTTTCCACAAATAAATTGTTATTGCTTCTCCAAGGTTACTCTGAGCACATAAAAATTATGTTATTTCTGTTAATTGGGATGTAAATATTATTCATACTGTGTATTAAGTGGTTGCCTTCCAACTCCAGCATTCTAAATTGACATCTGAATTCCTAAAAAGTTATACATTAAGGTTGCCCAGTTTTTGACTGTACACAAAGGTAGTAGCCCAACCAGATACTCCAAAGGTTTGAAGTATGTTTGAACAGAATACTTTGGGGCCTGAGACAATGTTACGTAAGTAGGAAGACCCGAATTAGGATTCCTGTATGACCTATATGAGCTCAGGCACCCCCACTCCCCAACATGTACCTACCCTCACACATGTACAATAACATATAATCATGCCTTCCCGGGATTCCAATGAATAGCTCTCAATTTGTTCAGTTTGGAAACACAAGTGAAGTAACTTTGCATTGGTCGCTTCTTACATGATTAAAAGTTGATAATGATTATCTCACACAGCCTAGTGTAGAAGTGCAACTGAACAAACTGTGAAAGGTGAACGTGAGCTCTCTTCACATTGGGTTTTCAGTTCTGAAACTCATTAGATTCACTGCTTTTGTTTTAACAGCTGTTGATCTGCAAATAAATTCAGTGTCAATGTTTATATTAAATATTTAGACACAATGTGCATTATTTGAATCCAACCCAAAGTATCCAAATTCTGCCAATTTTGCATATATTTGCTTTAAAATAGATGCAAAATATTATAATGAAGATTTTTTTGTTTTAATTATTTTTCAGTGTTAGGATTGTCCAGACACAAAAGGCAAGAGACTTCTATGTGCCAGTGGATGGTTTGAAAGTAGATGTTTTTGTTTTAGAAATGAAATATTTTCTCAGGTGTAAAATCACTAGTCAAAATATTCCTTGCAGTAAGCTAATGACAGGAGAGGGTGTTTACAGTTTTTACTAAATAGTGTGTACTCAGGTAAATTTTGTGCTTCATTTTTTTATTGTTTTCCTCAAAAGTATGTAATACATTTTCTCTGTTTTGGTGACATTAATGGTGTGTGTGTGTGTGTGTGTGTGTGTGTGTGTGTGTGTGATTCACTGATCCAAAAAAGACATAGGACAAAAGTCCTCATTCTTGTTCAGCATATTATTTTTTCTCTTTATAGTCCTGCTATAATACTAAATATTCATAATCATTTTCAGAAATAATAAAAAAAATCATAGAATTTGTTATATATGGCAAATAATTCCAAATTCTGTGTGTACTCTCCATTGGGTGGTATGTAGGCTTGGGTATTGACGAAATTATGGAAACCTTATAGTGTTTCTGAGGTCTGCTTTATCTCCAATTGTGTGAGGTTGGAATGGAGGAAAAAAAAGGAAGTAGATATGCCAAAGGCTTGTTATGAGGTTTTAATGAGGTTATATAAGGTATAACACCAGCATCTAGCATCTGTGGTTGGAAGCACTGGCTATTCTTCCAGATAACAAGGTTTTGATTCCTATCATAGAAATGGTTCTACACAACTGTTTGTAACTCTAGTTTCAACTGATCTGTGTCCCTGTAGTAACAATATAGGTGTTACATGATGTGGTTTACATATACACAGGTAAAGCACCTCTGAACACATAAAATACGATATTAATTAAAAATTAAACTGTGAGCATCTGTCATATTATAGAGCTCTTGTCACAGGACAGGTTTGCTTATGGCAAAGAATTAGTACACTAACAACAACCCATCCTTCAACAAACTAAGCAATCTGTATCCTCCTCATTAAGGAAAACATAGATGATGGTTAGCTTTTCATTTTGTTACTTTCTAGTACACTCACTGAGAAAGGACTAGTTCAGGAATCCTGTGATCATTTTGGAAGGTCTTCCAATGGAGGGTATGATACAGTAGCCAGTTTTGATACAAATGTGAGTCTGTTTCTATTTGCTGATGTTGTACTTTGACAGCAAGAAGCAGATTGTGTGGTGAGGAGAGGACCTGCTTGTCTTGGCTCTTGGCTTGTCTCCTCATATCTCTGGTTTTGCTTGGTAGTTTTCTGGAAGAGGGCTTCATTTGACTGTGTGTTATGGTGACTACAAGTGATTTTTATTATGTATACCATAAAGATATCACAAGAAAAATGAATGATGTTATGGACAATTCTTCAAAAACTATTTCCATGGTATTAATTACATAAAAGATATTTAAAACTGTTGTTAACATTTGTCCTTCTTTTTATAGTTTTTTTTAGAAGTTGCATGAAATAGGTGAAATGGGTTTAATACAGGACAAATAATCAGACCTTAGGCTTTTGATCTTATTGTTGAGTTAATAGTATCTCCAAAACTGCCACTTGGGAGGTACCCTACATTTTTCACCTGAGAAGAACAATGTGGTAGGTGGAATAGAAAACAATGACAAGGATGCCTGGTCATTTATGTTATTCTTCATGGCTTTGCAGAACATGTATAAAGTATATTGTATCATTTGATGACAGTTTTATTTCACTGTGTCAACAGTGTGCACTGGGTCCATTTGCCCAGTAGGAAAGAAAAAAAAAATTGCAGTTCTTGTCTGTTTGGCTCAAGGCTAACTTTCTGTTTTTCTACCACAAAATATTTTTAAGTAAATTGATAGTTTTTACAAAACTATCACAGAATATATTAAATTTGAATTCGTTTATAAACATATATCAGTAAATCAGCCATCAAGACAGTATGCAGCAAAAATGCAGATAAATAGTTAAGAGCGAAGTAGGTCTGAGGTGGATTTTGAATGTAGCAAACAAGCAAGTGGAAAGAGAACATAAAGAGAAACAGACAATATGAGAAGAACTTTCATGAACGAAATATGGAGAAAAGTGCTTAACTAAACAAGTGAAACAAAAAAAAAACAGAACAGTGAACAGGGAAGGAAGAAAAAGAGATGAAAA
The DNA here is from genome assembly GCF_907164565.1 of Psammomys obesus. Lineage (NCBI taxonomy): Eukaryota > Metazoa > Chordata > Mammalia > Rodentia > Muridae > Psammomys > Psammomys obesus. Next base: position 18,369,656 of record NW_026596034.1, read on the forward strand.
TATGATGAGAAAGAAGGAAGAGAGATATGGAGAAACCAATGAATGAGACAATAAAGCCTGAAAATCAGATAGACAGAAGGGGAATATAAAATGTTGATAGAATTGAAAACAAGATTGTAGAGAAAAAATGGATGGGAGGTGGGATTCAACACTAGAACAGTCCTAAAATGTTAGGTCGTATTCAGTGTTTGGACATTCTGTAACCATGTGAAACACTGGTAATAGTCAATATGGCAGTGCTGTGACAGGATATGTGGAGTGTGGCTTCACAGAGAGATGGTGATGACTTCACATTTGAGGTGTAACATATGACAGTGAGAGGATGATGCAGGAAGGGACTAGCAGGAAGAAAGGGCAAATACAGGACTGTTATACAAAGAGAGGCAAACCATGAACTTACAAAGCAGAAGTAATGTAGATTACAGCAAGGCCACTAACACAGACTCCAGAAAAAAAACTCACAACATAAATCAACTGGGAAGTACTGGAAAAAAATTATTATATGTAGGAGAGGAAAACAGACATATTCATTGTAGATAGACCTATCTGGAGGCATTTGAACAGAGGCATGAGTGAGTACATTGAGTGATCTACAGGTCACTAGAGACAGAAAGCTTGAGGCACAGACTCCAGAAGAGAGTTGGGAAGGGGAGGTCCTAAAGGTTTGTGATAATAATGAGAAGGCAGTTCAGTGTCATCCATCAGTCATCAGGTAAAGCAAATCAAAATCACAGTGAGTACCACTTCACAGATACTAGGGTGGCTGTAACTGAAAACAATAAAATAAAATGGTAAATGTTAAGAAGATTGAGAGATAAGAGAACATTTGCACACCATTGGTAAGGGAAATGAAAAGACTTAACTTTTACCAGTTCCTCAAAAAGATAAACATATAATTATGAGATTATGCATTGTCACAGATAAATGCATACAGAAACCAATTGAAAACAGGTTTTTTTATATTATGTGTGTTCATATTATCAGCATTAGCTGTAATTGTGAAAGGTTGGACCAAGTCAATCTTCCTGGGAAGAATAAAAAATAACCAAATTTTAATATTTGGCCATGAAAGGAAACATTGTACTCATATATCTTAAAGTACAACTTTATCTCAAACTTACTATGCTCCAGGAAAGAAG
>NW_026596034.1:18372003-18516018 GCF_907164565.1 Psammomys obesus
TGTGTGTGTGTGTGTGTGTGTGTGTGTGTGTGTGTGTGTGTGTGTGTGCGCGCGCGTGCTGGTCTTGTAGACACAATTATTTTAAGGCTAGGTAAGATCTGTTAATTGAACAATACTAGATTTCACCATGGAGCTGACATTCTGGCAATAACATCTCTTGTGACACTTGAGTGACAGTAGCAGCTGAGAGGTGGAAATTGCCAAGGCAACATGGAAGGGTTTTATCATTCTTCTTGGCCAATTTTTTTTCCAAAAATTGGCCATGAAGAAAGCAATAAGAAGAGGTAACATTGGCTGAAAACCTTTCTGAGTCTCTTTCTCTTCATGTGCATCAGGGGTGTGTTGAGTAAATTAAAACCTATTCTAAAACTTGCATTGAATGAGGAATTGCTGAGGAAAAGTGTATACAATATAAATTCTCAGCCCCATGTGGATATACTGTACTAGGAAGCAGTTTGAGGCCGAATCTATTACAGTGAGAAATACCTGAAGTTTTGAAGTGTGAAGCACTGCTCCTCAGTAATCCTATTTGTAAACCATTTTATTTCATTTTCTTTGACAAAATCATCTTCATTAGGCATTAAAATTTTTGGACAAGCCCAATTGCATACATACTTGTGTTGATTTCATCTTAAAATGTAATACATTTTCAATGTCTTTTTTTTTTCTTTTGTGCTTGACCTTTAATTATTTTTAATGTAATTTTATTTATATATTTATTATAATTTATTCACTTTGTATCCCCACTGCAGCCCCCTCATTTGTCTCCTCATAGTCCCACCCAACGTCCCTCCCATAGGAGGAGTATTATGCCCTTTCCCTAGTGCTCTGATAGGGAAGGACCTCTTTCCCTTTTATCTGACCCTAACTTATCAGGTCTCGTCAAAGCTGGTGGTATCATCTTCCTCTGTGGCCTGGCAAGGCTGCACCCATCCCAGGAGTAGGTGATCAAAAGAGTTGGCCATCATGAAATTTGCAGGCAAATAGTGGGAACTAGAAAAAGATCATCCTGAGTGAGGTGACCCTAAAGCAGAAAGACACATAAGATATATACTCACTTATAAATGGATATAAGTCATATAATATAGGATAAACATTCTAAAATACATAGTCCTATACATTCTAAAATGTATAGCTAAACAACAAGAGGACCCTAGGGAAGAGGCTTAATACTCATTTAGAATTGCAAACATGATAGACATTGGAATTAGGAGAAGACAAGGAATAGGACAGAGCCTTCCACAGAGGACCTCTGAAAGACTCTACCCACCAGAGTATCAAAGGAGATAGCCAAACTTTGGGCAGAGTACTGGAATTCTTATGGAAGAAGAGGGTGATAGATCTGGAGGGGACAGGAACTCCACAAAGAGAACAATAGAGCCAAAATCCCTGGGCCCAGGGGGCCAGCAGAGACCAATACTCCAACCAAGAACCATACATGAAGAGGACCTAGAACCCCTGTTCAAAGGAAGCCCATTGGCTGCCCAGTTTCCAAATGGGTCCCTAGCAAGGGGTACAGGGTCCTTCTCTGATGTGACTTTGATGTCTTTGTTAAATTTTTATTTTTTACATTAATTACAGTTTATTCACTTTTTATCCCAGCCCTAACCCTCTCACTCATCCCTTCTCAATCCCACCCTTCTTCCCTCATCTTCTCCTATGCCCCTCTCCAAGTCCACGAATAGGGGAGGTCCTCCTCCCCTTTCATTTCATTCAATGTCTTTTTAATCAGAGAATAAAACCTAGAAAAGATTTAGGAAGTTAAAAAAGGGATCAGGTTATGGATTTTAAGATTTTTATAGTAAGGTTTATTTGAATGGTGTCCTATTAAAACTTCTTATACTTTGATTAAAGATTAACGCAGATGATCCAAGGCAAGAGATGGTTACTTATGATCCAGTAGAACATCAAATTCAATCAACGTTGGACAGAGCATAAATATATTGTGATTGTAAGTAACAAACAATAGTAATAATTCAGACAATAAATAAACAGTAGGTGAGATGAATAATTGATAAACAAAAGAAAGAATAGCATAAATAAAATTCTTTAGGGGTATGAATGACTTTATGGTGTTGAGATATGTTTTGATGGTGAAACAATGGTTCGATTTAGGAGAACTGATTGTAATGTGTTTACAGAAGTCAGTATTCACATTACATGATTGTAGAATTTATGTTTGTGAAGAAATGTGTCTATAAGAACAGCATGTTCAGCAATCAAATAAACTTTTACTTGGCATAGGGTATATAATTTTTTTTAAGTGGTAAGTTGCAGACTCAGCTTGAAAGAGATAGCTGACTGTTGAACAGACTAAAAGTTACTCATTGCCATGTACAAGGAGTAAATACCAAACCCTATCTTTGTGTGCATATCTTCATGCTGTCTGATGATTCACTTGGAATGGATGATGACACCAGAGTAATGAAGGAAAATTATATCTAGCCATATTTTAGAGCATTTTTGTGACAAGAACTGTTCTGAATTCTGTAAGCATATTATTTTCTAGCTTGATGCTCAAAATGATACTGTAAAAAATGTGTTATAATTGCTTCTTATTTTTTTTCTCTACAGAAATAGGGTATGAAGGGGCTATGATGTCTGCCCAGGGTCACACAGTTAGTGGCAGGAGCAGAAATAGCCTACATTTATTTATTTCTGGTAAATTCTTTGTTCTTGCTTAGAGAATCACTAAATGCTGCCTTCTAGTAAGCATTAGCGCACTAAAGAGCAGGATGCAGATGCTAAATCTGTTTATCATTTTAAAACATCTCATCAAATCAAGGGGGAAAGCAAAAAAGCAGGACTGAAAAAAGAGCAAGCTAATTAATAGTTTCCTCAGTACAGACAAAGGCAGGACCATTAGAGTCTTCCACTTGCTCTCAGAATCACAGTACCCATCCGAATGTTCCATCTATCATTTCACAGCATGAAAACAATCAAATTATAGTCTTTGAAAAGAAGGTAAATCCAGCTTGGAGATTGATGTTTTTTAAATGAGCAGAATTTGCTGAGCTAGCCCAGAAAAAAATAATAAAACAGCAACATCTAAAAAGAAAAAAAAAATAAATTCAAGAATTAGAGCACTTGAGAACTGTAGCGTCTACTCAAGGGTAGCATCTTGAGGAGAATAGTTCCTTAAACTAAAGTTGTGCTGTTCAGCTCCAACACTCAGAAACTGTGTACAGTTTATGGAACTCACTACGCCTCTATCTAATCATCATGGCTAAGAGGTAATAGCACAAGCTGAATAACATGTTATCTTTGTAGATTTGCTCCCTGCTAGAGTACAGATCTTAACAGACACTGCCACCTTCAAAGACAACACCTTGCAGCCTTTCAGACATCGGGCTCTGACTCTACCTGAGTCTCTCCTCTTCACATAAAGAGCAGATTAGTAACACCCAGACATGCCTCTCATGCCTCCTCCCTGATCAGCTGGGGACAAGTCCAGTTTCCTCATCTCCTAGCCCAAGAAAAACTTTAGATTTGTGTCTAGTGCATTCTGGCCAGATCCCTTGCATGTAGGCAAGATCAAATGTTATACAATATACCCACTGATGAAACCAATAAAAACCAGAAACTTACTTCATCTCCTGAAATTGAAACAAACATTGCCCTTTCTATATCCTTATGGACTTCATTTATTTATAACAAAATACATACAATAATAATGGTTATGAAACAAACAGGAAAGACATATAAACATTTCTTTAGGGCCCCACCATGGCTGGCTCTGCAAAGAGAATAAAGATTTTTGTAATAAAGTACTGATGGCACTTTGAGATGGTTCCATTCCACTGAACCTAAAATATGTTCTTTTCATTCAAAATACTCAGAGATTGGTCACATTGCTTGACACCTTGGTACCACAGGAGAAGAAAACAGAAAAAAAATTGTCACAATGCATGTTTCATGGCGCTTTCTGTTACCCAAAATATGAAGTCATGAAGTTCTAGCCTTTTAAGAAATGTACAGTGCATGCAGAGGGTGGAGGAAGGGAGGGATTGGGATGGGAGGAGGGGGGAAGCACAGGGAGGATACAAAGTGAGTAAAGTATAATTAATAAAGAATTTTTAAAAAATGTACAGTGTTCTTAGCTACAGGCACAGCGTTATGTAGCAGACACCTAGACCTCACCTCTTCTATTCTATTTTTTATTTAAATAATTTATTCTTCTTTCATGTATTATATAGCGACCCCAGTTTTCCCTCTCTCTTCTCATTCAAGTTTCTCCACCCCATCTTGCCTCTCCCCCAGATCTATTTATCTTCCATTTTTCTTCACAGAAGTGCAGTCTTCCCACGGATATCAACCAAATATGGTTCAACAAGTTATATAACATTATGTTACAGTAAGACTAGGTAAATACCATCACAGAAAGCTGGGCAACGCAACCCAGTGGGAGGAAATGGGTCTCAAGAACAGGCAAAAGAGTCAGAGACAGCCCCTGCTACCACTATTTAGAGATCCGCACCAAACACCACAAAACTATACAACCATTATCTATATGCGAAAGACCTAGCTCAGACCTATACCAGCTCTAATATTATCATTTCAGTCTCTGTGACCCCTTATGAATTTTGGATGGTTGATTTTGTGGATATTTGTGTGGTGTTCTTAACCCTGTTTGCTACTATTCCTATCTCTTCCTCCTCTTCAGGATTTCTGAGCTCTTTCTAATGTTTGGCCTTGGACCTCTGCATCTGCTCTTTAGTTGTGGGATGAAGCTTCTCTGATGAATATTATGCTAAGCTCCAGTCTGCAGATCTATAATTATAGCATAATATCATTAGGAATCATTTCAATGACTTTTCTTTTTCTTTTGCCTGCCATGATTTGCTCTATCCCAAGTTTCCAGGCTCTTTAGTCTCTGCTTCCAGACCTTCCAGGCAGGGTCAGCATAGGTTCCCTTTTCTAGAGGGGTAGGACCAGTCATTGGTTAACCATTCCCACAAGTTCTGTGCCTCTTTCACCCTAGCATATCTTGTGGGCAGGAGAAACTATAGTTTGAAGTTTGATAGCTGTGTTATTATCCCAGTCCCTTTGTTGATAACCTTGCTTGGTTAGAGAAGATGACAGGTTAATGTTCCATACTTAATAGGAGTTTTGAAGTTTTGACACTAACAAGGACAGCTCTGTCTCCTTTTCATTGCACCCTTCTCAACACCCATTCTCTTCTATGAGTTTGACTTTTTTAGACACCTAAAGTAGGTAGCTTATTTCATTTAGAAATGTATTCTCAAGACTCATCCATGTTACTAAAGATGGTAGAATTTCTTCTTTTCTGGGAGAGGAATGGAGGTGATAAAAAGTCCCATTCAGTAACAATTTCTAGAGAAAAGAGTCAACAGCTTGTATAGTATGTAGAGAGGTTCAGGGATGTAGCAATCATCAAAGGTAGAATAAGAATTTCAGTAATAGACTTGCATTTATGTAACAGTTCACATGCATTCCTTCTGTAATTTCCATAAACTTGTTGGTTCATCAAGTTGGGCTTTGGTGCAATTGTTCTTTGATTTATGTAAGTGCTCTCCTTGGTGTTACCAGACAAGAGTTGATTTCTCCCAGAGAAACATCCAGAAGAAATTTGTTAGGGAAATATTTATCATTGAGGTGCACTCTAAGTTGTTTTTTTTTTTTTTTTTGCTTGTTTTTAATTAGGAAAGTCACTGCTATCAATAAAATGGGAAAGAACAAACTTCTCAGAAATAATACAAAGAGGAAAGAGAATTGATATATTGCTGATAGACTGTGTAGTATCCATTATATGTCCATTAGGAAAAATATACCTTTCACAACTCCTTTAAAAACCTCAAAGTGGTTGAAAGAAAACCTACTCAGATGATATATCCAATGTAAAATAGAGAATACAGCAGAACTATTGAGAAAACTGGTGACTATATCCACAGAAAATCTGCATTTTTTTACTCTCATAGAAAACATTTCCAGGCATAGTATGAATTAATACAATTTATACTTAGAAATGCTCAATATTACAATTAAGATATCAACTTAAGTCAAATAGTCTTTTCAATTTCAGTTGAAAGAGAATTGAGCTGCCATGTCACATCCTGATAGAAATTCAATTCCTGACCAACTCTCTCCATTGATGGTTTTGATTGAACTTTTCTTTTATATATTTGCCCATTTCTTTCTTCCACTGAATTAGAAAAAAAAAAAAAAAACCTTTCTTTTTATTCTTTACACTTTAATCAGTGCATTAACCTAAAGAATGCCATTCAGCATGTTCTGTCAGGTACCTGATATTAGGCTTTGAGTAAGTAAAGACTTTTTTTTTTTTCTTTTTAAGGTTCCTTGCTGAAGTATAATACTAAAACATGGAAACCTAAAATGTTTCATGTTTCGAATGAAATGATGGTGTCCTGGAACATTTTGACTGCCCATCAATGTCTGCTAGCTCAAACTTTCTGACAAGTTAACTATATTTCATCTTAGATTCTTCTTTCCTTTCTTGGCTACACCAAGCACAGAAATCCTGAATGTGCTTATTTTATCATATAAAAATTTCTTTTTCTTACATTTTTTGATATTTTTATAGCACAGGTTCTTGATTTTCAGTCATAGGTGATTATAGCAGAAAACACAATTTTCAAGGATTAAATGTATCATATCTGCCAAACCTAGCCTTTCTGTAATTTTAAATAGTGTTATTTACACATAGATGCACTGAACCATGATAGCTTAGTATGAGACACAAGGATACATGGACTTCAGAATTTTCACTGAAGGAAAGCCAATTGTTGTGTCCAGGAGAACTAGAGATAATATGTGCAAGGCTCCATATCAGCCTGAGGCTGGAAGACATCAGGAGCCATAAACTTTGATGTCTCACCTTACAGGTGTCAGATGATGTGTCCCATGAAGAAACAAAGTTAATTAAGAGTCATGGTAAATTCATTTAAAACAACAACCCCTTTTCTGACTATTTAATAAATAAAACAAAAACAAATATTCCAAATTCTTAGAGGGAGGGATCTTTAAGACTCATCAAACTTACTAATTATCTACACCTTGACTAGATGCAAAAATAACTCTTAAGATGTCCACTCATGATGTTTTTATATGACTACATGATGTTTGTTTTTACATGACTATAAGCTGGATACAGAGCCTGACTCAGAATACATTATATTTGGGAGAGCGCATACACAAATGAAGATAAGACAGACCAGACCTATTTCGTGCTCCTATACTATGGCTATCAGTTATTAAATCTCTTAACTACAAGGAATCCAACCTTACGCTATTTACAGGAGCATATTACTTTGAAAGTTCATACTTCAAATGTTGTGCTCTAATAATAAGTAAAGATTATTTTCTGTCTTTAGTTTTTCAGATCAAGAAGTCTGAATCTGTAGAGAATACCAGACACAAAATGACAAGAGTATCCCAGGTGGTAAAACTAAAATATTATAAAAATATTACAAAACATAGGCTTGTAAGGAGAAAATAGATTTTGAGTATGCTATTGAATTTTACTATGATAGAAAATATAAGATTAGCTGGGTGCTGTGGCAAATGCCTGTGATCCCAGCACTCAGGGAGGCAGAGGCAGGCAGATCTCTGTGAGTTCGAAGTCAGCCTGATCTATACAAAGGGTGTCCAGCCAAGGCTACACAGAGCAACCCTATGTAAAATAAAACAAACAAACAATTAAAAAAAAGAGAGAATCACTTGGGGTACCTCCAGGAAAAGAACAACCTCTTTAGGTTTTCCCAGTATAACAAATTTGAATATAGGGACACAGTTGTGTGTGTGTGTATGTGTGTGCGTGTGACAGCAATGCTGAGAGACCTGAAACTGTGAGGCAGCTCAGAGAATAGTAAACTAGGAAAACACCATCAACTCTAAGGCAAAGCAGCCAATGACTGAAGATAGATTGTACAGTATCCAAAATTTGGGAGCCGTAAATACTAGACACAACTACCATGAAGGCTGGGTATTGGAGCTGAGACTGTGGATAAAGAGTATTTAGTAAGCACTACTGCAGGTTACAAAGAGCATACCACAGAAGAGGAAGGGAAACCCACCTTCTCTCTTTCTCCTATCCAAGTCTTAACCAGGCCCAACCCTAGCTTATGAGATAGGACATGCTCAGGGTGGTATGGGCACAGACCTGACCTTTGCTTATGTTGCCCTCCTACCTTATCTCAAGGCTCCCTATTCGCTAACCCCACATAAACCCTGTCTTAAAAAAAAACAAAAACAAAAATAAAGAAGAAGAAGAAAGAAAGAAAAGAAAGTTTAGGTTTTTAAATCATCGGATAAGGTATAAAAATACAATCATATAAATACGGCTTTGGTACATTTATATGGCTTCCTTGCAACACCCACGAGAGCCTGGGACATTGGAAACTAATGTCTTTATAAATTTTACTTTACTTACTGACAAAACAAGAATGTCTTATTTCAATAACTATTCCCATAATTGAAAAAAAAAAAAAAAACAGGTAACTGCTGTAATTCAGATTATCCACAGGTCAAATAGACTATTTTCTTCCATTAGTGTCCTTTCTTGGCAATATATAATGTATTATTATTAAAAGCTTATGTTATCGTTTCATTTCACAAACCAAGACAGAAAAAAAATCAGCAAATAAATCACTAAATGCTATAACTCAGAAAGGGTTATTATTCGTGTTTGTTGACAGTGATATAAATCAGTCGTTAGAAAATCTGTCCTCAATATGTAAGCAGAAATGCACTGAAAAGTTGAAAGCTTGGGATGACAGTTCTGAAGTCTTAGTACTTCGAAGGATCAGGCTGGAGATTCCAAGTTTGAGAGAAAGCAAGGCTACATTAAGTATCCTATTTCTGAAGGGGGAAAAAAAAAGGCGATGGGACAAAAGAAAAGGAAACAAGGAAGGGAGAGAGGGAGATAAATAGGAACAGAGAGAGGAAATGAAAAAGAGAGGGAAGGGGGAAAAGAATGAAAATAACAGGTGGAAAATTGGAAAGATAAAGAATCAATAATTAGAAGATAAGAAAAGAGAAAAATACATAGAAGAATATAATTAAAATTACTTTTATACTATTTTTAATATTAATAGTATTCTAAGTTCATTTATTTTTACTTGAAGGGCAAGAAAATATGTTAAGGAAAAATAGCAATAAAATATTTCCATAACAAAGAAATATAATATATTAATAATCATTGTGTGATTAAGACAATAGATTATTAAAAATCATTAAGAGTTTAATATATTTTGCTACATGCTTAAATCTGTATGGATTGAATTATTTTATGCAAACTACATTATTAGCACTCTGAGACTTTTTATCCCCATCTAATTTTTATTGGTAATTATATTAATGTTACTTTGTAAAAGCATATACGTAGTAAATGCTGTTCTGAATCTGTAATTTTCTGTTGTTGAAACTTAGTTTTATAAATGGATTAAATACTTGCTAGATTTCAGTGTGGAATATATTTTAAGACACTAAAAGAAAAGGTTAGTGCTGTGTATGGGGTCAAATATTAATTTGAGGAAAACCTTATCCAAATTAAGACATATTAAATGTGTTACTTTGTGACTAGAGAATAGTCACCAGGCTCTGTGCCCTACAGAGGAGACTGGACAGTGCACACTCTCATCTGGGATGGAGAACTCTTTCACACACACGGTACAGGCACCACCGTGCTAAACATCTTACTCCACAGAAAAATAAATTCCTGGAACAAAACACAAGAAATGCCAATGTTAAAAAATTTGAAAATATAATATCTCACTGTTCTCTGTAGTTTCTGCCTTCAACAGTTTTGGGTTTCTTCATTTTATTTTCCATTGTCTTCTACAAATCATTTTCTGAGGAATGGATACAGAAATTGTGGTATATTTACACAATGGAATACTACTCAGCAATTAAAAACAAGGTAATCATGAAAATTGCAGGCAAATGGTAGGATCTAGATAAGATCATCCTGAGTGAGGTATCCCAGAAGCAGAAAGACACACATTGTATATAATCACTTATAAGTGGATATTAGACATATAATATAGGATAAGCATACTAAAATCTGTTCACCTAAGGAAGCTAAGCAAGAAGGAGGACTCTGGGTAAGATGCTTAATCTTCATTCAGAAAGGCAAAGAGGATGGACATCAGAAGAGGGAGAAAACAGGGACCAGGATAGGAAAAACCACAGAGAGCCTCTGAAAGACTCTACCCTGCAGGGTGCTGAGACACATAACCAAACTTTGGGCAGAGTGCAGGGAATCTTATGAAAGAAGGGGCAGATAGAAAGACATGGAGAGGACAGGAGCTCCACAAGAAAAGCAACAAAACCAAAAAATATGGGCATAGGGATTTTTGTGAGACTGATACTCCAAACAAGGACCATACATGGAGATAACCAAGAACCCCTGCACAGATGTAGCCCATGGCAGCTCAGTGTCCAAGAGGATTCCCCAGTAGTAGGACCAGAGACTGTCTCTGACTTGAACTCAGTGGCTGGCTCTTTGATCACCTCCCCCTGAGTGGAGAGCAGCCTTACCAGGGCACAGAAGATGACAATGAAGCCATTCTTGATGAGACCTGATAAACTAGGGTCAGATGGAAAGGGAGGAGGACCTCCCCTATATTGGACTGAGGGAGGAGCATAGGAGAAGGAGAGGGAGGAAAGGTGGAATTGGGAAGGGATGGGAGAGGGGCTACATCTGGGATACTAAGTGAATAATCTGTAATTAATAAAAATAAAATAAAAATTTAAAAAATATTTTTTCAATTGAAATTCATTTTGTATACCTGTGTCTTCTAGGGTCAGTCCTAAGGGTTTTTGTTTGTTTATTTGGGTTTTTTTGTGATTTTTTTTTTATGTTCAGAACATTGAGTTTTATAAAATTCATGATATGGTTAGAGTTGATTTTTATAAACAGTGAGAGAGAAGAATCTAGGTTTTTTTTTACTTGTAGAAATCCAGTCTTTCGACACCAATTGTTGACACCACTGTCTTTATTCCAGAATGAATTTTGACCAGTTAGCATAAATCAAGTGGTTTCACCTGCGTGATTTTATATTTGGATTCCTTATTCTCTTTGTTTAATGAATGTGTCTCACATGTGTTAGTACCTTACTATAGTGTGATTAAATATTACAACTTTTACAACTTCAAATAGGAGGTAATGGTAATACCCAAAGCAGTATTCTTATTGCTCAGAATGTTTTGGAACTCTTGTGGGTTTTTTGTTGTTATTTTTTGTTTTTGTTTTGCTTTTTTGTGAGTGTGCATTTTTATAAAGAACAGAGTTTTGTGTTGTGTTTTTTTTTTTTTTTGGTGTTGTATTGAAACTATAGATGGCTTTTAATAGTATGACAATTTTCACAATAATAATTTTACCCATTTATGTACATGATGTTTCTTCTCCATTTTTTCTTCATTATTTTACCATTTTAACTTGAGGGATAGAAACATGGCTTAGAGATTAAAAGTGCATAATTTTCTTGCAGAGACCCTGAGTTTGGTTTTCAATACCTGTAAGATGCAGCTCAAAACCACTTGTAACTTCATTTATAGATGTGACAATCTCTTGTATCTTTTGTGGGCATTTTAATGCTCTATCTCTCTCTATATTTATCTATCTATCTCACACACACTTCAATTTCTGTCATTGAACAGGACTTTCATTTGTTCAATTAAGTTTATTACAACAACATTAAGCCATTATGAATAATATGGTTTCTGTTAGATCAGAACTGAAGTAAACAACCTGGGAAAAGAAAACAATAGTAAACAAGTTTCTCCAGAAGCAGAATTGTTCTTTTAATCAGAACAACTGAAGAACTCCAGTTCATAGGAAGGATGCTGATTTTTTCTGTGCTAACTTTGTATCCTGCCATTTTTTGTTGAAAGTGTTTATCAGTTTTAAAATTACCCCTTTGGAACTGTGTCTTTCATATAGAGAAACATAATATTTACAAGTGAGGATACTTTGATTATGTTCATTTACATGCCATTTGTGCCTTCTTGTCTTCTTGTTCAAGTAAAGACTTCAAAAATGAAATAGAAATAATGTGGTGCAAGGGAATTTTCCTATCTTCCCTGTGACATTAGATGGAATGAATTCAGAGTGTCTTTGTTTAGCCTCGTGTTGACTATAGGTTTGTTGTATTTAGCCTTTATTTTGTTAAAATAGCTTTTCTGTATTCTTACTTCTTTCAAGGATTCCATAATAGAAAAGTATTAAAATTTCTAAAGCCTTTTATGCTACTACAAATTTGTGAAAGTTTGAATGAAGAATGTGTCCACAGGCTCCAGTATTTAAATACTGAATTCCTTAGCTGACAGGATTTTGCAGGCAGGATTGGGTGGTGCAGTCTTGCTAGAGGAGGTCTGGTACAGTAGATAGAGTTTGCTATTAAAAGCTTTCAGTCATTTCCTTCTTAAACTTTAAGATTTGCAGGACGGGAGCCTACTTCAGAGGGCCTCTGAAAGACTCTACTAGCAGTGTATCAAAACAGATATTAAGATTCATAACCAAACCTTCAGCAGAGTGCAGGGAGTTATATGAAAGAAGGGGGAGTTAGTATGACGTGGAGAGGATAGGAGCTCCAAATGGACCAAATATATCTGGGCACAAATGTCTTTTCTGAGACTGACACTTCACCAAGGACCATGTATGGATATAACCTAGAACCTCTGCTCAGATGTAGCCCGTGGTAGCTCAGTAACCAATTGGTTTCCCATAGTAAGGGGAATAGGGGCTATTTCTGACATGAACTCAGTGGTAGGCTCTTTGACCTCTCCACCCCCCAAGGGAGGAGCAGTCCTGCTAGGCCACAGAGGAGGACTTTGCAGCCAGTCCTGAAGATACCTGATAAAACAGGGTCAGATGAAAAGGGAGGAAGTCCTCCCCTATCAGTGGACTTAGAAGGGGGCAAGGAGGAGTTGAGGGAGAGAGGGTGGGATTGGGAAGGAATGAGGGAGTGGGATACAGCTGGGATATGTACTTAATAAAATGTAACTAATAATAAAAATTTAAAAAAAACTTTATGTTTTGTGTTTAAATTTGAGGTGTGAATTCTCTGCTTCCACTCTGGCTGCCATTTCTAGTACTTATGCCATAATTCCATGAAATAGAAGACTCTTATCCCTTTAAAGTCATAGGCCCAAAATAAATGGTTCTTGCATAGTTTTCTTTCATCATAGTGCTTTATCATAGCAATAAAATAGTAACTAATCCCTAAGACAATCATGCGATTCCTGTTCTTGAATCCATTTATCTAATGGGTAACATTTATCGACTTGCGTATGTTGAATCATGCCTGTGTCTTGGGAACAAAGCCAGATTAATCATGGCGGATCATCTTTTTGATGTATTCTTGTATTTACTTCTCAAATACTTTTTTGAGAATTCACTATCTATGTTCATAAGGGAGTTTAGTCTAGAATTTTCTTTTTTGTTCCATTTCTGTTTAGTTTTTCTATAAGTATAGGGCTGGTTTAATAAAACAAAATTGGAAACATATTTTTCCTTTTTTATTTTTATTTTTAGAATCCAGATAGTTCAGAATATAAGGCCAACAACTGACAAATGAGACTTCATGATTACAAGTTTCTGTACTGCAAAGAAAACTGTAAATTAAATAAAAAGGCAGCCTACAAAGTAGGAAAAAATCATTGACATCTATACAACTAAAGACACTTAATCTAGAATATACATAGTACTCAAGGTACTAAACAACATGGAAAAAATAAACCAATAATACGCGTCGGTTATCGAACAGAATAGAGAATTTCTTCAAACAATAAGCACTATTAATGACTGACAAGTACTTTAAAACTCATGCACTGTCTTTAGCCATTGAGAAAATATTACATATACAACTGAAATTCACTTTTGTGTGTGTCTATCTTCTTGACAGACTTGAGTGGTCAGTAAAAACAATATGAAAGACAATCTAACAGCACAGTTTAATCAAAAAAAATAAAATAGTTATACTCTGTGATTTGTTAATGTCAGTCTTAAGTACTTCCCACAAATAATCTATCATGTAAGGGGGACTCAGAAAGCTTTCTCTTAGAACCGTAATGGAAAATATAACCTTAAAGTTATCTTAGTATTCTTCTTACCTGCTTATTTTATTTGTTTGAAATCTTCATATTTTTATTTCTAAGCAATTACATTTGAATATAGAAATTTTTCTTGTCTCCTGAATCAGTCTCTTTAAATTTGCCAGATGTTTCTGTTTGCTTATTCTCTTTCCTTTTTATGGGTTCCATATGAGAAATTGTTCCTTTATAGAATAACTCCACCTTTTCCATGGAACATTAATTCTAATATTTCCAGTGGAGGCTTAGGCCACAGATAATATCAGATCCTGTACCCTTTTCTCTCTAGTCTTATGAAGTATTGGTTTCAGTTTCCTTAGAAATATCAACTTTTGTAGATGTTCAATTTTTTATGCAAATATGTATAGCATTTGCATAAAATACACCCAATTTGCTAAGTAAAAAATCACCCTTAAAATACTTGTAATAATTCATATAACAAATATTTTGAACTAATTGTTATACTGATTGGAGGGGGAAAAAACAACAACAAAGACCTGACTAAATGAATGCTATGTACAGTTCCTTTTGGGTGACAATTGGCAGAACTAGCAGGAAATAACAATAACAGCCATGACATTGGTCCATTTCATGTTTGAAACAGCAAACATCATTACAGAGCATGTGACTGTGCTGTAATTAATTTAACTTCCTATCTTAACCAAGTACTGATTTCGTACAATTTGAACTTACTTCTGCAGCATGAAATGAGAAGAAAACTAGCAAGTGTTTCCTTTGCTTTTTCCACAGTTCCACAGACAACCATTTCTCGCAGTAGACCTCACAAACTTTAGAACATAGTTACTTCACTCTGAATTGAGAACATCAGCTTTATCGATGAGATGAAAGGAAGCATGTTGCTATCACTCTTTGACATGAGTTAGTGTCAAAGTCATGACTGTATAATTAGTTTCTTGCGTATGAGTATGAGGGTCTGCCACAGCCATAGGGTGATGCCTCTCAGATGGCAGTAAGTATATGTGACGCAAACACTGATGTTACTGGAGTAATTCACATCCTGGGGGTGACCAGATGAGCTTGCATTGTGTCACCAGAGCATTGAGCATTTTAAAATTAAGGCTCTGTTTATTTAAGAGATTTTGCACTGAATATTTTTGTCCATAATTGGCAGCTGTTAAAGGAAGCTACAAAGAGAACATTTGGGTGAAAAAATAAACTGTTATTCATGGAAACACAACAACAACAGCAACAAAAAAAATCACTTTTGTATGTGTCTATATTCTTGGCAATTTCCAAATAACACAGCGAATGCTAGAAAGCCACTGAAGTTCAGGAATCC
This sequence comes from Psammomys obesus, assembly GCF_907164565.1. Lineage (NCBI taxonomy): Eukaryota > Metazoa > Chordata > Mammalia > Rodentia > Muridae > Psammomys > Psammomys obesus. The sequence goes on from NW_026596034.1 coordinate 18,387,377, forward strand.
TTTATTCCTGCTGCCAATCTTTACCCTTACATAGGACTCTTGCTTGGGAGAAACTGAATCACTACGGTGAGATGCTAGCATCTGTTTGGCCAAAGTTAATTTGTTAGGGAAAAAAAAAAGATAAAATAAACAAAATAATTTCCAAATCTGCAGAAATTATGATTTAAGTTTTAACAAAGGGACTACAGGGGTTGTTATTGTCAGAACACATATTGCCTTGCCTTGTTTGTTTACATTATTCCAACTGTGAACATCAGTTGCATGAACACTTATCTAGAATGGTAAGGACATGGTTTTGTTTTCAATTTGCTAATATTGTAATGACACAAATGTATGTTAGACTTTCTGTGATACTGCATAGTGGTTCTTTGAGTAAAAGATAACCTTTTATGAAAATGTTCAAAATGTGAACTATTAAAATTCATAACTGTAGCAAAACCTTAGGATAATAATTATATAAAGTCACTAGGTTCATTAAATATATAGGGTGAAATGGGATTTATGTAAGTATCTTTTAAGAGGAGCTCTACAAGGAGAACAACAGAACCAAAAAATCTGGGCCCAGGGGTCTTTTCTGAGAATGATACTCCAACCATAGACCATTGATGGAAATAACCTAGAACCCCTGCACAGCTTATTCTCCAAATGGGCTCCTTAGAGGAACAGGTGCTGTCTCTGACATGAACTCAGTGGCTGGTTATTTGAATACCGCCCACTGAGGGAGGTGGTGCAGTCTTACCTGGCCACAAAGGAAGACTATGAAAGACAATGCTGATGAGAACTGCTAGGCTAAGGTCAGATGGAAGGGGAGGAAATCCTCCCCTATCAGTGGACTGGGGAAAGAACATGGGAAGAGATGAGGAAGGGAGGGAAGGCAGGATTGGGAGGGGAAGAAGGTGGCACTACAGGTGAAATACAAAGTGAATAAATTGTAATAAATAAAAATATATATATTTAAAAAGATTAAAAAGCAAATAAAAAGACAGATACTTATCTGGCACTTTCAGAACACTGAGAATATTTAAGAATTTTTCAAAGACTGAACATAAAAGAAAATAATCCAAGAAAGGGAGGAGAAACCTCAACCACTTTCCAGTGTCTATCACAGCTGTCTGATAAGTTGAACTTCTTTAATTAACTAATAACTTGCCACTGAATAAGTTTCAACAAAAATGACTTATTCAGTACCTTTGTCATCAGGTTTTTACACTAGATTTTAGCGGACTAGACTTTAAAAGGAGGGTTGGGGGATGTGATCAAAGAGCAGGCAACCGACTTCATGAGAGAGGCAGCCCCTTTTTGCCTTGCTCGGAAACCCACATTGAGACTGAGCTGCCTGATGGCTTACATCTGAGCTGGGGCGTCTAAGTCCTCTCTATGTATGGTCCTTGGTTGGTGCATCAGTTTCTGCAGCGCCTGTTCTTCTCAGATTTTTTTAGCCTTGTTGGTATCCTTTTGGAACTCTTGTCCCCTCAAAATACTTCTATTCCCCCCTTCTTCCATAAGACTCCTTGCTCTATATCCAAAGTTTGGCTGTGAGTCTCCTCATCTGCTTCCATGCCCTGTTACTTGGAACCTTTCAGGGGACTTGAATGGTAAGCCCCTATTCCCTCTCTTCTATCTCTCTTTGATTACTTCTCCCTGGTAATTCAACCTTTCCAGGTCACAGAGGAAGAAGATCCAGGCAGTCCTGATGAGATTGGATAAACTAGGGTCAGATCGCAGGGGAGAAAAACTCCCCTTTTCAGGGGAAAGGAACAACGGGATGAGAGAGGGAGGGTACAACTGGGAGAGGATAAAGGAGAGTACTATAAACAGGATATAAAATGAATACATTGTAAAAAATAAAATAAAAGAAAGATGGCTCATTAGCAATTCCCATAGTTTACATGGAATGGCTGCAGCCATTTCTTCTCAGACTGGTTGAGTGGACACAAGGCATATTTAAGATGGAGAAAATAGCTCTCCGGCTTTGTTCACGGGTTGTGTTACAGACAGAAAATAGTGCGAGAAGAATTCTCAATGAGAAAACTTAAAAGCAAACTCCTCTCTGCATTCAAATGCCCTTCCGACTATTTTAGGGGCTATTCAGACATTGTTCACAATGTCCGCCTTCCTTCTACACCCACAGCCATCACCTGTGTGGTTATTTATAAGCCTCCACATCTGGAAAGCTAATCTGTTTCTAGACTGTTCTGGTTCCATAGAGTAGTTAGCTATCACTCAGCCACAAAAAGTTCATTCAACCCTGATAATTAAATTAAGTATCTGCTGACATCAAGGAGACAGCAGAAACTTAGCAACAATACCCAAAACTTTCCTAGGCACTCTGAGAAAGCCGAACTGCATTGTAATGGAAGCAGATGACAACCCCGGCAGGAAAGTGATGGCCGATTTGTTATTTCACTCATTTGAAGGTGTCTGCAGTTCAGCCTAGCGGAATCGGGTCTCATGAGTAGCGAATCACATTGGCGGCTCAGTATAATAGGGCTGACATTATTATGGAGTTCAATACTACATGGGCAGGATGCATGACTTACTGAAGGAGATTTAATTACTTATGATATCAGAAGGGTGACACTCTAACAATACCACTGCTAAGGTCTTTGGGAAGAAGAGCTAATGGGTTATGGCTACCAGTTCTCACAAATTTATTCATAGTGCTTATTTATTCTTTACCTTTGCATTCTTTATTTGGTTAATAACTACCACTGCAATTTTTGTTCTGTTCTGTGTGGCCTACCAGTCACCCATCTCTTCATAAATAGTGTTTATGTTCTGTTCTTGCAGGGATGCATATGAATCAAAAACAGTAAGTACAAAATTATTTCTTGCCCAAGGCATAAGGTGCAAATAAAACCATCCAGATATTGTTTCTGTCTCTCTTTTTTTTAGTTTTTTAATTTTATTTTTTTAATATTAGTTACAGTTTATTAACTTTGTAGCCCAGCTGTATCCTGCTCCCTCATTCCCTCCCAATCCCACCCTCCCTTCCTTATCTCTTCCCTGCCCCTTTCCAAGTCCACTGATAAGGGAGGACCTCTTCCCCTTTTATCTGACCCTGGTTTATCAGGTCTCATTAGGACTGGCTACAAAGTCCTCCTCTGTGGTATAGCAGGGCTGCTCTTCCCTCTGGGGGGGGGGGTGTCAAAGAGCCAGCCATTGAGTTCATGTCAGAAATAGTCCCTGTTCCTCTTACTAGGATACCCACTTGGATACTAAGCTATCATGGGCTACATACAAGCAGGGGTTCTAGGTTATATCCAAACATGGTCCTTGGTTGGAGAAACAGTCTCAAAAGAGACCCCTGTGCCCAGATATATTTGGTTCTTGTGGAGCTCCTGTCCCTGCCAGGTCATATTAACTCTCCCTTCTTTCATATGATTCCCTGCACTGTGACAAAGGTTTGGTTATGAGCCTCAGTATCTGCTTTCATACACTGCTATGTAGTCTTTCAGAGGCCCTCTGTGGTAGGCTCCTGTCCTGTTATTTGTTTTCTCCTACATCCAATGCCCATCCCATTTGTCTTTCTATGTTAGGATTGATCATCTTAGCCTGGGTCCTCTTTCTTGTTTATCTTCTGTAGGTGTATAGATTTCAGTATGTTTATTATATCATATAGGTCTATATAAGGGAGTATATACCTTGTTTGTCTTTCTCCTTCTGGGATACCTCACTCAGAATGATCTTTTCTAGACCCCATCAACAAACACATGGCTTGTTGTACCTGTATACCCTATACTTATGCAAAGTATCATGAAAAGCCTTCTGAGTCAATTAGAATAGGTTTACTATGATAATCTTATATTATCACTTGCTGTATAGCCATGTCAGGAATTGTTAAAATTGTATAAGGTTAAAAGTTATTGATATCAGACTGTATCTCCAACCAAGGACCATGTAACCTAGATCTTCTACTCAGCTCTAGCCCATGGTAGCTCAGTGTCCAAGTGGGTATCCTAGTAAGGGGAACAGGGACTATTTTTGACACAAACTCAATGGCTGGCTCTTTGACCTCCCCTGCCCACCCTCCGAGGGAGGAGCAGCCCTGCTAGGCCACAGAGAAGGACATTGCAGCCAGGCCTGAAGATACCGGATAAGGGAGGGTCAGATAAAAGGGAGGAGGTCCTCCCCTATCAGTGGACTTACAAAGGGGTGGGGAGAAGATGAGGGAGGGAGGATGGGATTGGGAGGGAATGAGGGAGCTGGGATACAAAGTTAATAAACTGTAACTAATATTTAAAAAAAAAGTTACTGAACTCAGATATAGCCCATGGCAGCTCATTATCCAAGTGGGTTCCCTAGTAAGGGGGACAGGGACTGTCTCTGACATGAACTCAGTTAGGAAGCAGCCTTGCTAGGCCACAGAGGAGGAAAATACAGCCAGTCCTGATGAGACCTGATAAGCTAGGATCAGATGGAAGGGGAGGACAAACTCCCCTATCAATGGACTTGAAGAGGGGAATGGGAGGAGATCAGGGAGGGAGGATGGGATTGGGAGGGAATGAGGGAGGGGGTTACAGTTGGGATAAGTTAATAAACTGTATTCAATATAAAATATAAAAAGGTTATTGAGCTTGTTAAGAGCCAGATATGTGGCTGAATTTGGAAGCCAGTTTTTAAACGTTTAATGAAATTAAAATAAGCCATCAGGATGGGATCTAACCTAATCTTCTTGGTGACTTTACATACAGAAAAGCCTCAGTGATGTTACTGCATAGAGGAAATAAGCCATGAGGTTTAAGGCAAGGAGGGAAGTGGAGAGAATGTGTTTCAGGACAATGACATCCTACCTTTTCCACCTTGATCTTGGAGTTTTGCTCCCTAAAATCATTAGATTACTGATTTCTTAAGTTTAAGCTATTCTATTGGTGATATTTTGATATAGTGCATATAAAAAATGCATACACCATTGTATTGTTGTCTTTGCAGAAACAGAGGAATTAGTAATCCCTACAAAGTTATTTTGTTAGGTTTATTTTTATGTATGTATGTATATGTATGTATTTATATGTGCATACCATGTATGTGAGGGTACTCATGGGCACCAGAAGAGTATGTCAGATCTCCTAGAGCTGCATTTATTTACTGGTGGCAGTGAACTGACTAATGTGGATGCTGGAAACCTATGTTCCAACCTACTAGGTGTATGGCGACATAGATATAAATGGATATTGACATTCTCATACTTATGCAGAAGGGGATTGCCTTCTGTGCTGGTTATTTTTTTTTTAATTTGATAACTAAAATATTATTAAGAAATCAAAATCTCAATTAAGGAATTGCCTCCCTTAATCTGACCTATGGGCATGTGTTGTAGAATGATGTTTTGATGACTAATTGGTGGATGACCTCCGAGCCAAGTATGGGCAAGTGGGCTTTGCCCTCATAAAAAGGTAGTTGAGTAAACCATAGGGATCTAGCCAGTGAGTAGTGTATCTCAGAGTCTTTGCTTTCAGATATTGCCAGTTTTCTGTCTCAGCTTCCCTCCTTGATGGAATGTAACACCTAAGTGGGATAAACACTTTCTTCCTCTAACTTCTTTTCCTCATCATTTTATCATAGCAAAGAAATAGCAAACTATAGCACCATTATTTCTGGATATTCAGGTTTAAAACATTTTCTTCACTTATCTTAAATGCCAGTTCCTCTGTTAACAGCAACAGCAAAAGCTGACTGGCTTGGGTCATCATTCCAAAAAGATTATCTCTTTTTTTATCATCTTATCTTGGAAGACCAGAAAATGTTACTGTTGACATACCCTTTATCAGTCTTTGTTAAGTGAACTTAAAAACTTACTTTTTAAGAAAACTGTTGTACTTGCAATTACAGAGTTCTCTTTATAGTAACTTCACTGTTATTTGGAGTTTTAATTTAACAGAATCCTATGATGATTTTCAATACATCTGTCATTAAAAATTTAAATATAAAATAATGTTATGCCATTACACATACATATACATATATTATACATAATATATAAATGTATAAATAACAAATTTTTATGATATATTTTATAGTATTTTTATTGCATATATATGAGCATCTATGTGGCTGCATGCCACATGTATATCTATGCCTGCTTAGGCCAGAATAGAGTATCAGGTACTCTGAAGCTAAAATCACATGGTTGATAGGAAACAAACTTTTATCCTATAGAAATAGCAAACATTTCTAACCAATGATCCATTATCTCTCCAGCTCATCAAATGTGTGTGTGTGTGTGTGTGTGTGTGTGTGTGTGTGTGTGTGTGTGTGTGTGCTTTTGTTTTCAAGACAGAATTTCCCTGGGCAGCCTTTGTAGATCAGACTATCTTCAAACTCACAGTGATCTGCCTGCCTCTGCTTCCCTGAGTGCTGGCATTAAGGGTGTGCACTATCATACTGGCTTGACAGTTAATTTTTATCTCATTATTTTTATCTCACTATTTTCTCCAATTTTTTTGTTGATGATTCCTAATCAACTTATTGATATATGTTTCATGTTCAACTGATAATATATTTTAGGGATTATATTAAATTTTAATTGAGAACTTATTTCCATAATTTTTTAATTATATCTGAAAATATAGTTTGAAGTTTTAATCAGACTATGTGCTGTTTTGGTCATCATACAAATCATGGAGGTTAAGTAAGATCTTTGTGTCCTTGCTATATTTTTTTCTTTAAGAAACTTATTTTTCAAGATAATATTGTGAATAGTCTCCTATATTAAATATCCCAAAATACAAATTTCCCTCAGTTGATTTTCTTGATTGTCCAGGTATTAAGTAAAAATAGTTTGTTTCTTTCATTGTTCTCCCATTTACATTTCTTTAATTATTCATTTACTTTTAAGTACTCTAGGTTTTGTACTCTCAGTTGCACCTTAAGTTTTATTACTTCAGTTCCATTACCTTCCAGGACTGAAGAACTCTCTCTACCCTTTTATTACTTCCAATCTCTTACCGCCCTACACAAATTCTGCACAGTACACCACCAGGTTCTTACATACTCCTTGCAAAGTGCCTTGGTACATTCAGATCCCTTCATACATACTATGTAAACACACATACACACGGAAAGAGAGAAAGGGAGAGAGATATCTAAGGAAATGGCACCCTTTTGGGACCAGAGTTGTTTGAACAAGCTTCAATCCATTCTCTTTTGTGATTTGAGTTTGTATTGTAAATATTATGTGGAGGCATTCCATAAGATAAGAAATATTATGGTCTTTCAGCACTCACCCACTGTTTTTTTTTTTAATTTTATTTTTAATTTTTTAATTTTTTTTCACAATTTATTCATTATATTTACTGATTGAAACCCCATCGCACCCTCAACTCCTTCCATCCTACCCTCCCTTCTTCTCCCCCTCATCCCCTTCCCCTAGTCCACTGAAAGGGAGAGTTCTCTATTATTGCCATCTGCCCATAGCTTGTTAAGTCTCATCAGGACTGCTTGGATCCTCCATGACCTGGCAAGGCTGCATCATCAGGAACAACTGACCAGAGAGTAGTCAACTGAGTTCATGATGAAGGCAGCCTTGCTCCCCTCATTCAGACATCCATAAGGACACTGAGCTGCCAGGTTGGCCACATCTGAGCAGGTGTCTCTGTCCTCTTAATGCAAGGTCCTCTAGTGGTGCATCAGTCTCTGGAAACAACCTAGATGTCCCTCAATGGATGGATGGTTACAGAAATCGTGGTACATCTACACAATGGAATACTACTCAACTATTAAAAACAAGGAAATCATGAAATTTGCAGGCAAATGGACTGAACTAGAAGAGATCATCCTGAGTGAGGTAACCCAAAACAGAAAGACAGGCATGATATACATATACGAATAAGCAGATATTAGCTCTAGAATATAAGACAGTCATCTACAGACCTAAAGAAGCTAAATATTAAAGAGGACCCTAGGGAGGATGCTTAAAATCTCATTCAAAATGGCAAACAGGATAGACACCAGAAGCAGTGGAAGAGAGGAAACAGGATGAGAGTCTACTATAGAGGGTCCACTGAAAGGATTCAGCAAACAGGGGATGTACACAGATGTTGAGACTCATGGCCAAACATTGGGCAGAGTTCAGGGAGTCTTATGGAGGAAGAGAGGGATGGGATTAGAAGGACATGATTCAGAAAGAAGCACCACAAGGAGACCAACAAAATAAAAAGATTTGAGCCCAGCGGGTCCTACAGAGACTGATTCACCCACTGTTTTTAAAATAATAATTTATTTCTTGTCTGAGAGTACTGATGTTCTTTGGTTTTGTTTCCCAGTCATTGACCTAACTATTAAGAAAGATGAAATTTTGTACAGGATATGATTTCCTTATGGAGCTAGCTAGCATCCTGACATAATTTGGGTGTGTTTTAAAGTACCTAACAGAAATTGTATTTTATTTTTAGTGTTTGAAATTGTATACATGCATAGAATTGGTTTTTATCCAATACACCCTCCATTCCCTACCCCTTTCCATTTCTTTCTCTATCATATCTCTCAACACTACTTCTGTCTCAATACTTTCCATCCTTAGCTGAGGAGAGGTGGTGGCCAGGGTAGGGAAAATCAGGTTTTCATGGATATGCTCCCTACAAGAGTACTCATATTCTGGTAGATGGATCTACAGGCAGACACATAGAGGCAATACAAGAGGATGAAGAAAGTTATGAGAAAACAAAAACATTTTAAACCATGGATTTTACATCAAGCAGTTCAACCAGAAATACCAAATGAAACCATGAGGCCACAATAAACTTCGTTGACTCTTCTTTCCCACCTCTTGATGTCTATCACTCCTCAGCACCAAAGGGTTATGTGATCCGATCAGACAAATTGAAAAAGACTGTTTTTATGCAAAAGCCTGAGAAAGTTAATTGAAATCAGTCTATGTTCACTGGAAATGCTATGGACATCACTGATAATTTAGAGCAATTAAAGAGTGTTGTCTTGAAGCAAGGCAGAAACATTAAGTTTAAAATCCTGTGAAACAAAAATTACCAAAGACATTTAAATGATATCCTCCACCAAAGATGAACTACGGACTTCTAAACCAATTAGACTTTGCAAGGTATTTCATTAGTAAGGAGCTGTGCTTCAAGTCACTGAGATGAGAATTCTTTACCCTCTGTCCTTTGCTACTGCAAACTAATCAGTTAAGAATAAAGCATTACTTGTAGCAGGAGGGTAGAACCTGGAGACTTCGGGTACCCAGAAACTCTTATGGAGCTGGGTGTCCTGAGGTAGGGCCAGATGTTTCTCCACCCTTGGGGTTCCTTCCCAACAGGGAGACCTAGTCTGTGGTGTTTGGGGTGGCACATACAGCGCTGACGCGCTGGCAGGTGGGAACTGGAAATGATCATCCTAAGTGAGGTACCCCAGAAGCAGAAAGACAAACGGTGTATATACTGACTCATAAGTGGATATTAGACATATAATATAGGATAAGCATACTAAAATCTGTACACCTAAAGAAACTAATCAAGAAGGAGGACTCTGGCTAAGATGCTCAATCTCCATTCAGACAGGCAAAGAGGATGGATATCACAAAAGGGAGAAAACAGGGAACAGGACAGGAGCTTGCCACAGAGGGCTTCTGAAAGGCTCTACCCTGTAGGGTATCAGAGCAGATGCTGAGACTTATAGCCAAACTTTGGGCGGAGTTTAGGAAATCTTAAGAAAGAAGGGGGAGAAAGTAAGACCTGGAGAGGACAGGAGCTCCACAAAGAAAGCAACAGAACCAAAAAATGTGGGCACAGGGGTCTTTTCTGAGACTGATACTGCAACCAAGGGCCATTCATGGAAATTACCTAGAACCCCTGCACAGATGTAGCCCATGGCAGTTTAGTGTCCAAGTGGGTTTCATAATAAAGGGAACAGGGGCTGTCTCTGACATGAATTGATTGATTGGCCTGCTCTTTGATCACCTCCCCCCTCAGGGGGGGTGCAGCCTTACCAGACCACAGAGGAAGACAATGCAGCCACTCCTGATGAGACCTGATAGACTAGGCTCAGAAGAAAGAAGAGGAGGACCTCCCCTATCAATGGACTTGGGGAGGGAAATGGGTGGAGAAGGAGAAAGGAGAGTGGGATTGGGAGGGGAGAAGGGAGGGAGCTACAGGGGAGATACAAATTGAGTAAACTGTAATTACTAAAAATTAAAATTAGAAAAAGAATGAAGCATTACAAGTTTACATTCCCAGCAGCAATGGAGGTTTCATCTTACTCCACATCTACTCCAGCATGTACCATCCCTAAAGTTTTTGATCTTAGCCATTCTGATGGGTATGAGGGGAAATCTCAGGGTTGTTTTGATTTGTACTTCTCCAATGTACAAATCAAATGTTGAGCATTTCTTTTTCTTTTAATTAAATTTTTTATTTTTTATATTAATTATAGTTTATTTACTTTGTATCCCAGCCCTCTCTCTCATTCCAATCCCACCTTCCCTCCCTCATCTCCCATGCCCCTCTTCAAGTCCACTGATAGGTCCTCTTCCCCTTCCATCTGACCTTAACTTATCAGGTTTCATCAGGACTTGTGCATTGTCCTCTTCTATGGCCTGGCAAGGCTGCTACCCATCTGGAGGGTGGGGGTCAAAGAGACCACCATGAGTTCATGTCAGAGACAGTCCCTATTCCCCTTACTAGAGTACCTACTTGGAGACTGAGCTGACATGGCCTATATCTGAGCAGGAGTTCTAGGTTATATCCATGAATGGTCCTTAGTTGGAGTATCAGTCTCAGAAAGACCCCAGTGACCAGATATTTTGGTTCTGTTGGTCTCCTTGTGGAGCTCCTGTCCTCTCCAGGTCTTACTATCTCCCCCTTCTTTCATAGGATTTCCTGTACTCTGCCCAAAGTTTGGTTATGAGTATTAACATCTACTTTGATACCCTGCTGAGTAGAATCTTTCGAAGGCCCTCTGTGGTAGGCTACTGTCCTGTTTCCTGTTTTCTCCCTTTTCCAATGTCTATCCCTTTTGATTTTCTGAGTGAAGGTTGATCATCTTACCCAGGATCTTCTTCTTGCTTGAGCATTTCTTTAAATGTTTCTCTGCCATTCCATATTCTGCTATTGATAATTCTCTGTTCAACTATGTACCCCAATTTTTAATTGGATTACTTGGTTTGTTGGTAATTAACTTCTTCAATTCTTTAAATATCCTGGATATTAGGGTTGGTGAAGATCTTTTCCCAGTCTGTAGGCTATTGTTTTGTTCTGATGACAGTGTCCTTTGCTTTACAGAATCTTGTCAGTTTCATGAGGTCCCACAAACATAGGCATATATCAAAAGATACTGCACCATTCAATAATGACATTTGCTCAACTATGTTCACAGCAGATTTATTTGTAATAGCCAGAAGCTGGAAACAACAGTAGATGCCCCTCAACAGGGGAATGGAAACAAAAAGTGTGGTACAATTACACAATGGAATACTACTCAGTAATTAAAAGCAAGGAAATAATGACGTTTGCAGGCAAATGAAGGGAACTAGAAAAGATCATCCTGAGTGAGATAACCGAGAAGCAGAAAGACACTTACGATATATACTCACATATAAGTAAATATTAGCCATATAATAAATGATAAACATACTAAAATCTATAGTCTTAAAAAGCTAAACAGCAAGGAGGACCCTAGGGAAGAGGGTTAATCCTCATTTAAAAGGAAAAACAGGATAGACATTGGAAGTAAGAGAATATATTGAATAGAACAGGAGCCCTTTACAGAGGACCTTTGAAAGACTCTACCTACCAGGGTATCAAAGGAGATACTGAGGCCCCATAGCCAAACTTTGGGCAGAGTGCTGAAATCCGTATGGAAGTAGAGGGAGATAGAAAGACCTGGAGGGGACAGAAACTCCACAAAGAGAACAATAGAGCCAAAATACCTGTGCCCAGGGTGAGCCTGCGAGACTGATACTCTAACCAAAGTTCATGCATGTAGAGGACCTAAACCCCTTGTTCAAAGGAAGCCCATCTGCTTCTCAGTTTCCAAGTGGGAAAGCCCTAGTTAGGGGCTGTCTCTGACATGAACTCAGTGGCTGCCTCTTTGATCACCTACCTCTGAAGGGGTACAGCCTTTCCAGGCCACAGAGGAAGATGCTTCAGCCAGAGTTGATGAGACTGGATAAGCTAAGGTCAGATAGAAGGGGAAGAGGTTCTCTCCTATCAGGGGACTAGGGAAAGGGAACAGGGGGAGAAGAGGAAGTATGGGTGGGACTGGAAGGAGAAGAAGGCAGAGGCTGCAGCAGGAATAAATTGTATAAGTAAATAAAGTGAATGAATTTTAATAAATCAATATATAAATAAATTAAATTTTACAAAGTATAAAGCATTAACCCTACTTTTGAGGACAACCTTCATGAAAAGAGCAACTATAACTCCATCACCATGTAGGAAAAGAAGGGTCTTTAAAGTAGAGCTCTTTTTTAAAATTTATATTATTCATATATTTAAATATTCTAAGAAATAATTCAATAGTACCTTAGTGAGGATGAATGAAGAAAAAGAAACACTTTGGAGAGCTCCAAAACACCCAGACTATGTCTTGATTATTGCCTATAAGCAATAGGGATAGTAACCATGTGGTTCATCTTGGGATTACTATTGTCTTCTTTTCCTTAATATGTATCACCATAGAAACTTATTTGTAGCCCAGAAAAATTTTACTTAGAAAATACTTCTTTATAAAACAACAATAAAGAAAAAAATTAATCATCTTGTTCTTAGAACACAGCTCTCTCTCTTTTATTTATGTGTGTATATTTTTGTTGTTGTTGTTGTTTGCTTTTGACAATTCAGGGTTTCTCTGTGTAGCCAAGGTTGTCCTGGACTTCATTTGTACACTAGGCTGGCCTCAAAATTACAGCAATCTACCTACCTATGCCACCCTGAGGCATTAAAGGCATGAGACACCATGCCCAGCTTAAAACACAGCTCTTAAGTAAGAGTCATCATTTCAACTTCTTCTAGAGTCTCCATCCCTATTAATGATCCTTTAGCTATCTGTATACCAACCTGTGTCTGATTGTAGACCAGAGCAGCAAATATAACCTATATATACCAGGGCATGTTAAATGTGTCTTTCAGTCTTACAACTTTTTCTTTTCTTCTCACAGCTTTGGTTTGACATGTGGTCATACATCTTTCCAAATCCAGCCTTCACCTATGCCAAAGTCACCCCTTACTCTGCTAATTATTTTTTCAGGTTACCTGCAATATATTTTTCCACTGTAAAGCCTTGCTTTTATTCCAATCATAATGGCTTTACATCATTCGCCCAGTTTTTACTGATAATTCTCCTAATGAGAATTCACCTTAGAGACTCTATAACTGTGAAACTTTGCTTATTTTTTTAGATGTTGTTTTGTTTCTCTGCTTGTATCTTTCACTTACACATAGCCTTAGAGAGGAAGTTGCGGGATTAGATGTCTCTGTGGGTAAAGGAAGGTGGACCCCTGAAGCTTACTGGCCAAACAACTGAACAAATAAACTCTAGTTAGGTGAGAGTCCATGTCTCTAAAATCAGGTGGAAACTTAATGAAGAAGACATCTGACATCAGAATCTGATCTCCATTTGTACACTTGTACACACAGAGAGACAAACAAACACACACAAACACAGAGGGTAGTGATAGAAACACACAGGTGTTCTAGACTTTTAAATATTTTCTTGGGTCTTACATATTGCACAATAAAAGATAAATGAATGGGTGAACATTGAGTTGTGTAGTGTGAAAAATATCATGTAGCAAAAATCTTTATGATATTGTTTAGAAGTAAATGAGGCAGAAACCTGGAATTTTGAGTAAATATGTCTCTAGGTGACCAGATAGAAGGGTATTTGACTGAAGTTTTAATAGATTAAAACAACCAGTGATGCTGAACAGAATACCTATGATTAGGTTTTGATAGATGTAGAGGAATTTTAAACCAGCAGCACGGCCTCTATTGTCATATTCAAAGACAATATCCAAAGGTCTGTGTGACACAGCTTGAATGCACACATGCCCTTAGTACACACTTTTACTCCCCAAAAATGAAGGCAAAGTTAGTTTGTAGAAGTAAGTACTCATGGTTGAAAGTGATATCTAATTTAGGGTCAGACAAACTGACAATTCTGGGAAATATTTGACAATGAATTGGAATAGGATACAATCAATTCTCATGAGAACAGGTGGGTAAAAGGAGACAATTTAAGAGAGAACAGGAGAGAGAGAAGAGGAGATAATTTTACTGTGACAGTTGTACAGAGCCAGTTTGCAGAGAAAGAAAGCTAAACACAGCTGAAGATAGAACAAGTTAGAGAATGGGAAGAAGCAGATTAGAAAATATTGCCAATGTTAGCATGATTCCAAGTACAACAATTCACTCAGAAGCAGAGAGAAGCCAGTTTGTATAAGTCAGCTTGGAAAGGAGTTTGAGACACAACATCTGAGCTGAAGTAGCCAGTCAGAGTCCAGAAAAAAACTAGAAAGGGTGATCTTACTCAGCACTAAGTCTCAGAGGCTGAAAGCATTCTAGTCATAGATTAGATTGTATGGAGGCTAGAAGCTTCCAGGAATAGGCATAGGTTAGGAAACAGAGCTATAAGCCTCTAAGACAACAATTACACCAGGAGAATAATAGTTACTTTTACTTTACATCTGGCAAAAAATAAATCATATTTAGAATGGAATCTGAATAGCCAAGGAGAAATGACTTTTCTTAGGCAAACATGTTGGTTTCATGAATTCCATCACCTGCCCACCTTTGGAAAGCTGCCTTACTAAGAAGTGTTGGCTCAACTTGGATGATATTTAGTGAAAATAGTCAACCTTCTACTGTCTTTAGAGGAATTCACTTACTGTGAGTCTATGATATGCTAGCAACTAGAACACTTGGAATTGGATTTCATAGATGTCTACACTATCAAAAACCAAAAATGTTAAGTTTATTCTCCATGTAATTGGAGTAAGTTCCCAAGGAGGTAAGAGAAGTGCTTTAATATTACATGAAAATGAAAAGTAAGTTTTAGCCGCAATAAGCTTTCACTTCAAGGAAAAGTTTAAACAAATAAATAGAAAACAAAAAAATAATGTTTTCTGAGACTAATAAAAACATGTTGAATAGGAAAGAAATGCCTTCTGGGCTAAACAGTTAAGGAAATACTTCCCAAAAGTGAAAATGCCATGCCAAATAAGTTCTTAGAAGCCATTAGTTGTTAGGAAGAGGAGCACTTTGTCAAAATTATTAAAACAGTTTCAATTGCTTGAAGTAAGGAAAAAAATTACTATTCAAGTGAATCTCTTGGATCAACAACTCAGTTGACCATCTAAGGTGTGAATATAGGTCAACAAGAGGTTCAGGAGGAAAAGTAAGTAAAGACAAGATCATTAGATATATTTTCGCCAGTCCCTAGCTACACTTCATTCTATTTCATGCCATCAGTAGCAGTCAATATGGAGAATACAAGACCACTGTGGATAACATAATTGCATCACTTCAAGTTGCAGTAATCCCACTAAGAAATCATGAAGTGTTAGTTACTTTGGGTTTAGGAAAATAAAAAATCAATTTGTTTCATAATTCATGTCGAATGTCCTGTATGTAAATGAAGGCAGACAAGCAGAGACAATTTCCAAATGTAGAAGAGGAAGGTGTCTTGGTTCTAACATTAGAAGCTATGTGGATGAAAGAAAACACATCAGATAAGCAAAAGTACCTTATCAAAGAACAATGAAGACATGGTCTTAGGCAGCAACACCCATATGAACTATTGCTTATGAAAATGGGAAAAGGTTAATAGTTATCATGAATTTTTAGATAAGACTTGTCAGTAGTCATGGGTTAGATTTGGGTTTTGAGTGGGATGATAAAGAAAGAATTAAACAGACACCTCTGTATTAGCATTTTCTAGAGGAACAGAACTAGCAGAATGATTCTGCATACATCAAGAGATGATTCAGTAGAGTGTCTCATAAGCCATGGACTAGGTAGTCCAGCAATGGGTATCTTTCAGTAGAATGGCCAAGAATCCAGAGGGTGTCCAGCTTACCAGACTAGACGTTTCAGCACTCTCAAACTATTGCTGGAGTTCTGCATGATCCCTAGAGAGCTGCTGGTCTTCCATTTGTATTGGAATGCTGAAGAAATGGTTTCTAAGACTGGTGAAGAAATGTCTCAGCGACAAGATAGAGAAACTCCCTTCAAGAACAGGGGCGGAAAGGCCAAATGCAAAAGTGCCCTTCTTCCATATGTGTTTACATAGACTGCTACCAGAAGATGTGGCCCTTATCTAGAATGGCTTTCCCACTTCACTTGATTCTCTCAAGAAATTTGATCACAAGTATACCCAGTTCCTTGGGTTTGGGCCTTAAAGTTATCTCATTTAAAGAGAGACTACCTCTTTTAAAGATATCCATGTGAGTTGATACATCCTTATTGTGAACATTGTATGCTGAGGTTGAGGAACATTGCAAATATATACAGTCTAAAGAGGAGAGACACAAATCAATGATCACCTTCTACAATTTTGAACTCAATTATTGAGTTGTACAAAGTGATCTCAGCACCTAAACTAAATTTTGTATTTTTTAACAATATTTTTGGTACAATATTTTGGTAAGAATATTTTCAGTTATCCATAAGGAGAAGCTTGTAGTAATGGATCCCAAGTCCTAGAATCACCTTCAAACCCTTGATGTTTAACAGTAAAGACTAAGTCATACAATAATATCAAACACTTAAGTAAAAATGACCTTTTTTGCTTTACATTAGCGCATATTATTGGGGGGGGGGGTGCTAATTGTATCTTGAGTCAGGAAAGTTCTTCAATATGTCACTTGCAGGAGAAGAGTGGTATCTACTCACATCCTCTCCTTAAAAGAATGTCCATATATTAAAACACACACATGCACCACCACTACCACCACCATGACCACCACCACCAACAAAAGCAATTAAAGAAAAGAGGACATAAATTTGAAGAAGACCAAGAAGACAAGACATGGTTTGGCAGAAAACATGAAATGTGGAAATGATGCAATTATATTGTAATCTCCAGCCCCCCCCCCAAAAAAAAAGATGTCCATGAGCATCTCTGAATTAGAGTCATGTGCTCTTCTTGAGGTGTGAAAGAGAACAGAAGTGGAAAACCTGAAATGTGTCCATTTAACTTGACATATCTAGCTCTGGAGATTGTTTTCAAACAGCATATCAAGTCAGAGACATAGAGTTACCAATATCCAGCCAGGAATTTATCTTACAGAATTTCTTCTCCATAGCAATTTTAAAATTTTATTGTTTATTAATTTATTTTTTATTAATTACAATTTATTCACTTTATATACCATCGATAGCCCCCTCCCTCAGACCCTCCCAATGACACCCTTTCTCCCTCATCTCCTCCCATGCCCTTCCCCAAGTCCACTGATAGAGGAGGTCTTCTTCCCTTTCCATCTGACCCTAGCTGCATTGTTTTCCTCAGTGGCCTGCTAAGGCTATTTCACCCCTCAGGAGGGAGTGATCAAAGAACCAGCCACTGAGTTCATGTCAGAGACATCCTCTGTTCCCCTTACTTAGGAATTCCCACTTGGAAACTGAGCAGTCAATGTGCTTCCTTTGAACAAGGGGTCTCGGTCCTCTCCATGCATGGTCTTTGAATGGTGTATCAGCCTCTGTAGTTGCCCAGGGCCCAGGTATTTTAGGTCTGTTATTCTCCTTGTGGAGTTTCTGTCCCCTACCGGTCTTTTACCACCCCCTTCTTTCATAAGATTCCCTGTACTCTGCCCAAAGTTTGGCTATGAATCTCAGCATCTGCTTTGATACCCTGCTGGGTAGAAAATTTCAGGGGCCTTCTGTAGTAGGCTCTTGTCCTGTTCCGAGTTTTCTTCCTCTTTTGATGTTTATCCTATCTGCCTTTCAAAATGAGGATTGATCATCTCACCCAGGGTACTCTTTGGTTTGCTTCTTTAGGTCTACTGATTTTCAAATGATTATCCTATATTATACGTCTAATATCCATTCGTAAGTGAATATATACCACATGTGTCTTTCTGCTTCTTAGATACCTCACTCAAGATGATCTTTTCTAGTTCTTACCATTTGCCTGCAAATTTCATGATTGCCTTGTTTTTAATTGCTGAGTACTATTCCATTGTGTAAATGTACAACAATTTCTGTATTCTCTCTTTTGTTGAGGGATACCTGGGTTGTTTTCAGATTTTCGCTATTACGAATAAAGCTCCTAGGAACAATGTTGAATAAATGTCCTTGTTGTGTACTTGAGCATATTTTGCATATATGCCTAAGAGTGGTGTAGATGGATCTTGAGGTAGCACTATTCCTACCTAATTGTCTGAGAAAATACTAGATTGATTTCCAAAGTGATTATACAAGTTTACATTCCCACCAGCAATGGAGTAGGGTTCACTTTTCTCCACAACCTCTCCAGCATGTATTGTTATTGAGTTTTTGATCATAGCCATTCTGATGGGTATAAGGTGAAATTTCAGTGTTGTTTTGATTTGCATTTCCCTGATGACTAAGGACATTGAGCATTTCTTTAACTATTTCAGTTCCATTCTGTATTTCTCTATTGAGAATTCTCTGTTTAGCTCTGTGCCCCATTTTTAATTAGATTATTTGATTTGTTGTTTTTTAACTTCTTGATATCTTTATATATTCAGGATATTAGTCTTCTGCCAGATGTAGGGTTGGTGAAGATCTTTTTCCAATCAGTAGGCCTTCATTTGGCTCGGGTGACAGTGTGTCCTTTGCTTTACAGAAGTTTTTCAGTTCCATGTGGTCCCATTTATTGAATGTTGATCTTAAAGCCTGTGTTGTTGGTGTTCTGTTCAGGAAGTTGTCTCTTGTGCCAATTAAGTCAAGGTTCTTTATCACTTTTTCTTCTAACAGATTTAGTATGTCTGGTTTTATGTGGAGGTTTTTGATCCAATTGGACTTTAGTGTTTTGCAGGGCAATAAGTATGGATTTATCTGCACTTTTCTACATGTAGATATCCAGTTATAACAGCACTATGTGCTGAAGATGTTGTCTTTTTTCCATTCTGTTTATTTGGCTTCGTTGTCAAAGCTCAAGCATCTGTACGTGTGTAGGTTTGTTTTGTTTTTTTTTTCTGGTTCTTCTAATCGATTTCATTGATCCACCATTTTGTTTCTATGCCAGTACCATGCAGTTTTAATTACTATTGCTCTGTAGTATAGCTTGGGATCAGGGATGGAGATGTCTCCAGACAATCTGTTTTACAATATTATTTTAGTAATTCTTTTTTTTTAATTTTTTCATATGAAATTGAGAAATTTTCTTTGAAGTTCTGTAAAGAATGGTGTTGGTATTTTGATGGGAATTGCATTAAAACTGTAGATTGATTTTGGCAGGATGCCCATTTTCATTATGCTAACCCTACTGATCCCTCAGCATGGGACCTTTCCATCTTCTGATATCGTCTTCAATTTCTTTCTTTAGAGTCTTGAAGGATTTTTTTTTCCTCAAACAGGTCTGTCACTTGCTTGGTTAAAGTCACACCAAGGTACTTTATGTTATTTGTGGCTATTGTGAAGGGTGTTGTTTCCCTAATTTATTTCTCAGCCCTTTTGTCTTTAGAATACAGGAGGGCTACTGATTTTTTTTTACTTTATTCACTTTTTATCCCCCCCATAAGCCCCTCCCTCCTCCCCTTCCAGTACTACCCTCCTCCCCCTTCTTCAGGCATGCACCTCCCCAAGTCCACTGATAAGGGAGGTCCTTCTCTCCTTCCTTCTGATCTTAGTCTATCAGATCACATCAGGAGTGGCTGCATTGTCATCTTCTGTGGCTTGGTAAGGCTGATTTTTTTAGTTAATTTTGTATCCAGCCACTTTGCTGAAGTCATTTGTCAGCTGAAGGATTTATCTGGTTGAATTTTTGGGGTCATTCATTTATGCTATCATATCATCAACAAATAGTGATACTTTGACTTCTTCCTTTCCAATTTGTATCCAATTTGTCTTATTGCTCTAGCTAGGACTTCAAGAACTATGTTGAAGAGATATGGAGAGAATGTGCAGCTTTGCCTTGTCCCTGATTTCAGTGGGATTAATTTAAGTTTCTCTCTGTTTAGTTTGATGTTGGCTATAGGCTTGATGTATATCGTCTTTAATTTATGTTTAAGTATATGCCTTGTATCCCTGATTTCTCTAATGGGTGTTGGAATTTTTCAAATGCTTTTTCAGCATCTAAGGAGATTATCATGTTTTTTTTTTTTTCCCCCAGTTTGTTTATATGGTGGATTACATTGATGAATTTCCATATATTGAACTACCCCTGAATGTCTGCATGAAATCTAGTTGGTCATGGTGGATGGTATCTTTTATTTGTTTTTGGATTCGGTTTGTAAGTATTTTATTTAGTCCTTTTGTATCAGTGTTCATGAGAGAGATAGGTATAAAGTTCTCTTTTTTTGTTGGGTCTTTATAAGGTTTATGTACCAAGGTGACCATGGCTTCATAGAATAAGTTTGGTAATGTTCCTCTGTTTCTATTTTGTGGAATGGTTTTGAGATAATTGGAGTTAGCTCTTCTCTGAAGGTCTGATAGAATTCTGCACTGAAGTATGTGGTCCTGGAATATTTTTGGAAGGGAGATTTTGGTGACTGCTTCTATTTCCTCATGGGATATAGGACTATTTAATCTATTTATCTGATATTGATTTAATCTGGTAGATGGAATCTATTAACAAAAGTGTCCATTTCATTTAGATTATCAAAATTGGTGACATATAGACTTTTGTAGTAAGACCTAATGATTGATTGGATTTCCTCAGTGTCTGTTGCTATGCCCCCCCCTTTTTTCTTTCTGATTTTGCTAGTTTATCTCTGCCATTTAGTTAGTTTGGCTAAGGATTTGTCTATTGTGTTGATATTCTCAAAAAAACCAACTCTTGGTTTCATTGATTCTTTGAATTGTTTTCTTTGTTTCTAATTCATTGATTTTTAGCTCTGAGTTTGATTGTTTCTAATCTTCTACTTCTCCTCTGTATGTCTGTTTCCACCCCACCCCAGGGCTCTTAGGTGTGCCATTAAGTTGCTTGTATGAGATGTCTCACTCTTCTTTCTGGAGACAATTAGTGTTATGAACTTTCCTCTTAGCGCTGTTTTCATTGTGTCCCATAAGTTTAGGTGTTCACTGTTTGGTCATCAGGCAGTGAGATATGTTCTTCGGGCAGCTGCCTCTGTTGTCTCAGTCACCAAGCATGGAGGCTCCTGTTAAGGCTAGCTGCTGCTGGTCACAACTGCAGACCTGGGAGGCCCTTACTGCAGCTGTCTCTGTGGTCTGGTCTGAGTCATTGATCAAGGAGGCTCATTCTTGGGGCAACCACAGCAACTTTTGCAGAGGCCAGTGCTTGGGGCAAAGGGAAGTGGAGGGGGGTCAAATATTCACCACTCTCAGTCCCTAGAGATGTACACAGGTGACCTGGATCTAAACTCTCCTAGCTCATGGATTGTCCCCTCTCATCCAGGAAGCCTCAATGTCAATGTTCTGGCTTCAGCTGCCCCTCCACTCACCAATTATGGAGTTTTGGATCCTGTGCCCCTCAGATATGCTGTGCACCGGTTGCCACCATCTTAGACTCCCTCCATGACTATTTTAAAAGAATATTTTGTAATTTTCTCTATGCTGTAAAATATCAGAAAAAAAGAGAGAGAGAGAGAGAGAAAGGAAAGTGTCTCATTCCCTGAATTCTCCAGGACCAGGCCACTAGGATGACAGATTAAAAGGGCCATAGAATTTTAAAGAGGTGTAAAATAGCAGATAATTGTCTATTTGGGGGTACTTTTAAATTTTATTGGTGAAAATGAAAGTGTATAGTTCATTTACATCAACAAATATGTGAATATATGAAGTAAATGCTTCACTTCCATTGCAGAAGTAGGAAGTAGGAAGACAGTATTATTCACAAGTTTGGAAAATAGCAATTACTCAGGAAATATGGGCAGTGAAAAAAAAAAAAAAAAAGAAAGGAATGCCAAGCTCCTGACAGTGCTTTTGAAGGACTAATGTTATAAAGATAGATGTGTGGGTTCTATCAAGTTTATATTTCTCACATATTTTTTTGGGAAAGGGGACATATCTCAAAGTTTTATGGGAGTAAATAGATGAATACTATAGAAAAAATAAATTTTTTATGAAATTGTTTAAAAATTGAAAAGGAGAAAAAGGAGAGAGAAGAAAGCAAAAATTGCCAGTGAAATTAATCAGAAGTGAGCTTGATGTTTGTGTTCATGACATTTGCTTCTAAATATATTCAATTGAATCACATTATGTTTCCTATCATTCCATTTGGATTTTATTATCCCACCTGTCTTTTTTTTTTCCTACTGCAGTGATAAAACCATCTGACAAAAGCAACTTAAAGGGTAAAGGTTTCATTTCAGTTTGCAGTCCAAGTCCATCATAGCAAGTAAGTCAAGGCAATAGGATCTCATTCTTAAAGAGGTAACAGTGAGCAATGAATGCATGCTGTAGCTTATCTCCTTTTTCTGATTGCAAAATTTACCAAGAGTCAAGGAATGATACATTGCATACTGTCCAGGTCCAGGTATTCCTACCTCAATTAAGGCAATCAAGATAAACCCTACATCTATGCCAAGAGGACAAGCTCTCCCATGAATCCATATTCTGGATAATTAATACAAATATTCAAATCCTCATCTCTTTTATTGATTCCGAAATGTTCAGATTAAAATTTAAACTATTTTTAAAGACTGAAGAAAATGAAAAACCAAAAGAAAATTGAAACAACATAGTTACCTAAGTTGAGATTTGTTATAATTAGTAATGCTATACATACTGTTTAGGTTTTATTCATATTCTTCAGTAGGCTGTAAAACTTGGAAGTTTAAAAATGAGAAGGAAAAAAATCATGGTTTTATGAATCAGCCTGGCTAGAGAGACAAGTGGCCTGTATCAACCCATTCCCTGCCTTGGTGCAAGAAAGATTGTTCACTTGTTAAGTTGTAAGCCAGAAGGAGAATCAAAACTATCCCCTATCTTTTAGATGACTAAGCTGTTGGCTCTGTCAGAGAACTGGGCTGGTAAGTGAGAAGTTAGTCTTCTGAATTTTCATTCTGGAAAATTTGGGGCACTTGATGCGACAATCAACTATTCCCTTTCTCAGTCAGTCTAGAACTTTTTGGTCTCTCTCTGTGATTACAGAATCAGCAGGGCTCTTTTTGAGAGCATGCTGGGTATTTCTGTGCTGTCTTCCATAAGTTTTGTTTTCTTTTTATGTGGTATTGTAAGAAAAAATTTTCAACTAGTTTCTAATTTTCCACACAGGGTATTATGCCTATGAGTTACTCCTTAGTTTACTTATCTGGGAGAGGAAGGGTATTGTATACATCCTGACACAATCCCTTTGACCTTTCCTTTGAAAGAATAGCACCATAAGCAAAGAGTATGAATATGACAACTAGAATATGGCAAAGATGTTGTGACATAGGAGAAATGGATACATTCCTGGAAGCAAATGACCTTCTATAATGAAATCCCACAAAATAGAAGTTTGGAAAAACCTATGACTTGTATGGAGGATGACACAGTATTTAAATCTCAACCCAAGAAATAAGGAACCAGAACGATTCCTTCGTGGATTCTGCAAATGACAATCATCTTCTAAAAATAAAACATTCAACTATGATAAGAGTTCCAGATTCATTTTATAAGACCGGTAGTATCATGAGACCAACATAAACAAAGACAACGAAAGACATAAAACCTATAGGGGAACAACTAAAATGACTTAGCAAAAACTGATTTCATTGTACTTTAAATGCTTCATACAACATAGGCAAATGAGATTTATATCTTTGAGACCAATGTGTTTTAACACAGAAATAATTCAAAGATTTGTATTATATTACTAATATAGGAAATAAATATCAAATGATGATCTCATATATGTAAGTTTTTTTACTCTTTTCAACGCCTGTTTATAATAAATAAATCACCCAAAGTTTTCAAATAAAAGAACACCATCTAAATATGTGAAAGGTCACAAGTAGCAAGCACATATCAAATATTGTTCTCAATGGAAACGTTCAGAGATTTTCTTCTAGAATTACAGGCAAGGCAAAGATACTCATTTTTTTTCAGTTAAGTATTTATGGTCTCAGTTGTCCAATTAAACAAGAAAACAGATTCAAAGTATTTGAATCAGAAAAGGAATGGATGTATCTATGTTTGCAGACAACTTGATTATATGTACAGAAATTTCTAAAGTCCATGGTGAAATACCTGTAAAAATAATAAAAGATATTGAATTTTCAAGATATAAAATCTACATATAAAAATCAGGTGCTAAATACTATAGTAATTATCTCAAAGGAAAATTGAGAAAAAGTTCCACTTATAAGAGTACTATCTTCCCCCAAAGAAGAGAAGAAACAACCCCCCAAAAGAAAAATAAACCCTAAATAATGAAGAAGTAATATAGAAGTGCTATAAAATATTCATTAAAGAAATTAAGCAAGACCCCCCAAATAGCAATTCATTTATGCTTAAATCTATCTTCATGTCATTGAGTGTTCACAACACCTACAACAAACTACCCCAAATCTTTTATTTCACTACATCTGCTAACAAAATATTTTGGCAGAGAAAAAAAAATAACAATTTCAAAAAACAATAGAGCTATTGGACCCCATAAAGATAAAAATCAGTTGTGATAAACAACAACAAAAAAAATAATAAAGCTGGAGAATCACAGTTTCTGATTTCTAATCATATTAAAAAGCTACAGTGATAAATACAATATAACACTGATGTTAAGACAGGTAATTAGACTCGTTTAACAGGAAAAGAAACTAGACATAAATTGACATAGATGTGTTCAGTTGATTTTCTTTTATTAATTAAATTTTTATTTTTTAATATTAGTTACAGTTTATTAACTTTGTATCCCAGCTGTAACATTTTCCCCTTATTTCCTCCCAGTCCCACCCTCCATCCTTCATATCCTCCCTGCCCCTTTCCAAGTCCTCTGATACTGGAGGTCCTCCTCCCCTTCCATTTGACCTTATCTTATCAGGTTTCCTCAGGACTGGCTGCAATGTCCTCCTCTGTGGCCTAGCAAGGCTGCTCCTCCCTCAGGGGTGGGGGGAAGGAGGTCAAAGAGCCAGCCATTGAGTTCACGTCAGAAATAGTCCCTGTTCCCCTTCCTAGGGTACCCACTTGGATACTAAGCTACCATGGGCTATATCTGAGCAGGGATTCTAGGTTATATCCATACATGGTCCTTGGTTGAAGACCCAAGGTTTATGGTTGAAGACCATAAAAAACCCCTGTGCCCAGATATATTTGGTCCTTGTAGAGCTCCTGTCCTCTCCAGGTCATACAAACTCCCCCTTCTTTCATATGATTCCCTGCACTCTGCCCAGAGTTTGGCTATGAGTCTCAGCATCTGCTTATCACTGCTAGGTAGAGACTTTCAGAGGCCCTCTGTGGTAGGCTCCTTTCCTGTACTTGTTTTCTCTCATATCCAATGTCTATCCCATTTGTCTTTCTAAGTGAGGATTGATCATCCTACCCTGGGTCCTCTTTCTTGTTTATCTTCTTTAGGTGTACAGATTTTAATATGTTTATCCTATCTTGTAGATCTAGTACCCACTTATAAGTGAGTATAAACTGTGTGTGTCTTTCCGCTTCTGGGATACTTCACTCAGGATGATCTTTTCTAGATCCCACCATTTGCCTGCAAATGTCATGATTTCCTTGTTTTATAATTGGTGAGTAGTATTCCATTGTGTAAAAGTACCACAATTTCTGTATCCATTCCTCCATTGATGGACGACTGTGTTGTTTCCAGGTTCTGGCTATTATGAATAAAGCTGATAAAAACATGGTTGAGCAAGTATCTTTGTTGTGTACTTGAGCATTTTTTAGATATATGCCTGGGAGTGTTATAGCTGGATCTTGAGGAAGTAATATTCCTAGTTTTCTGAGAAAAAACCAGATTGATTTAAAAAGTGGTTGTACAAGTTTACATCTTTCAGTTGATTTTCAACAAAGAGATAAAAAATACACATTAGATATTTAATATAGCAAGTTATCCTAAGAAAAATATATGTTCATATGGAAAAGAATAATACAGAAACCTTATGAAAACTAAATCAGCCTGAATTAAAGGATTACAGAACTAAAATTTTTTATCCTGGGTACTAAATCATAGATGGAAACAGTCATAATGTTGTTATTATTATTTGTTATTATTTGTGTGTTGGAAAACAAAAGGACATGTACTTAAAGTAGTGAATAAACAGAAATACATTGCTTTGAGAGCTATTATTAGTAAAAGAAACATAGTGACAATGAGACCTACAGAATGGGTAACATATTCACAAAACATATACCTTAAAAGAGCTTATATCCTTATCATAAGGAATCTCAAAAACCTCAGTCTTCTATAGTTGTAACCATGTATTTCATGAAAGAAGAAGACACATAATGGTTAGTGTTCAACAGATCTAATGTTCAGTTGCTGACCATTAGAAAACCTCAGACCCAAGTGGCAATGAATAATCAAATGAAACCCATCAGGATGGATGTTATCAAAAAAATATAACTCCATTGTTGAAAAAAATAAATGGAAAAAAAATTATATCTGTGTCAACAGTCGATGTGAAATGGAAGCTTCTGTGGGAAACAGTATAGATATTCCTGAAAAGATGTAAAGGTAATCTACCATATGATCAAGGGTCCTTGATTATATGGTAGGTTAGTTCTCTTCTTCCACTATATGGGTCCCTAGGATCAAACTTAGGTTGTCAGGCAAGGCTGCAAGTGCCTTTATCCACTGAGTTGTATTTCTGACCTTTTATTTGCTACTTTTAAATGCCCTGATGTTATTTTTTGTATGATTTTATATTTTAAATTATTTTTTATCTCACTCACACTACCTACTAAAAATCTGAGAGTTTATACTCTTTCACTAATACCTGTTGTATTATATTTCAAACTATCTAATGCCCTTGGGTACCACATTCAACTGGTGTTCCCAGTCCCTTTGACATTTCTTGTTTCTTCCATAAGTTACAACTATGAATTTAGTTGATAACCACAGTGGACTCTACATGAACCACTTACTTGGAAGGCACTATAGCTTTAGACTTTGTGCACTGGGTTATTTTATTTTAACCTATCAATGAACTTTTCTCTCTTACATCATCTATATTCTTGCTATGGTTAATGTCCCTTCTCACTGACACAATTGTGAGAACCTCAAATTCCATCTGTCCTAGTGCAATGTGAGTTATGGCAATCTGTTTTCTCACCAAGAACTGTTTGGTCAGTTTTTCAGCTTCATTTGTCTATGACACTCATTGCACTATTGTATATTATTCAAAAGTTACTACAGAGTAATATTTAAAATAATATTTCAGAATTCTGGAAAAAATATACTCTTTAGAGGCTGGAAGGAACAGATAAGCTGGTAAAATGTTGCTGAGCAAACATTGGGGTCTAGTTCTGAGTGTCCGACCACATAAAAACTGACTGTAGTAGCAGGGGCCTGGACTGTAATACCACCGTGGAGACATGGAGTCAGTGATTTCCAAAGCCCAGAATGGGCATTTTTCAAAAAGGAAGATGATAAGTGATTGACAAAGACATTTACCAAAAGACCACTAGCCTCTAACATGCATGCACACACATGAAGCAAACAATCACTGCTGTATTTTTAAATCAATATGCTTTAAGTACTTAGTATATGTTGTGAGTCATGCTGTTTTCTGTTTTTCTTTATAATAGTTCTGTTGCAGTTTGATTTCCTGCTGCACATATACATTTTCAGCCTGTAAACTCACTGAAAAATGGGTCCAAATTTGTCTCTCCAGAACACATACGCACACAAAATATTTGCGACACGCCTGATGTTCAAAGAGTATGCATGAATGAATGATTAAAATTAGCATATAATTACAAAACAGTTCTCTATATAAGCACAGCCACAGAGTTGGGCTCCATGCTAGGATCTGAGTCCCTCCCCTAAAAATTTCACTTTAAACCCCTCAGCATGACATTCTGTACCTGATACACGTTTCTTTTCCAAAAATGCTGAACTATCCATTACCTTCAGTATTCTGATCTGGCATCCTCCCAGCTTTGGAGAAAATCAATAAAGTCTTCCAGAAAATACTAGCCATCACAAGCTGAAAAATAAATCCATTTTATTGCTGAGAATATAAGCTTAATAATGAGGTAAAAACCTGATTCTGTAACTGATGTGTTCATTTAACCTCGGCTAAGGACAAAAATTATGATTCATTGATTCTAATTTTCTAATAAAAATCATGTCACCTTTTAATAAACAACTTATTATGATATGTCAGGGTCATGGGTCCCATAAATAAGGATCATAGTTAAAAGAAATTGAAGTGAGAATTTCAATATAAAAATCAATGGAAAAACCTAAAAACAGAAATGAATCATAATCAAAAGCACTCTCTTCTTGTGGAACTACGAAAACATACATAAAGGAAATCCTCAATCTATTACCTGATTCTGAATAAATCAGTAAAATAGGGAAGAGACAAAAATTAACAAAAATATGCATAAAAGTAAATAGCGACAGTAATATCACTAATAATGACAGGTCTCGCTACACCTCAGGCTCTGGGGTAGAAATTCAGATTACCCCAGAGGTCTGGTTATAGTTAGCATCTGATGCAGCTCAGGCAGAATGTCTGATTCCTTAACATAAATTATCATATTTAATACTTACAACCATCCTTAGAGGACTGTGTTTTAAAGTCCATGTTTAAAATGAGAATGAGCTAAGAGATGTTGAATCTCTGCCATAAAATCCCAGTTAACATATGATCCAGTTAGACTGTATTGGGCTCAGTTTGCTGGTCTTCAATGGACCTCCCAAATGCAGAAAAATATTCCTTAAAAATATCACTTTGCCAATTAGAGAATATTTAATTACTTTTGAGGGGAATTGCAAGCCATTTTTCTTCTTTTAATTGTTCATCCCCAGAGCAACCCTCAGTTATTTCTCAGGCTACTTTTAATAAGCACTGGCATTTAAATTCTTGCATTTGACAGTGAGGACAGTGCCACCGCAGGACAGAGCTTATTTTCTGTGAGCAACATTTAATCAAAAGCGACCAATGACTTCAAGCTCCACTGCCTAGCACCACACTCAGGACTAGATGTTGCTTCATTTCAGAGCCTCCTTATTTCAGTTTAGGATATGAATGCTGATTTCCCCCAAACCTTCCTTCTTCTAAAAGATCTGGAAACATCTCTGTTCCTATGTCTTCCCTATTTTTGACAAATGTTTAAAAAAAAAAAAAACAGCAAAGTTGCTAATGAGGTTTTCCTGGCAGTGTAAATTTTTAGTATGTTTTGTATACAACTTTGCCTGTGTATCCTGTTGTGTGCTTTTAAGAATAAAGAAGAAAACATTTGGTCAAAGCTCAACCCATCCTCCAACTGATATCTGGAGCCCTCAAACACTCCAAGAGAATTTTCCCAACTTTCCAGGATGGGAAGACTATGACAATGGAGAAGAGAACAAAGAATATTAGTCATTAAATCCTCTTTGGTGTGTCTGCTTCTTTTTCTTTTTCTTTTTAGTGCTTTTAGGTGTGCCATTAAGTTGCTTGTATGAAATGCCTCAAATTTCTTTATGAAGGCACTTAGTGCTTTGAACTTTCCTCTTAGTGCTACTTTCATTGTGTCCCATAAGTTATGGTAAGTTGTACTTTCATTTTCATTGAATTCTAGGAAGTCTTTAATTTCTTTATTTCCTCCATGACCCAGTTGTCATTGAGTAGAAATTTGTTCAGTTTCCATGTGTATGTAGGCTTTTTGTTATTTCTGTTATTGTTGAGGTCTAGTTTTAGAACATAGTGGTCTGATATGATATGACGCATTATTTCAGTCTTCTTGTATCTGTTGAAGTTTGCTTTGTACCCTACTATATGGTCAATTTTGGACAAAGTTCCATGAGGTGCTGAGAAGAAGGTATACTATTTTGTGTTTTGGTGAAAGGTCCTATATACATCTATTAGGTCCATTTTATTTAAGACCTCTTTAAGTATCATTCTTTCTCTGTTTAGCTTCTTTCTCAGTGTTCTTTCCCTTGGTGAGAGTGGGGTGTTGATGTCTTCCACTATTAATGTGTTTGGACTGGTGTGTGATTTAAGCTTTATTAATGTTTCTTTAACAAATACAGGACAAATGCTCTTGTGTTTGGTGCAGAGATGTTCAGGATTGTGATGTCTTTCAGGTGAGGTTTTTTTTTTTTTTTTTTTGATGAGAATGAAGTGTCCCACTCCATCTCTTTTGATTAGTTTTGGTTGAAAGTCTATTTTATTAAATATTAGGATGGCTACTCCAACTTGCTTCTTCTGTCCATTTGTGTGGAAAAATTTTCCAGCCCTTTACTCTGAGATAGTCCCTATCTTTGTTGCAGAGGTGTGTTTCTTGAATGCAGCATAAGTTTGGATCCTGTATCCCAATTATTCTGTTAGTCTGTGTCTATTCTTGGAGAGTTGAGACCATTGATGTTAAAAGATATTAGTGACCAAAGATTGCTTGTTCTTTTTATTGTGGAGTTGGTGGTGATTGTTTGTTTTCTTTTTCTTTTTTTTTTTTTTTTTTTTTTGATGTTATGGTATCTTTTTTTCTGGGTTGTGATGGGTGTAGTTGATCTTATTGGGATGAAGTTTTCCTTCAAATATTTTCTTTTTTTTTTGTCATTAAAAAAATTTCTTTATTTTTCCCTGATAATCAATGCTCAAAACAAACCTGTACAGAAGCAAGAACATAAAAGCAGTTGGTAAAGGGAACACTTTCTCATTCTTTGACAGCAAAAACTACTAAAGCTGCATTGTCATCTTCTGTGGCCTGGTAAGGTTGCTCCCCTCTCAGGGGGAGGTGATCAAAGAGCAGACCAAACATATTATGTCAGAGGGAGTCCCTCTTCCCATTACTAGGTAACCCACTTGGACACTGAGTGTGGGGTTGAGGAGGGAATGAGGGAGCGGGATACAGCTGGGACACAGAGTTAACAAAATGTAACTAAAAATAAAAATAAAAAAAAATTGAAAACATTTTCCTTGCAAAAAATAAAATAAAATAAAATGAAGAATATACATCTGCAGTAATCAGAGGTATAGGATTCAGGCACCTTATCTGTCTCTACAAACAAAACATATATGTAATATACCCAGATACCTGCGAGAAAAAAAAAAAAGCACTTGTACAGGTAATGTAGAGACAATAAACCTAAAATCAGCATTGCACTAAATAATTTTTTACTTTCTTTAACCTTGAACACCTTGTTAATATAAAGTTCAGCTGAAAGGAAAACATTAGGCAGGCTCAGATGTGTGGTGGAAAATGCTTTAGTAGTTTTTTAAATTTTATTTTATTTTATTAATTACATTTTGTTCACTTTGTATCCCCCATAAGCTGCTCCCTCCTCCCCTCCTGGTCCCACCCACCCTCTTCCTTCTTTACACATGCCCCTCCCCAAGTCCACTGATAGGGGAGGTCCTCCTCTCCTTCCTTTTGATCTTAGTCTATCAGATCACATCAGGAGTGGCTGCATAGGATAAACCTACTAAAACCTGTACATCTAAAGAAACTAATCAAGAGAGAGGACCCTGACTAAAACACTCAATCCCCATCCTGATAGGCAAAGAGGATGGACATCAGAAGAAGAAGAAAAAAACAGGAAACAACATAGGAACCTACCACAGAGGGCTTCTGAAAGGCTCTGCCCTGCAGACTATCAAAGCAGATGTTGAGACTTATGGCCAACTGTTGGGCAATGTGCATGGAATCTTATGTAAGAAGTGGGAAATAGTAAGATCAAATATTTTCTATAGGGCTGGATTTGCTGAATTTATATAGTTTAAATTCAGTAATGTCATGGAATACTTTCTTTTTTACATCTATATTGTACAACCACTTTGGAAATCAATCTGATGCTTTTTTGGGAAATTAGGAATAGTGCTACCTCAAGATCCAGCCATACCACTCTTCAATATATACCCAAAACATGCCCTACCATTCAATAAGGACATTTGCTCAGCTATGTTCATAGCAAATTCATTTGTAACAGCCAGAATATGGAAACAAGCTAGATGTCCCTCAACCAAGGAATGGATACCAAAAGTGTGGTACATTTACACAATGGACTATTACTCAACAATTAAAAACAAAGAAATCATGAACTTTGAAGTCAAATTTGGGAACTTGAAAAGATCATCCTCAGGGAGGTAACCCAGAAGCAGAAACGCACATATGTTATATATTAACTTATAAGGGAATATTAGCTATATAATATAGGATAAACATACTAGAATCTATAGTCCTAAAGAAGCTAAACAAC
Organism: Psammomys obesus; assembly: GCF_907164565.1. Classification (NCBI taxonomy): domain Eukaryota; kingdom Metazoa; phylum Chordata; class Mammalia; order Rodentia; family Muridae; genus Psammomys; species Psammomys obesus. The sequence goes on from NW_026596034.1 coordinate 18,419,753, forward strand.
AAGGACCCTACAGAAAAGGCTGAAACCTCACTCAGAAGGACAAACATAATAGACATCGGAAGTATGAGAAGACACAGAACAGGATAGGAGCTTTCTACAGGGGACCTCTGAAAGACAATAACCAAGAAGGTATTGATGGAAATACTGAGAGACATAGCCAAACTTTTGGCAGACTGCAAGAAACCTTATGGAAGAAGAGGGAGATATAAAGACCTGGAAAGGATAGGACCTCCAAAAGGAGGACCACAGAGCCAAAATATCCTGGGCCCAGACGTCCTGCAGGAACCAAGACTCTATACAAGAGCCATGCCTAGAGAGGACTTAGAGCCCCTGCTCAGAGGGAGCCCATAGACTGTTCAGTTTCCAAGTGGATTCCCTAGTAAGAGGGCAGGGACTGTCTCTGACATGAACTCAGTGGCTGGCTCTTTGTTCAATTCCCCTGGGAAATGCAGCCTTACCAAGCCACAGAGGAAGAAGATACACACAGTCCTGGGAGACCTAGTAGGCAAGTTTCAGATAGAAGGGGAAGAGGTCCTCCCCTATCAGGGGACTAGGGAAAGGGCATAGGGTGAGAAGAGGGAGGGTAAGTAGGACTAGTAAGAAATGAGGGAGGGGGCCACAGCAGGGATATAAAGTGAATAAATTATAAGAAACAAAGAAAGAAAGAAAAAAAATGAAAGAAAGAGAAAAAGAAAGAACAAAAGAAAGAAAATAAAGTGGAAAAAAAAAAGCTCAATTGAGTGATGCTTGGATATAATTCCATGAGTCTGTTAGTGGATAACAGTATGGGACTAGGCAATTTTTTAAGGACAAAGAGTCTTAAGATAAAGAATGGAATGTCCTGATGGGAGTAACTGAGAGATGTGCTTACTTAGCCAGGTGAGAAAGCCAGGTGAAGGGTCACCAAAGATCAGCATTAAGTGAGAATTTTATGTGGTTCAACTAAGGAATAGATACTCTAAGATCTGGTGTGAATTTGGCTTATAGATTCCCATACTGTGACATTTAAAACAACTGGGCATATGAAGTTTTTTAACAGATGTTTGTAAAAATTTCCCTTTTATTAAAAATGAAATAATAATAATAATATATCCTGATTATGTTTCCCCTCATTCTACTCCTCCCAGTCCTACCCCCATCTACCCTCCCATCCTGATGCATTCCCCTTCACACTATCATTAGAAAATAAACAATCTTCTTAAGGACAAAAATAAAATAAAGTATACTAATATAGGACAAAAACTAACACATTGGAATTGGAAAAAAAATAACAAAGACTCTAAGAGATGACACAAGAAATAGAAACCCAGAATTCCAATAGAGACAGTAAACTGGGACTCATAATAAATAAATAAACAAAGAATGTGTAGGGCAAAATTAGAAAAGAAATACATATATAAATAAAAATAATAAGAAGATAAAGTTAAAAATAATTTAAAAAGTTAAATGTTCTGACACGACATTATGAGACACGGAACCTACAGAGGTGCCAGTGAGTTAATTTTGTGTTGGCCGTCAATTGCAGTTTATGCAGCCTAACCTTAAGATTAGTTTGTTTTCTCAGTGACACTCAGTCTAATGAAATTAAATTTTATTTTTAAGTAGTTTTCAGTTGATCATAGCATCAATCAGACATTGGACATCCCAGCCACTGGATGGTAACATGTGTCCACTCTTCCTTTCAGCTCTAGGACATCCCCTGCTTTAGAATCACATGGGCCCTGCACATTCTGCCCTGGTCTCTGTGAGTTCACGTGTGGGTTGATCATGTTAATTTAGACAACCTTATTTTCTTGTTCCTCTCCATCCCTGTGGCTCTTATACTCTTTCTCTCTCCTCTTCCCCACGGTGCTCTGATCCATTAGGACAGGTTTTGATGAAGACCTTTGTTTACAGCTGATGTTATATGATGTTATAAGGTCTCTAAACACTCTGCATAATGTCTGACTGTGGGTATCTGTATTTGCTGCCCTCTGCTGTAGGAAAGAGTATCTCCTATGATGGCTGACAAAGGTATTGCACTATGAGTTTAGCAAAATATCACTGGGAGACTTTTTTTTGTTTTTTTCCCTTGGGCTTATTTTTTTATTTTTTCTTGGATGTTTATTTTATTTTTTTTCTAGAACAATAGTATTTGATTTTAATCTAGGTCCCTGGACTATCTAGTACCACATTTTTGTTCACCCAAGCATTGGATATATGTTCTATCTCATGGAGTGGGCCTTAAATCAAATCAGATATTGCTTGGTTATTACCACAGGTTTGTGTCACCATTGTATAAGCATATCACAAATATACCAAACCATTTTAAATAAAAGGGCTGTGGCTGGCTTAGTGTTTACGTTTCTGTTTGGTAGTGTGAAGAGTATCTTCATGTACCAAAGTTACTAGAATGTAGGGGTGAAGGCTCTATGTAGGCACCAGTTTGACTTTTCCATATTAATGTGTTGAGAAGGTATCATCTATAACTCTGGGGCCTTGCTACCAGATTGTGAAACACAATCTGTAGTTTTAGCAGAAACCTAGGATGTTTGGTGAGAGCATCAAGAGCCCCTCTGGCCACATCTCAGTTAGCTGTACTGTGAGCTTCACTTAGAGTCAAGAGATGACCAGTTGGAGCTGTCTTCTCCATTATTTGGTGATTTATCTAGATTGTCTTCAGATAGATAGATAGATAGATAGATAGATAGATAGATAGATAGATAGATAGATAGAGATAGAGATAGAGATATACACATATAAATTTTTATATATGTATATATGTGTGTATATATGTATATATATGCATATGTATGTATTATATGTATATATATATATATGAAAGCTTTAGCTGTATTAGATTTCCATACTACCTGTCAAATGACCCATAATTTTACCTGAGTCTTCTTGTATTCCCTCCTTTGCCACAGTTTTCCTCTTATCTTTCTACTTGACCTTTTCATTCCAGTATCCCCACTCCCAATCCATCCATAAGTATGTATTTTCTTTTCTTTTTCTAAGAAAATTTATACCCATAGTCCCTTAGTTGTTGGCGGTTGGTCTAATGATTACTGGCCCTCAAGGTCTGGTTACTGCCCTGCTTGAAACACCCATCCTTGTTTGTGTATACCTGCATAAAACATTATACCTGATTGCTTCATTAAATGCGCTGTACCTGGGCAGAGCATAATGTGGTAGGCATGACTAAGGTTCCTGGGCTTTTGAGGAAGGAAGAATCAGGAAAATCACGGTAGACACAAGGACAGGAAGAGAGGAAGAAGAAGAAGGACACCATGATGGGTTAGCCTGGAGAAGAAACCAGGTGGGCCAACAGAAAGGATTCCAATAATGGCATGGGAAGTCCCAGATGAAGAATAAAAGTATCATGAGATTATGCATTGGATGGAGGCTGGGAGATGGAGGATACTGAGACAGTGTAAGGAAAATATTTGCCCATCCCAAGATAAATAAGGCAGTTATAAACCTAACAGGTATCTGTGTCTTATTGTTTATGATAGTGTTAGATAATACTGCCATAAAAATCATAGGGCTAATAATAAACATTGTATAACACGACACTCATTTTTTAAAATTTACTACAGCACTCACTCTATACCTAAGCTCAGTGGTTCGTTGAATTGTAGCTTGGTTATCATTGATTTAACTCTTAATTTCTTTTTTTTTAATTTTTATTTTTTAAATATTAATCACAAGTTATTTACTTTGTATCCCAGCTGTAGCCCCCTCCCTCATTCCTTTCCAATCCCATCCTCCCTTCCTCATCTCCTCCCTGTCCCTTTCCAAGTCCACTGCTAGGGGAGGTCCTCCTCCCCTTACATCTGACCCTAGCTTATCAGGTATCCTTAGTATGAGCTGCAATGTCCTCCTCTGTGGCCTAGCAAGGCTGTTTCTCCCTCCTGGGCAGGGGGAGGTAAAGGAGCCAGTCCATGAGTTCATGTCAGAAATATTAACTACTAATTTCTACATACAAGTGAATACATATGGTAATTGTCTTCCTGGGTCTGAGATATCTCACTCAGGATGATTTTTATCTTGTTCCTTCTATTAACCTGTGCATTTCATGATTAGAGTTGTTTTATTGGCCAAGTAATATTCTGTTGTGTAAATGTACCACATGTTTGATATCCATTTGCTGTTGAGTGACATATGTGTTGTTTCTAATTCCTGTGTACTATGAATACAGCTACAATGAGCATGGTTGTACAAATGTCTTTGCGTTACAGTGAAAAGCCCTTTGGGTACATGCCCAATAATGGTATAGCTGGAACTTGAAATGAATTGAATCCCATCATTCAGTGGACTACAATACTGATTTCTGTTGCAGCTTGTACAGTTTGCATTTCCACCAGAAATAAATGAGTGTTCCTTTTTTCAAATCGTTGCTTTTATTATCTGTCACATTTTTTTATGGTTTGAATGTATTGTTTTTGTTTTGTTTTGTTTTGTTTTGTTTTGTTTTCGTATTTTATTTTTTTCTTACCAGTTACATTTTATTAACTATGTACCCCAGCCGTGTCCCGATCCCTCATTCCCTCCCAGTCCCTCCCTCCCTCCCTCCTCTCCACCGTGCCCTTTGCCAAGTCCACTGATCTCAGCCATCCTGACAGTTGTTGGTAAGGAGGTCCGGTTCCTAAGTTTATGCACTCCCCACTGCTACAAAGGTGTAGGATGAAATTCGTTTTCTGTACGTTTCCTTGTTGAACATTTCATTGTTCCCCAGCCATTTGAGTTTTTTTTCCCTTTTGATAATTCTAACAGTTTTACAAAAGTGATCTTTCCTGATCAAATTCATTAATAGTAGTACATTTTAATTAAAAATATAATTCATTGTTTTCCAATTTTTCTTTCCTATATCCAGCCTTTCCCACATTCCCTCTCCAACTCTTTTTATTTTCTCTTTTTATGTCTCCTCCTCCTCCTCCTTCTCTTCCTTTTTCTTGAGTATGTTTAAAGTGTGTTAAGCCATTTTTATTTGTGTGAACCTTTTCTCATTGATGGCCATTCATTACAAGAATGCTTCTCTTTACAGAAAATGAAAAGCATCACAGAAAAACATAATTTGACACAATGCAGACCTCACTAGATCATGGTGACCCCAACCTAAGGCATACATCTGTAACACAGCACCTGCACTATGGACAAGTAACACTCTGGGAGGGAATGAAAGTTTTTTAATGATAGAACACTAGAAACTATGTGTGAGACTTCCTTTCCTAGGATTGGCTCCAAAAAACCTCCCGAGATTCTGAATTAACCCTCATGATTTCAGTAAGAAGTGGACTAGACATCTAGATGCTGAATCCCACAACAGCTTCCTGATATTTGAGACATCCACAAAGAACAGAGCACCAACTTCCAAGAGTGGACTTCTAGAAGAAATCTTTGAAAATCTCTATTATTTTATTATTATTATTCTTAATGAAAACAGATTCTTTTCTCATATGATATATCCTGATTATAGATTTTCACTTCCTCAATAACCCTTGCTCCTTCCATCTGGGTTAACTCCCTTTCTGTCTCTTATTATAATAAATAGATTGATTGATAGATAGATAAAAAAATTAATAAATAAATAAAAAGCATCAACAGCAAAAAGCCCTTTAAGAGATACCAACAAATCATGATTAAACAATATAAAATGAGATGATATAAAAACTATCAGAAAAGTTGAACACAGAAAGCCAACAGGAGAAAAAGCGTCTCAAGAGCAGGCACAAGAGCCAGAGACTCATTCATTTTCATAGTCAGAAGTATCATAAAAATATTAACCTATTTTGACTGTATTCACCACTCTCAGCTCCTCCTAGTTCAGCTTCTACCATCCTGCCCACCCAACTTTGTGTAACATTTCTCATTCTTCTTTGTTTGTTTGTTTGTTTGTTTGTTTTTACTACATCAAGTCTGGTTTATGGTGCTTAACTACTCTTGCCCTAAAGTGTGGCAAAAGCTACACCATTAAAGAAAATTGACTATTACTCTTCCAGGAACTATCAAATAAATGTTAAGAGATCTTCAGATAGGGATGGTATTTCATGTCCTGTTCCCCAATCCATTTGGATTCTTGGCTATCTTGGGCCTGTGAACATCTTGTATATATATGATCTCAAAATCACTGTGAGCTTTCTTGGCCTGTTGTTTCAAGAAAACAGGTTTCTTGAAGTCACCCACCACCTCTCACCTTTAAGATCTTCAAACCTCCATGAAACAAGTGAGATGTAGACATATCATTTAGCATCAAGTCTTTGATCTCTTTTCTGCTATGTGATCATTCATAGACCTCTTTAATTGCAATCTAATATAAGAAGTTTCTCTTCTTATATTCACTTCTTATATTGTTTGGGAAACACATATTTGATCTTGTTTTCAACAGTCATTGAACTAACCAATCTAATAGTTCATTCTCAACTGTTACAGATACATTATTTTAAGCTACTAGTTGCTTATACAAAATGTCTCTGATGATCCTAGAATACATAAGATATATTTTTATAATGTTTTGCCTGAGTTATTTTTGTAGAACTTTTGTAATTCATTTTTTTAATTAGTTGGTTACATTTCCCACAGTATGGACAGCCCTTATCTTATTTTCATGGTTATAGCTGTCATAACCTTAAGCATTTGATTTATAGATTAGTTTTTCTCACACAGTGGTACTAAATGAAGGTTTTCTAGATTGATATAGTATATTTTATAACATTGCTAATTATTTGTCCTCTTGAAATATGGTTACTAAGTTTCATTAAAGGGGAATCAAATGATAATAATTAGTTTGTAGGAAGAATCTGTACTTTGATGAAGACATATTGAAACAAATTCCTTTCAAAGTTATGAGTGCATTTCACTGTATATGAAATTGCATGAGTACTTTAAAAACTTATATGACATCTTTGAATCATTGGGAAAAGCAAAGCTAATTGCTCAAAAATCCCTGTCCAACAATTTAGTGAGGGCACTTCTTTGTAGATAGAAGCTATAAAGCTCTATGTCATTTTTAAAAAATCACTAATGTCATTGGAATTTGCCCCTGAGAAAAAAATATGACAATTGTTGGAGTAATGGAAAAAGTTACTCAGGGGCATAACCATCCACAACAGCGTGTTCCAGACCTGAACGCACTTTACCACCTGCACATACTGATTTTAGGCTTTCTTCTGTTTTATAGCATTTGTTGGCTTGGATCTGGTGTTGATTTGTTCATCTTGTTGGAAGGCAGGAGCAGAACACCTGCCTTCACAGATGTTTCAAGTCTCACACAGACAGCAAGATGTAAAGTGAGGAGAAGAGAATTGGTTGGATTTTTTTATACATAAAAATAAAATGCAATTAACAGACTTTCAAGCATACACAGCATTATCAGGAAGTAGCTTATTAAAGGTCTACAGACTTAATTAATTTTAGGCTATTTACAATTAACCAGCCCCTCTTACTTTGTTATGCAGACTACATTTCTATACTATGTTTCTCTTCCATTGGTACCAAGTACAGAATTCACCTCTTGGAGCAGAGCCTCCAATAATGTAATAATGTATTTGCTACTAAATAAAAATTATCTTAAATGTGCTTTTAATGTGCTAGTCCATCTGTAGATTTTTTTAAAAATCAGGAAGCTGTCTCCTGTGCCAATAAGTTCCAGGCTCTTCCCCACTTTTTCTTCTAAATGATTTAGTGTATCTGGTTTTGTGTTGAGGTCTTTGATCTACTTGGACTTTAGTTTTGTGCAGGGTGATAAGTACGGGTCTATTTTCATTTTTCTTCATATATACATCCAGTTGGATGAGCACCATTTGTTGAAGATGCTGTCTTTTTTCCATTGAATGGTTTTGGCTTCTTCATCAAAAATCAAGTATTCATAAGTGTGTGGGGTTATTTCTGGGTCTTCTATTCGGTTCCATTGATTCTTTTTTCTGTTTTCATGCCAATACCATGCAGTTTTTATTACTATCACTCTGAAGTACAACTTGAGTTAAGGGATGGTGATATCTCCAGATAATTTGTTGTTGTACAGGATCGTTTTGGAGATTCTGGGTTTAGGGTTAGGTCACCTAAAGAAGATAATCAAGAAAGCAGACATGGGCGAAGATGATCAATCTTCATTAGAAAGACAAATGGGATGTGCATTGAACATATGACAGGAGTTTACCACAAAAGGCATCTGAAAGACTCTACCTAGCAGTGTTTCAAAGCAGACATTAAGACTCATAACCAAACTCTCGGCAGAGTGCAGGGAATCATGTGAAAGAAGGGGAGTTAGTATGAAGTGGAAAGGATAGGAGCTCTACAAGGACCAAATATATCCGGGCACAGGGTCTTTTCTGAGACTGACACTCAACCAAGGACCATCTATGGATATAACCTAGAACTTCTGCTCGGATGTGGCCCGTAGTAGCTCAGTAACCAAATAGTTTTCCAAAGTAAGGGGAACAAGGACTATTTCCAACAGGATCTCAAGGGCAGGCTCTTTGACCCCCCACTCCCCAGGCAGGAGCAGTCCTGTTAGGCACAGAGGAGGACTTTGCAGCCAGCCCTGAAGATACCTGATAAAATAGGGTCAAATGAAAGGGGAGGAGGTCCTCCCTATCAGTGGACTTGGAAAGGGGCAGGGAGGAGACCAGGAAGGGAGTGTGGGGTTGGGGAGGGAATGAGGGAGTGGGATACAGCTGGGACACAGAGTTAACAAAATGTAACTAATAAGAAAAATAAAAGTTAAAAAAAAAAGAAAGAAAGAAAGAAAGAAAGAAAGAAAGAAAGAAAGAAAGAAAGAAAGAAAGAAAGAAAGAAAGAAAGAAAGAAGGGGGAGTTAGTATGACCTGGAGAGGACAAGAGCTCCACAAGGACAAAATATATCAGGGCACAGGGGTTTTCTATGAGACTGTTTCTCCAACCAAGGACCATGTAAGGATATAACCTAGAACACATATAGCACATAGTAGCTCAGGAAGCAAGTGGGTTTCCATAGTAAGGGGAACAGGAACTATTTCTGAAATGAACTCAATGACTGGCTCCTTTACATTTCCTCCCCCCCCACCCCCCCGAGGGAGAAACAGTCTTGCCAGGCCACAGAGGAGGACATAGCAGCCAGTACTGAAGATACTTGATAAGCTAGGGTCAGATGGAAGGGGAAGAGTACCTCCCTTAGAAATAGACTAGGAAAGCGTCAGGGAGGAGATGAGGGAGGGAGGTTGGGGTTGGGAAGGAATAAAGGAGGGAGCTATAGCTGGGAAACAAAGTAAATAACCTGTGATTAATATAAAAAAATAAATATTAATAAAAATTCAGCACATGAAAACAGGATACAGAAAATAACTAATGAAAAATATAATGTAAAAACTATTGACATGGTGTTCATATTATGTCAGGAATTGCATGTAACTTGACTGAATGTAAGGTTGAGTTGGAATGCAAGGCAAATACTTAATATTATACTAGTGGCTTGAAGGCCCTCAATTTCTGTGTCACTAGGGTATCCTAGAGTTTATTGTCTAGGAAGATATTCTAAAACTGAATTTTCAATACTGAGAAGACAAACAGTTTTGTATTTGAGATCCAGGCCACCCATGCTTCTCATAGGAGATGGCAAGAAAAATACAGTGCTTGTTTGTCATTCAATGCTGGAAGGACAGTAAATACATTTGTTTATCCACTGAAGTTTATTGGAAAAGCAGAAACAGGGAAAGCAAATTCAATTTTCAAATGGTCTTCTTTTATTAGTAGTTGTCCAGTTTTCACGATTAAATACCTGAGACATGAAACCTGAAGAATAAAAAGATTTTTGCCCAGTTTAAGAGTACAGACCATCTTACCCCGTGTCCACTTTCTTGATTATCTTCTTTAGATGTATAGATTTCATTATGTTTATCATATCTTGTAGGTCTATATAAGCAAGTATATACCATGTTTGTCTTCCTCCTTCTGGGATACTTCACTCAGAATGATCTTTTTAGATCCCACCATTTGCCTGCAAATTTCATGATTTCCTCATTTTTGATTGATGAGTAGTATTCCATTGTATAAAAATACAATTTCTGTACCCATTCCTCCATTGATGGACATTTGTGTTGTTTTCTGGTTCTGGCTATTACAAATAAAGCTGCTACAAACATGGTTGAGAAAATGTTCTTGTGTTCTTGAGCAAACTTTGCATATATACCTAGCAGTGGTATAGCTGGAACTTTAGGAAACACTATTCCTAATTGTCTGAGAACGAGCCAGATTGATTTCGAAAATGTTTGTACAGTTTACATTCCCACTAGCAAAGGAGGAGGGTTCCCCTTTCCCCACAACCTCTCCAGCATATGTTGTCACTTGAGTTTTTTATCTTGGCCATTCTGATGGGTGTAAGGTAAAAATCTCAGGGTAGTTTTGATTTGCATTTCCCTAATGGCTAATGAGGTTGAGCATTTCGTTAAGTGTTTCTCTGGCATTTGATATTCCTCTATCGAGAATTCATTGAACGTATGACAGGATTTTACTACAGAAGGCATCTGAAAGACTCTGCCTAGCAGTGTTTCAAAGCAGATACTGAGACTCATAACCAAACCTTCAGCAGAGTACAGGGAATCATATGAAAGAAGGGGAGTTATAGTGATGTGGAAAGGATAGGAGTTCCACAAGGACCAAATATATCTGGGCACAGCGTCTTTTCCAAGACTGACACTCAACCAAAGACCATGTATGGATATAACCTAGAACCTCTGCTCAGATGTAGCCCGTGGTAGCTCAGTAACCAATTGGTTTCCCATAGTAAGGGGAAAAGGGGCTATTTCTAATAGGAACTCAATGTCTGGCTGTTTGACCTCTCCATCTCCCAAGGCAGATGCAGTCCTGTTAGGCCACAGAGGAGGACTTTGCAGCCAGTCCTTAATATACCTGACAAAACAGGATCAGATTAAAGAGGAGGAGGCCTTCCTAAATCAGTGGACTTGGAAAGGATCAGGGAGGAGATGAGGGAGGGATGGTGGGATTGGGAGGGAATGAGGGATCTGGATACAGCTGGGATATAGAGTTAACAAAATGTAACTAATAATAAAAATTTTAAAAAAGACGAATGGAGAAAAATAAAAAGAGTACAGACCATCTTGGTAGGAAAATTGTGGGAACAGAAATGAGAGACACAGCCAAATAAGGAGAGTGATAACAGTGCTAACATTTGCTAGTTTTTTCCTGTTTATTTGCTGCAGAACTAGAGCTCAAGAAGCCCTTGTGTCCACATTAAAATTGTCTCATTGCATCTCAACTAAGCTAATGTAGATCATCCATCATAGACATACTCAGAAACTAACTTAATCTACATAGTCTGTACCGGAATTCCCAGAGAACTTGTCTTGTATGTGATACTAGAGTCTGTCAAGTTGTCAATCAATATTAACATCACAGCATCTCTTCAATATGATTTCAAAAGAATTTCAGTTTTGTATCCATTTTATTCCCATAAATATTTCTAGGTTTCATTGAAAGTGAGCTTCTCTAATAATAAGCTAAGCATTATGAATCTTTCCATACTAAAAGAGATCTTTTGCAACTTTACATTATATTCATGTGACAGTAAACCTGTCAGGAAACAAATTGATGGATAAAATATGAACATAACATTTAAACACACTCATAAAATGTAGTCGGAGGCTCATAGTAGAAACGTCTTTTCAGGCTGAGTCTTTATGTTCAATAAAAAGAAGAGACATTTTTTTTTACTTTTTTATTTTTCATATTAATCACAGGTTATTTTCTTTGTATCCCAGCTGCGGGCCCCTCCCTCATTCCCTTTCAATCCCACCCTCTCTCCCTTTCCCTTTCCAAGTCCACTGCTATGAGAGGTCCTCCTCCCTGATAAGCTAAGGTCAGATGGAAGGGGAGGAAGAGAAGAGACTCTAAGATATGTCCCAGACACTATGTCTTTGTTACTGCCTAGTGAAGACAATGGTCCATAATGTACCCTTCAGATCCTGACTTCTCCCTGAATACCTCAGATTTTCTGACAACTCATGATGCCACAGTCATTAGCTACCATAAACATAATATAGCATTTGATTTATTATGCATGTCATGGAGATTTTCAGCAGTAAGACAGGTCAATATTAAGAAATATTTCTTTCTCAGATACCTTATAGAAAGTCAGTTCATGCTTGCCAAGTGGTTAATATATGCTAGTATGTGTTTAAAACAGTTCATTTTGCGTATGCTATCTGTTATATGGAATAACTCTATGGAGAAAATATTAATAGTACCTACATCCTTAAAAGAAAATGTAAGGCTTAAGAATGTTCAAAGCTAAGCTGGATGTTTTACACCTGTAATTCAGGTAGTTGGGAAGCTAAGGACGAGGTCAATTTGAGTGTCAAACACACAAACAAACAAACAAACAAAGCAACCCTGTAAGCTAGTCAGAGGTGGGGAGGAGAATAAGGTGCTACCTAAAGTCAGAAATATTACAGGGATGATAGAAATACCATTGATCATAAAAGCATTTCTGTCAGATACCAAAATATTCCATTAGTATAATTGATGATCATATTGACAAATTTCAAGACAGAAGCTGTAAGTGATGTCAACTGTTGCTACAAATTAAGGAAAATGAAAATTTGGAGTATTTAAAATGTGTGTTTCCAGAAAATTTGAACACAGGGGTCTTCCCAGAGACCCATACTCCAACCAAGTACCATGCATGGAGATAACCTAGAACCCCTGCACAGATGTAGCCCATGGCAATTTAGTGTCCTAGTGGGTTATATAGTAATGGGAAAGGGACTGCCTCTGACATAATCTGATTGGCCTGCTCTTTGATCACCTCCCCCTGAAGGGGGAGCAGCCTTACCAGGCCACAGAAGATGACAATGCAGCCACTCCTGATGAGATCTGATAGACTAAGATCAAAAGGAAGGAGAGGAGGACCTCCGCTATCAGTGGACTTGGGGAGGGGCATGCATGAAGAAAGGGGAGGGAGGGTGGGATCCACAGGAGAGGAGGAGGGGTTTATGGGGGATACAAAGTAAATAAAGTGTAATTAATAAAAAATATACAAAAAATAAATAAATTAAAATAAAATGTGTGTTTCCTGAAGAGGCCAACTAGGTGACTTAAGAAACAACCTTTGAAGAGCCTGGAAAGGGCCAATAGTTGTTGGATGTCGACTGTGACTGAGCCAGAACTTAAGAGGAAACCAGACCCTCACATGGAATTTGTAAATCTTCCCTTTATTATCAACTGCACAATTTTCATTTGCTGGAAAGTTACTGAGGATGCAATATAACATGATAATTACTGTACATGTTGAGTCATGGCATGCTCTATAATTGTACACATGTGGAATCAACAAGGATTGTTTTACTGATTAGTATTTAAAATCCTTCAGAGGCAATAATATTCCAATGCTGAGCTGTTTGATCTATGAGCATGTTTACTTCTTTGCAAATTTTTAATCCAATGTTTTCCCTTTTGACCTAGTAGCTTAGGTCAAATTATAAAATTTTTTACTTTGGTATTAACATGGGCAACTTCATCTTTTAATTTACTTCAAATGTTAAATGAACACAAACTTTTATTGTTGAAATGGGCATGCTTCAACATTGTTAATGTGATGTGAAAATATAAGTAGGATATCGTGTATATTCACTTATATTAAAGAAAGATCCTAAATTCTGTCTGTTGAAAAGCAGCATTTGCCATCAAATGATGATCTCCTCTCTGAATAATCCATAAAAATGTTCCAAGTACAACTCAGAAATCTAAGTTGCTAATGCCTAACTCTCAGATTGCTAAAATTAGTTTCAGAAAAACATCTCCTTACAAGGAAGAAAGTGTTACTCAATGACTTCTATCCATTGATACAAACCAGCTAAGCCCTCTGTAAAGCTCAGAGCCTCCTTTTATGACACCACAGCAGTTTCTAAAGTGGAGTTGTTCATACCAGTCATCCACCCCCAGCTCAAAGGCTTTTTCTGTCTCAATCCATTCAGGGTAATTTCTGTTGCCAGATCAGCAGCTGTTCCCAATTTCTCATCTACATTTCCTTCTAATCCTTTCTCTCTTAGAAAAAAAAAAACAGCTTTATTGAAATATAATTGGTATATAAGGAACTTCACATATTTAATGTGTATAGTTGGATGGTGTGGGATATGTGTAAACACTCATAATACCATCTCCATGATGAAGAGAATAGATGCATTTAATAACACCTCTTAAATTCCTCGTGTACCATAAGAAGAATACGTGTGCTTGTATACATATGTGGTCAAGAGTCTTAAAGGGAGATTTACTATTCTACTTTTACTGTTCTATTGTTCTAGTCTTTGTAAGGCTTTGTTTTGGTTTGGTTTGGTTAGGTTTGTTTGTTTAAGTAAGTGATAGATCTTTGGCTCAGTGATAAGATGGATACTTAGCATCCAGGAGACTATGATTTCCATATCCAGCATCACAAATAAGTATTAACTAAATTAAAATAAAAAAAAAACATGCCAAAGAAAGTCCCTGCTCCCCTTACTAGGAACCACACTTGGAGACTGGGCTACATCTGAGCCTGGCTTTTCTCCAAGTGTGATCCCTAGTAATGTAATGGGAGCAGGGACTCTCTCTGGCATGAAATCAGTGACAGGTTCTCTGATCACCTCCCTGTGGGAGGGAGCAGCCATCCCAGTCCATAGAGGAAGACAATGCAACCAATCCTGATGAGACCCGATAGGCTAGGGTCAGATAGAAGGGGAGGAGAGGAGGAGCATAGGAGGAGAAGAGGGAAAAAGGGTAGGACTGGGAGGAGATGAGGGAGGGAGATACAGCTGGGATACAAATTGAATAAATTGTAACAAATGATAATAATAAAAAGAAAACAAATAAAGTCATAATAAACTAGAAAAAAAGAGAATTAAAAAAAACATTGAAAATGGAACATTTTCCCTTTTTTTAAGTTTATGAGTACCATGTATTAACTGAGCAAATAGATTGGAACCACCACTCCCCCTGCTGCAGGTGGGCTTCAATTAAGTAACTGAAAATATAGTTCAAAGTATGTCAGATGGAGAACTGGAGTAGGCAAACTAAGGAAACTTTTTTTTTTTAAGTTCTAAAGTTACAGTGACTTTAATGTTTATTTCTCCATTAAATACCTATGATGCAATACTACTGACAAGGTCATGTATTAGAATGTGGGGCCCCTGGGACTTTATTAAATCATGTTTGATGTTGGAGCTCTAGTGAATTGGATTATTACTTTTATAAAGAATACAGGAAGTGACTTTACCACATCAACTTTTAATAACACACTGAAAAGCTGACCATCCAGGAGTCAGGAGGAAGCATTTTATCAAAGCCACAACATTTGTCATTACTTTGATTCCAATCTTCCTAACCTCTAGTAATGTGAGAAATGCATTTATGTTGCTTATCCACCTTTCATTTTGTGGTATTTTTATATGTCAAGCAGATAGAGATGGAAATTTGGAATTAAATTGTGTGCTGCTGTAACAAATACCAAAAAATTGGGAAGCAACTTTTGAAGTGAAGATAGGTAGAGACTAGCAGAGTTTGGAGGTACATGATAGCAAAACATCTGTATTTACAGAAGAAAAAGCTGTGAGGAAGAAGAAACACAAAGAAACTCTTCCTTTTTTTTCAGTTTACTTACTTCACATTCCAAGGGTGGTCCCTCCATCCTCTTCTCCTAGACTCCCCTTTTTCCTCCTCTTCCTTTTCCCTCTCCTTTTCCCACAGGAAAGAGGAGCCTTCTCTCCCAGGTCCTAGTTTCAACCTTTCCCAAGCACAAAAAAGTTACTTCAGGACTGAACATATCCTCATTCCCTGAGGCCAGGCATGGCAGTGCTGCAAAGTGATCCAAAAGCAGGCAATAGAATCCATGTTGGAAACAGTTCCCCTACCTCCACTCCCCAGTTGCCCTGTATGAAGACCCCACACAAAGACTAGGCTGACCATCTGCCACGTATGTGCAGGAGGCCGAGATCCAGATCATGCATGTTCCTTAATTGATGTCTCAGTCTCTCTAAGCCCCCATGGTCTAGATTAGTTGTCTCTGTTGATGTTCTTGTAAGGCTCCTTTTCCCTGCAGGTTCTTCCATCCTTCCCTCAATACTTTCCCAGAATATCCACTTCCAAAGCTCCATCCCATGCTTGGTACAAGTCCCAGCATCTGTCTTGATCTGTTGCTGGCTGAAGCCTCCCCGAGGACAGTCAAGTTAGGCTCCTGTCTGCAAGCATAGCATATCATCATTAATAGTTTCAGGGTCTGGCTCTGTACCCTGTGGGTGGGTCTCAGGTTTGGGCTAAATATTGGTTGGACATTTCTTCAACCCTTGTTCCCTTTTTATCCCTGCACTTAGAAACTCTTGAGAATGCGTCAGTCTTTTTGCCAAGTAAGAAATCCTAAAGGAGGTGTTGGTAGAAATATTGAAAGTAAAATTGTGTAAATGAAGAATGTGACATTGGAGAACAACGTAGTGGCTGTTTTTTATAACATCGTAAAAACAGCAGAATTGTGTTCATGTTCTACTATAAGAAGGAGGAGCTTGCAAACAAGAAAAATGAATGTTTTCGAGAGGTAAATTTTAAGCAATGCATCGAATATGTTTTCTCATCTGTGAATAGTCAAATGTGAACATGGAGAAATTAATTATTTGATGCTTATTCAAAAGGTAAGAAGAAATAAAAAAAATATTGGGTGGAATTACTATATCAATATCAAAAACAACAGGAAAGGCTCTTTGGGAGAAAATATAAAGTGTGTGGCTAAACTATCCTGTAAGATTTGCCAACAATAAGAAAGAAGCCAGGACCAAACATCTAGCACAATGAACCTAGCAGTAGCCAGAAATAATCAAAACTAATCTTATCATGGACACTGAATGTCAGAAACTCTTGGGCATAAGTCACTGAAGAAACCCAGCCATGGGCAATGTCAAGACAAGCTAACGGGGGAAGTTCCACTCATTACAAAATGACCAGAGCTACTGGCAAGGCTGACTGTAGCTGACACACCTTAGATCATCTAGAAAGGAAGTGTTCTCCTTCCTCCTTGTAGGGCATTGCCAGATAGTTAAAGACCCCATGCTCTGGTGATCTCTGTTCTCATGACTTTGGGCCACCCCATGCCTGCCATATATCTGTGCCTAGACCCTGTGTCTAATAAGGCTGTGTTCCTAGGCCAAGTGACAGCATCTCTTTGTGGGTTTGTAAGACAGTGAAAAGCTTGACTTTACCTCCGAACCTCAAATTTTAATGGAATTTACTGTGTTGGGCTTCACATTTGCAGTAGAACTGTAAATCTTTCATCTGTTTCTTTGTCTGATATCAAATGTGAGTGTTTTTACTATACATGTCTCATATCATATATTGAAAGCCATTCTATACTCGAATTTTCAGGTTCATAGCCAGGAGGACTGTTCCCTAAAGTATATCTTACTTTAAATTGCATTTGTATCTGATATAAATATTACCGAGTTAAGACTTCATACGTTAGGCTTTGAGTCAGTTGTGGAATGTACCCTAGGGCAATTGGCATGAAATAAATACATTTCAAATGCAAAGATGTACATTTGAGGAGTATAGACAGGATCTATGGTCTAGATTCATTGACCCACCCAATTCATATTTTGTAATTCTAAATCCAAGTTAATAGTATTAGGATATGAGACTTTGGGGAGGTAAGTAATACAGTAAAAATAAGCCACTTTAGGTTAAGGAATTGGTAGGTTCTCAGACCCCGACTCTCCCAGCATCCCGATTTTATACGTTTGAATCCATGAGAAATAAATATCTTCTATTTAGAAACTGTCAGAAAAGTTGCATTCTGACTCACAGACTATCTGAATGATGGAGTATCACTTGTAAGTCAGGCAGTGTGTCAGCTTTTATCTGTTTACCAGGCAAAGTTCTGTTTGTTACATCGCTGTGCATATTTCTTCTATGTATCTGTGTGTGTTGCATGTTTCATGTGATATGATAGCAGGAAGGAGTGTACCACAGCATGAGTATGGATAACTTTGGGTATCTTATCCTATTGTCTACTTTTTACAGGCATAATCTTCATGCTGTTTACTTTGACACATGCCAAACTAGCTGGTCAAAAAATTTCCATGGATTCTCCTTTCTTTGGCTCCCAATTCAATCTAGTGACCCTGGGATTACACAGACATACAAAACTGTGTTTACATCAGTTCTAGGCATTTGAACTCAGCTTTCCACAGCTGTGTGACAAACACTACTGAGCGAGACATCTTTCCGTTTCAGTGTTTAAGATTTTATTTGTCAATTACATGATCTAGGAACCTCTGCAACATTATGGAAACATTCTATTCCTGTCCCATCAGTAGTACCTTTAGTTTTTTGCTTTTTTTTTTTAGCGCAAGTTGCTTTACGTACATATGTGAATATATTACCTTTTCATAGATTTATCAGTTAATTCAAAATAAGTTCATACAAAACTTCTTAGAATTATGACTTTGTATATAATCAAAATTGTATCATAGCTTTCTAAGTAATTTAAGAATGTCTTTGATATACAGATACTTAGAAAATGTAACAAGTTGCAAAACTGAGGGAGTGTGGTTTAAGTAAAAGTCATTCATATCTTAGCATATCTTGTTTATTGGTTGTCAAACTATGTATTCTATTTATTTCTCTAAGACTAAATAAAATTGGCATTTAGAAATGACACAATGACTTAGACATAATGATTTAGATCAACTCTCAATAAATTTTAGTATTGACAGAGGAATTTTAACCATCGGCAGTAGCTTGACCACTTAAGAGGAGTGTATTTGTGAAACAGTATTGACTTCTATGTAGCTAGAATGGTCATTAAGTAGAAGCCCATATGTACAGATTAGGAAGGTAAATTTGTGTGTATACCTGTAGATGTCACTCCTCTGATTTTTCATAGTCAAAACTAATGTGTACACATTTGCATAAACTGTTCAGAGTTTATACTAGATGGGACATCTTATATGAATGGTGGTAATTGAGAATTTACGAACATTAATCATAATTATTAGCAAGAGAGTCACATGAAAATCAATTAGCCTTTGCACTGGCTGACATAAAAACTAACACATTATTCTTGAATTACAATCATTTTTTTTTCCAACACCGCATAAAAGTGTTCAAGTGAGAAAACTACATCTTTTAGAAAACATATTTGAGGCTGCCACTGGATGAAAGCCCAGACCATGATTATAAGATATCAAATTCATTATATTACAAACCATTATCTATGTACTTTGCTTCACACAATTTTACAAAGTTTTATAGTTTACCTACAAAATTAAGTGGTTCAAATTATATTTATTGTGACTCTTAAGACTTTTTTTTAAAACTTTTTTTTTTCTTTAAATTTTATTTTTCTTTTTAGTTACATTTTGTTAACTCTGCGTCCCGGCCGTATCCCGCTCCCTCATTCCCCCCGCAACCCCACACTCCCTCCCTGGTCTCCTCCCTGCCCCTTTCCAAGTCCACTGACAGGGGAGGACCTCCTCCCCTTCATCTGACCCCTTTCTATCAGGTATCTTCAGGGCTGGCTGCAAAGTCCTCCCCCGTGGCCCAACAGGACTACTCCTCCCCTGGGGAGGGGGGGTCAAAGACCCCGCCCTTGAGATCCTGACAGAAACAGTCCCTGTTCCCCTCACTTTGGAAAACTACTTGGTTACTGAGCTACCACGGGCCACATCCGAGCAGAAGTTCCAGGCCACATCCATAGATGGTCCTTGGTTGAGTGTCAGTCTCAGAAAAGACCCTGTGCCTGGATATACTTGGTCCCTGTAGAGTTCCTATCCTCTCCATATCATACCAACTCCCCTTCTTTCATATGATTCCCTGCACTCTGCCGAGGGCTTGGTTATGAGTCTTAGTGTCTTTCAGATGCCTTTTGTGGTAGACTCCTGTCATACGTTCAATGCACATCCCATTTGTCTTTCTAAATGAGGATTGATCATCTTCACCTGTGTCCACTTTCTTGATTATCTTCTTTAGGTGTGTAGATTTCATTATGTTTATCATATCTTATAGATCTATATAAGCGAGTATATACCAAGTTTGTCTTTCTCCTTCTGGGATACTTCACTCAGAATGATCTTTTCTAGATCCCACCACTTGCCTGCAAATTTCATGATTTCCTCCTTAATGTCACCCAACACAAATACATGTCAGATCTGAAAAGTAATTTTTCTTAAAGTATGAAAAAGAATACAAAGGGAAAATTTTTGTTTTATTTGAATTTATCCTTTTCACAGAACAAGTTCCAACCCTTGAAAACTACTTTTTTGTTGTTATTGTTTTTTAAACATCTTTGGTAAAGCTTTTATCCACGCTTCATTGAACTCTCTATGTCTCTATCATTTCTTCTTTAGCTCTGCCTCATAGGCAGTCCCTGCTCTTTCCTATGGCAATGTTATTTAGCAACAAATTTAGAAAATTTCCGAAATCACTAAGGAATAGGGAACGTGGGGTTTTCAAAGTTATCTAACGCAAGTTGTCTTGTTAGAGCATAAAATGATTGCAGTGAATGTCACTCCTGGGACCAGTGCCTTGCCACTGATTTTTGTTAATGGAAACATCTGATCAACTCCCAGGAGAATGTTGCATGGTGATTACTGCAACCATATTATTATTCAAAATCTCAGCCTCATTTTAACAGAAAAGATGCAGTTTAAATGCCCAGTGACTGCAAGTAATCTTGAGTAAAGAACATACTCAAGTGATTCACATAAGCCACTTGGAAGTAGCCACAGTTCTGCACTTTACATTGCGGGATATGAATCTGAACTTGAAAATAATTGAACTTTTTTGAGCTATTTCAGGATTTTGTAATTCTTTTCTAGACAGATGCAATTAATAACTGCTTATGGAACAATCACTTATTGTTGGCTTCCTCAGTGTTTCTGCTTATATTTTTCTATCGTCTTTATTATATTGATAAGTGCTAAGAAACTGCTTTAGTTTAACTAATATATCATAAAGTTTGCTTCAACATACTATTATGTCCTTATTTAACCTTAAAGTAAATGTGAACTATACCTCTCAAGTAAAAGCTTATCCTTTCCCAAGATTGTACAATTAGAATATAATACCAACATAAGCCTTTTCTAAAGTTTTCAGATTTTTTTTTCTTTCCAATAACACATTTTCCTTAATCATTTGATGGCCTTGCTATCACTGTAATGAAACTTTCTGTCATGCTTGGTTGAAAGCACCCTATACTCTCTCATTGATATATTGATTTGCATTGCTTGCCAAGCAAATAGTAAAACCTTGTTATATCTAAAATGATTTCATATGTTTTTTTTTTTTTTTTTTACATTTTCCAAAGATGTAGTAAAAAACATGAAATGTTTTTGTCTCACAATGTTGATCCAAATGCTAAATAAGAAAAGGTCTATACATTTGGAACCTCACTGTTTGAGACGAGCAACTGAGACACTGAAACAAAAAACTGTGAACAAAGGGAAGATTACTTATTTGCATCAAGGGAGCTCAGATAAGCACAAACCTTTCAAGCATGAATTGCTCATAAAATAATTTTTATATTTATTTACAAATCTTTTTTTCCATTTATAACTCCTTTTTAAATTAATTGATTGATTGATTTTTACAATTTAATCATTTTGTATCCCCACTGCAGCCCCCTCGCTTATCTCCTCCTGGTCACACCCACCTTCCCTCTTCTCCCTCTATGCCCTTTCCCTAGTACCCTGATAGGGGAGGACCTCTTACCTTCCTATTTGACCCTAGCCAATAAGGTCTCATCAAGGCTGGCTGCATCATATTCCTCTGTGAACTGGTAAGGCTGCACCCCCCATAGGGAGGTGATCAAAGACCCAGCCACTGAGTTCATGTCAGAGACTGCCCCTCCCCCTTACTGTAACTATCCTAAATACTTAAGATTTTATAAGACAATGTATTGCATTATTTTTTGTTTCTAATAATGAAGTTATCTTAGAATAGCCTAATAGTAATGCATCTATCTCTAGTGACTCATATTCATCCAGTACTCTGGAGGCTGAGGCAAAAGGATTATCGTAAGTGCAAGCCTATCCTTGGGTATACAAAGTGTTCCAAGCCAGCCTAAACTGTGGACTGAGGATCAGTCTCAAAACCAACCAAACAAACAATTAATCAAACAAACAAACAAACAAACAAAAAAACCCAAATAAATAAATACAATGTGAGCTAATTAATGCATGTTCAGGGTTTACTTACAAAATTAGAGGGGCAGATGGTTCACTGTCAGTGTAGAAAAAATAGCATCTTCTTTGACAGCCTCAGAATGATTCCTCCTTTTAATTTTTACCAATGCCAAAACTATAGTGACTTAAAAAAATAAACATTGTGACACAGGGGATTTTTTTTTTTTGTTACTTCTTGGTTTTCAAAATTCAGATGTGAAATATATTGCAAATAGTCCCAGTGCCTTTTAATTATTGCCTCAACTAACAGTGCCTTCCTTTTCATGTGCAATCATCCTGAGCAGAGATTTGCAGTGAATTCTTTCCTAACTCCAACTCATTGGATTCTGATCAACATCACATAAGGCTTTTGCCTTTTCCTTCCTCCCGCCGTTTGTTTGGTTTCTGGTTTTCTCCAGAAGACTAAGCAACTTTAGAGAATCAGAGTTTACATTTCAAATTGAGATACTTTTTATCCCTTAGATACTTCCCATCAACTAGTAAGTTGTGTCAGAGTTTCAGGTTTAAGTTGTTAAGCAGCAGAAGCCTTGTACATGTGAAAATTAGACCCAACTAGCCAAATCAGCATATTTCACAGTGACTTCTTTTTTGCTTTCTCTGCAGAATCCAAACACATTTCTGATTAGTGTTAAGCTATGTGTGGAAACCTGGTTTAATTTCCACCAACGTGACACTCCACACCCCCCTTCACTATTGTTGCTCCTGAAGGAAGAAGTGACATTCTATGAATAATCCTACACATCTTCTATTGCCATGTTACACCTGGATGTTACAAAGTTCCACATGTCCATGTATCTCATCTTTGACCTGATCATGTGGTGCAAGTTTCCCTATTTTAAAATTAATCTAGAAATAGCATAGGATTCAAAGCAAATAGTACGCATGCCAACAATCACCTCTTCCTTTCTAGACTCATATAATATCTCTGCTATATCATTTCAATTAAAATCAAACGTGCACATTCCTATGCATCTTTTTTTTAATCCTGTTAACTTTAAAAACAAGATTTTATGTAACTTTATCAAACATTATATATATATATATATGACAGACACAAAAGTGGTATTTGTAAAAACCTTTAGTTTTTTTAAGATTTGCTGGCAGATAATCTTAATTTTTGCTCAATACTTTACTGCAGTCAAGGAAAACGTATGAAACCATTTTTTTTGGACTCGTAGACAAAGGTCTTAGCACTTCAATCAATTCTGACTATAGAAAATCTAAGTAAATGTAATTTAGTTCTCTGAAATAATTGTAAGTGACTCGACTACTTAGAAATTAGAATGGAATAAGCTTAGGTAGTAACCTGCGTAAGTACTGTAATAATTACAGACTAAAGAAATATATTCAATGAACACATAAATTTCATAATGTGTGTTCTCATTAAAATCAGCAATTTTTTTTATCTATCCTCCAAACTCAAATAGAACAGGTCAGTTCTCTGGAAAAAGTTAGCTATGTCACTACACACATAAGTAATTTCACAAATGAAAATCCTGTTCATGAATAGGTATGACCATACATACTATCTCCAGTATTTAGTATATACAGCTAATTAATATGGTAAACTAGATTTTACCATAATTTTTTTCTACCATTTTGTCAGAAAATGTGCTTATTTTTAAATTTTCTTAAATATTCTATAGAGTGGATAGGAAACCAAATAAGTTTCAAGTACTTCAGTAAGTTTCACCACCAAAAAAAATGGAGAACCCAAGTTCATAACTCCATGAGTGTTTGAAAAGACTGAAATATTTGTCAGTTTTGAATAGACCCTGAAATCAAGAAGAGGGGTATGTGCTCTATAATATTCATCTTGGATATGACCAGTGCAATTTCTCTTGGAAATCTCCCACAGGGAACAATGTAATCTACTTCTCTCTTACAACATGATTTCCTCTGGAATAGTTACATGATAGTGCAAATAGCCATTTGCACTTCTTAACCAGATCTCATCCTGTTTTAAAGTTCCTCTTTAGCTTTGGCTCTCCATTAATTCTGACTACCACTGCTTTGCTTTATAAAGGAGAGCGTATTGATTATCCACAACAGTGGTTAGACTTAACTACATTTGAGGGTTTCTGTGGATTAAATCAACAACAATGGTTATTTAACCATGACAATTCATTGAGCTATAGATTTTCAATTCTCCTTTTTTTCTGTGAATGTATGTCAATTTCCCACTTTCTGTTTGTGTCAGTGTATAAATAATGGAAACTATTGAACTAACACAATCTATGCCTATAATCTGTGCCCAGTTTTCAACACATAGTTGCAGAAGGAGCACAGATATAAAGGATAAGGGAGTTGTATGTATCCTTGTGAGCACATCTTGTAACCCATCTATACATGCTACCTCTTGCTTGGTTCATGTTTGTTTGTTTGTTCGTTTTTCCTACCCTTCCTACATACCTTCATATTTCCTCTGCTGATTATTTAAAAATGCTAATGTCTATCATTCTCTTGTTACATGTAATTGTTAAACTGATTTATGTAAATCCATTTATAGCTTTCATGTATATTAGTTTACTATAGATTTTCTTTGTCCTGTCTCTTCCTTTATGAACATGTAATTTTTAAGATTTGACCACTTTATTTTGTAAACCTCTAATTTATTTCCCACAACCAACATCTTAATATGTGTTTATGTCATTCCTAATTCTATTCCATACAAAAATATTTTATGGAAAATTTAAATCTTTAGTTGCATCTTGATTTCTGTTACTGTATAAATAAGCTGTGTATGTTCCTTAGGGAGTCCTTGCCTACAGATCTAAAGTACCAAAAATTGAAAACTTACTATTGTTTTAGTTCAGTGATGGTAGAAAACTAATAGTCAGATTATAATCCTATTTTCTTTTTATCTCAATACTTATCTTCCATTTTGTAGTCTTTTTAACATGCAATTCATCATACTTTCTGGACGATAATCAGTTTTTAAGGGATACTGATGATTTCTTTTGTAGTTGATTCATTAAAAACATCTACGGGATCTGATGTTAATTTACGATTTATCTTACTTATTACTCTGATTTATTTACCCTCTCTCTTTCACCAATGTGGGAAACACAATCTTAAGGTATAAGTTGAGTATAAGAAGTTTGCTTTTTAAAACTATTTTTTTAAAGAAGGACAGTGAAAGAGAGAATGATCAGTGAAAGAAATGGAAGAAAATAAATTATGCATTGGTTGACACTTACCCCAGTGAACAAATGGGATTCAAACTGCAGTGAACTTTTTGTAGTACTATGTAGATATTCCACAAATGTTCTCTGAAATCAGGTCTACAATACGTCATGAAGCTGGTGGTTGAAAATGCTAAATTAGCTTCCTCCTGCCTACACAGTCAATCTTTGTCTCTACTGCCAGATGGGTGGATACTTGACACTGGGGAATCCTAAAAGCTACTGTCCATTCACTTGAAGTAGGATGCTTTATATTTCCAAAGTAGCACCTAACAAGCTTTGCCATAATGTACTGGTCTCAGGAAAAGTAATATTCTGCACATCTCAGAAGGCAAATACTTTTCATTCATATTCTTTTGCAATCCTTTGTTGTTTTTCTTCCTCTAGCTTAACAGACAATAAAAGAGAGTACGGCCTGTATAAAAATCCAACATGAGTATGATACAATCATGTGTCATCAATGAGTTCATGCCATTGTGAGGAAGGCAGATCTTTTAAAAATGAAGTGGTAAATAAAAATTGCAAATAAGGGAAGTGAGAATGTTTTGTCTTACCCACCTTGAGAAAGTCAGAGATGACTTTTCTGAAGAACCTTAAAAAAATGATGTATCTTTTTAATGTAGACGAAAATATGAAAGGTAGTTCATTATCATAAACTTATTTTTCCAGAAGTTTGAAAAAGTAAGTTATTCCTTTCTTAGTCTTATCCTTACTTTACCTTCTTACTTATATTCAATATAATTAAGATTGTTTTATTTCAGTGAGTATTTGATTACTGTTTGACTCTCACAGTAGAGTTGAAACAGAGATTATATCTGTTTTCACTTATTATCTTTGAATGCCAATCTTCACAGTCTATCTATTGCACAGATGAATAAATGAATAAAAATGGAATGAAAGAGTCTCCAAGGTTAAGACAAATCTGGGCTCTAGCTCTTGGTTTGTTACAAATTAATTCATGATCTAAGGAGGTAGTTTTCCTGTTTAGATCTCAGTTTTTAGTGTTAGTCATTAGATATAATGACCTACAAGGGACATTTAAGCTCTGTCTTAATATATAATTCAATGTACCTTAAATACAAATTTGGTACAATATGTTTAAATAGAGCTTTTACTCTGTATGATCTTAGTTTATATCTACAGTAATATTCTTGACTACTCTTCACACTGCATACACTATACTTCTGTATAATTTTAGTCTAGAAAGAGAAAGTTTTATTATTTAGCATCAAACAACATATTCCACATAGAATATCTTCACCTCCCATGACCTTAGCATCCATCAAATGGACATGTGATCAGAATACATTACATACAGCATATCTTGTTTCTAATAAAATTTTTGAAAAAATCATATGACATTAGTATTCTAATACCAATAAGATGATTTCAGAATTGAGATGTTGTGTCTTGACCAGCCCCAATTATTTGGAAAACCAACAAAGCCTCAAATATCCCACTTAATTCCATGCAAACTGTGGAACATTTGAGGTACAATAAGAGAAATTACAATGGAGTCCTGATAAATTCATAAACTACTATGCTTCCAAAAGCAGAGTGGATTATAAATAATAGAAAAAAATATCCCGAAACTATGGTCTAAAACATCTTATTTCATGAAACTTGGTATCTCAACATCCCACTCTATATTCATTCACATCTTCAGAAAAGTAGACACATCTATTTGCATACTCACATTCAGATGAACACACAACTCTTCTGGCTGTGCATACACCATCAAAGAATAAATATGCTCTGACAAAAACTATCAGGAAGTAACACATTTTCCTTAAACTTTCTGAGTTGTCAGCACAACAGTAAGTCCCATGCTGAAAATTATGTCAGCCTTTCTCCCCAGAAATCACTCCATAAAAATTTAACTCTGCATCATTTCAAATTCATCTGAGAAAAAAAGAGAGATAAAGTGTGCTTAAATCAACGAGATTTATGTATTCCAATAAAGCTGCAAGATTTTGTTTTGATAGCAATAATGCAAGAGCCAACAAATTAAATGCTCTTGAGGAATGATTATGGCTACAGGAGTTATTTCCTTTTTATCAGGACTGAATAGCTGTGTAACTTGCCTCCTTAGAGTTGTACAGTTTGTGGTGCTGTTGAGAAGAGGGATTATGAGAAATGGTGTTGAAGAGGGAACGAAGTATAAATTCATTTTAATTTGATTTCCATTAGTGAACCTTAATTTAAAGATTTGCTTGCATTAATTTATTATTCACCAACTATTACAGAAAGTATCCTGTCTTTGGAGACATAAGCTGTACTCACCCAGAAGATCACTGTTAATAGAAGGAATGGTGGCCACACTGCCCAGTGCCAATGAGAAGTAAATTTGAAATTGCCTGTGACCTTGGAGAGAATCCCTACATCATCTCACTACTTTTTGCCAAAGGGCCCTCTGGAGCAGTTGGCATTAACTAAATAGGCACAGAAGCAGAATAGACTGATCAAGCAATCCCGAGGCCAGTCAAGATAAATTAGATGCTTAATTTATACACCCAGCATTGCAGACAGACTAATTACACAAAGACGGTTTGATAAAGTAATATAAGATTCTGCACATATTAGCTAGAGCTTGCTTCTGTGAAATTATTGCTGATAGATATGCTCTTGGCTTTGAGATTATGTATGCACAATTGTGCAATAGCCAATGCAGAACACATTTTCTGTTGGTATTAAAATGGCAAACCACCTGCCAATCTTTCTTAATTTATGCTTCTCACTAAGGTGCAATTCTTTCTTGTGCTTTGTGCCTATTATTTTTAGCACTCACTGAGATGGACATAAGACAGTAATGTGGGAGAACCGTGCAAAAAGGTGCAGAAATGGAATACAAGCCAAATTCATAAACTTTATCATTGAAATTTTAAAAGTAAAGCACATTTTGAAAGAAAACAGTGCAGGTCCTAAAACTTCTTGCTTCTCTGTTAACATAGCAGAAGCTAATACTAACTAAAGGAAACTGAATACATAGAAAAAGAAGTGAAACAGTGATGGATAAAAAGCCGTGCTGATGTGATATTGCAAATGAGTAGGATGAAGGACACACTAATTTCTTGAAATTTGTATTTACATATAGCTAATAGGCAGTCAGTTTGTGTTCTTGAAACAGCTTTAAACACTACAATTGAAATGTGAAGCTAACATCATTGCACAAGATGAGGGAAAAATTAACTAAATTTTGTAAAAATTCTGATCTGAAGAAAAGATCCTCTTCAAGTCATGGGTGTAAAATATGATTATTTGGAGGACAGAATAGTTTTAGGTCATTGATAAGAAGGATCAAAGTAGTACTAAAGAATGACTTACTCTCATAATTAAGATGGACCATATTTTAGACATTCTTATAATCGTACTCGGCAATAGCACTCATGGCATACACACAAACATCTTCACTTAAAACAACAACAATAACAACACTCTGGATGGAGAGATAGCTCAGTGGTTAAGTGCACCTGTTGCTCTCTTAAGGGACTAAGATTTGGTTCCTGCTAGGATAAACTTCCCTCAGATTGAGAAGGCATGTCCCCTGGGCTGGAGAGATGGCTCAGAGGTCAACGGCTAGGCTCACAACCATAAATATAACAGAAGGTGTGTCCCTGTATTTTTAATTGTTAATTTTGTTCTAGCAGAGAGTTAAGTACTGGTAGGATTTTGGTATTGTAGTTTCTATGGCTCATTACCATCACTGTTTTCTATTTGTAAAAACTTGACCTTCCTCACCTGTCAAAGGAAAACCTGTACCCATAAGAGATAGATTGCATGACCTCTTGCTGTTGATTGGTTCAGATTAGAATATGGCTTTTTGTATAAAAAAAGAGCTGAAGGCCCAGAGCTGAGGCAGGAATTACAGGGATGGGAATTCTGAGAAGGTGGACACTGAGACTTGAGAGACTCAGAGAAATAGTAAATGACAGAGAAGAGAAACAGATTGGATGGAAGAGGAAGAGACAAGGAAAGCCATGAGAAAGGGCAGTATGCAGAGTGGTCTGGATAAGTTTAGATAGCTAGCTGAAAGACTGCTTCAGCAAAAGGCCACAGCTTTCTATATACGTCTCGGTGTCTTATTTAACCTGCAAGTGGGATTCATGAAAGCACCACAAAAGTTTCCACCCACTAACCTAATAGCTCACAAACATATGTTAACCTCTTTACCAGGGGGTCTGATGGCCCATCACGATAAGCATGGTATACAGCTAATTAAGAGTATAATGTATTTTCTATAATCAGACGCTTTCACTTTTGGATCACTATGGATGCACGTGTGGATCACTCTACCTCTCTCCTGCTTTTCCTGGAGAGTTTTCAGGACCACACAATACCATTCTTACCTCAGTGCTCTGTCAGGAGCTTTGTTGAGTAGACCCTTATTCCAGTGTTTTCTATCTAACTTGGTTGCTTTCGTGGAGAGTCTCATAAGCCTTATAAGCAAGAGCTTTGGAAATAGTTTTCTAAAGAATAACTAAATAAATAATTTCTTTTTCATCCACTAAGCTCCTCAACACTTACCATTTGCTCTGAAAGCTTCCTGTTAACTTGTGACATACTAGAGGATCTAAGGACTCTTTCTATTACCCAGACTTATCAAAGAGAGAAAGACAAAGACACAGAGACAGACAGCTTATTGCTAGGAAAAAAACAATACTTTCATGTCTCTAGATACTTGGTTGACAACAACTACTTTAGCAATATGTTTAGTTACATGTTCATTTCTCCATTACTTCCTCTGATTTACACCTCATCACCATGAACCAGTTATAAAGTGATATCCTCTCCTCTTCATCATATACCTTACATTACAAGCGCATACTGGGAGATTGTAGGAGATGGTACAGCAGATTTGATAAAGATTAAAAAAAGGTTAAATTTCTGGAATCAGACTTCATTCTTATTGTATTTTTTGTAATTATAAGTACATTTCTTTTGAAGTACATTTTATAAAATTCCTTATTTTTTATTTAATGATAATGCATATAAATGGTCTTATGGGTAATTAGAGTTGGCATGAATAAAGTGCAATTAATATTAAGCAGATTATAGCTGTTTCAGGCTTCTTAATGGAGCCCAATATTTATTTTCACATAATAAATGGATATTACTAATATGTAAAATAAGTAATTATCAGGGCAGATCCAAGATGGCTACTAGGACACACAGTTTCTGTGTTGCAGAGGAGCTGAAGCACCGGAGTTGATGAGTGGAAGGATGTCAGGAGTAAGGGAAATGACCTTGAGGCTTTCTAAATGAGAGGGAACATCGCATGAGATAAGAACTTTGGTCTCAGGTCACCAGCAAACTTGCTTGGGGAAGGAGAGAAACGATCCTTTGATCTTCTGGCACTCCCCATTTTTGATCCTCCTTCCTCCTCATCACAGCCAGCTAACTGAGATTCTTAGCTCAGAGCTCACTACCTGGGGACTGTGGTGGCAAAGGCAGAGCTCCTGGCCCCTTAGCCACAGCTGCCAGCTGTACCAGCCTTGGAGATCCGGATCCTCAGCACTATCCTCCCCATGTCCCAAGGTCTGGGAGCAGCCATATCAACATTGCAGGGTCTCCTAGCCACTGACTTTATGGCCCACCCAAACCCTAGGTGTCAGATAATATAGCCACCAAAGTCCCGCAATCCCGCCAAACAAGCTAGGCACAGTAGGCACTAGGCCTCTCAGGTCTGGAGAGCACAGTGGAGGACCCCCAGAACTTTCCAGAAGGCATCTGGACAAGCATTCTAGTCTCCAGCTACAGCTGGACTTCCTAACCTGATGGCTGCAGCAGCACTGAACTGGTGGAGCAGAGTGCTTCAGTCCTCCTGCATATGACTAAGCAGGGCCAAACCAGAAAGTAGAGAGCCCGGATACCCTGATCCTTGCTGATGTGACTTGTTTGAGAGTGAGTGCACCCTTGAATGTCTGCAGAGTCCAGATCCAGGATCCTTCTAAACTAGCAGGCAGACATTGGACCACTCCCAACCACACACCCACTGTGGGAAACAAAGAGACTCTTAGGACATCTAAGCCCCTGCTCTGTGGGTCTAACAGTGGAGTTAAGGCAGATAATGCTGGGAGCTCAGACAGAGCTGAATACCAGGGGCCTGTAGACGACAGACATATACAGAGAATTTGTATGAGGAAATTGCACCATGACAATCTCCAGCACCTGCTACATGTACAGCGCATACACAAGTAACCCCTTAGAAGTCTGCAAGGTAGAGCCTCTCCAACACAATCAAGGGTTCAACATTCTCTATCACTCTGTCCCTCGGGGCACACTTCCATACACATTCACACCCACACACACCCACACACTCTCTCTCTCTCTCTCTCTATCTCTCTCTCATTTGCCCTTCTGCACCCATGGACTTTCCTCTCACAGGTACAGCTGAAACACCAATGCACGCACCAAGGCCACGGGACCTCTCTCAGCTTCCTGAAGAATTCTGAAGATGCCAGAGAGAGATGGTACCAGTCTTAACTGCAGAATCCAGGAACAAATAGGGAAGGTTAAAGATAAGCCAATGGCCAGGGGTAGGCGAAAGAACATTTCCAACATAAATCAGTATATCATGACTTCACCAGCAACCCCCAAAATTGATGGATACTCCAATTCATCAGAAGCACAGGAAAATGACTTTAAAGCTGTGCATACCCAATTATTTGAAGCTCATAAAGAGGAAACAAACAAATCTCTCAGAGCAAAAGCCATATAAAAACAGACAGTTAAAGAGCAAATGAACAAATCTATCAAAGATTTGACTAACCAGGTAGAGGCAAAGAAAGAAGAAATGAACAAAATTCTCAAAGAAACACAGGCAAATATAGCCAAACAAATAGAGGCACAAGTAGAGATAAATTAGTGGAATATAGAGAAGAAATGAACAACAACAACAACAACAAAAATAGAGACCATCATAGAAAGACAGGAATCCACATTCAAACAGATGAAGGAAATGGTGCAAGGCATAAAAACAGACTTAGAATCAATAAAGAAAACACAAACTGAGAAAAACCTGGAGCTGGAGGACTTAGAGAAAAGATCACACACCAAACAGGTGAGCATCACCAAGAGAACACAAGAGATGAAAGAGAGAATCTCTGGTGCTGAAGATATACTTGCAGAAATTGATACTTCTCTGAAAGGAAAAGTAAAATCAGAAAAGTCCCAAGCATGAAATATGCAAGAAATCAAGGATGCCATGAACAGACAAGAACTAAGAATAATAGGAATTGCGGGAAAAGAGGACTCCAGGCTCCAAGGTCCAGAAAATATTTTCAAGAAAATCATAGAAGAAAATTTTCCCAACTTAAAGAAAGAGATATCCATAAATATACAAGAGGCTACAGAACACCAAATAGACTAGACCAGAAAAGAAACCCCTCATGTCACATCATAGTCAAAACACTAAATCTACAGAAAAAAGAAAAGAAATTAAAAGCAACAAGGGAAAAAGGCCAGTAACATATGAAGGTAGACCTATCAGAATCACACCGGAATTCTCATCAGAAACTATGAGAGCCAGAAGGGCCTGGGCAGCTGCCATGCAGACTTTAAGGGACCACAGATGCCAACCCAGAGAACTATACCTTGCAGAGCTTTCAATCAACATAGATGGAGAAAACAAAATATTCCACGACAAAACTAAATTTATGCAATATCTACACAGCAAACCAACCTACAGAAGATACTAGAAGGAAAACTCCAATTCAATGAAAACAACTATACACACACACACACACACACACACACACACACAAAAAAAAAAAAAAACATAGCACACAGATAATATCCCAACAAAAATTAAAAGAAAACAGGCAATGAATCACAGTAAGACTACCAACTCCACAATAAAAGGAAATAACATTCATTGGTCATTATTATCTATCAACATCAATGGACTCAACTCTCCAACAAAAAGACACAGATTAACAGAATGGGTGTGGAAACAGGATCCAACATTCTGCTGCATCCAAGAAACATACCTCTGGAACAACAATAAACACTGCCTCAGAGTAAAGGGCTGGAAAATGTCTTTGAAGCAAATGGACCCAGAAAACAAGCTGGAGTAGCTATCCTAATATCTAATGAAATAGACTTGCAACCAAAATTAATCAAAAAAGATGAAGAGGGGCACTACATTCTCATCAAAGGAAAAATCCACCAAGGGGACATCACAATTCTGAACATCTATGCCACAAATACAAGAGAACCTACATTCATAAATAAAACATTATTAAAACTTAAATCACACATAGATCCCAAAACCTTAATAGTGGGAGACTTCAATATCTCACTTTCAACAAGGGAAAGATCATCTAGACAGACGACAAATAGGGAAATAAAGGCACTTACAGAGGTCCTAAATAGAATGGACCTAATAGATGTTTACAGAACATATCACCTGAACTCAAAAGACTATAACTTCTTTTCAGCACCTCATGGAACCTTCTCCAAAATAGACCATATAGTTGCTCACAAAACAAGCCTCAACAGATACAAGAAGTTTGAAATAATCCCCTGTATTCTATCTAACCACCATGGACTAAAGCTGGACCTCAACAACAATGGAATTAGAAAAAGCCTACACGCACATGGAAACTGAACAACTTGTTGCTCAATGAGAGCTGGGTTAAGAAAGAAATTGAAGACTTCCCAGAATTCAATGAAAATGAATGTACACCATACCCTAATTTATGGGACACAATGAAAGCAGTGCTCAGAGGAATATTCATAACACTAAGTGCCTTCAAGAAGAAATATGTGATATCTCATACAATCAACTTAATGGCCCAACTGAAAGTAAAAAAAAAAAAAAAAAAAAAAAAATCAAATTCACCCAAGAGGAACAGATGGCTGGAAATAATCAAACTCATGGCTGAAATCAATCAATCAGAAACAAATAAAACAATTCAAAGAATCAAAGAAACCGAGAGCTGGTTCTTGAGAAAATCAACAAGATAGACAAACCTTTAGACAAACTAACAAAAAAACAGAGAGAAACTATCCAAATCAGCGAAATCAGAAATGAAAAGGGGGACATAACTACAGACACCAAGGAAATTCAAACAATCATTAGGTCTTACTAAAAAAGCCAATATGCCACGAAATTCGAAAATCTAAAAGAAATGGACAATTTTCTTGATGGATTTCATCTACCAAAATTAACTCAAGATCAGGTAGAAAATATGACTAGTCTTATATCCCCCAAGGAAATAGAAGCAGTCATCAACAGTCTCCCTTCCAAAAAAAAGCACTGGGCCAGATGGATTCTAGGCAAAATTCTACCAGACCTTCAAAGAAGTGCTAACTCCAATTCTCTTCAAACTATTCCATAAAATAGAAAAAGAAGGAACATTACCAAACTCATTCTATGAAAACACAGTCACCTTGATACCTAAACCACACAAAGACACAACAAAAAAGGGAACTTCATTCCTATCTCTCTTATGAACACTGATGCAAAAATACTCAATAAAATACTTGCAAATCGAATCCAATAACACATCAATGATATCATCCCCCATTACCAAGTAGTCTTCATCCCAGGCATGCAAGTGTATGGTTCAACTTACGGAAATCCATCAATGTAATCCACCACATTAAGAAACTGAAGGAGAAAAAAACCACATGATCATCTCCTTAGATGCTGAAAAAGCATTTGACAAAGTCCAACACCCATTCATGTTTAAAGTCTTGGAGAGATCAGGGATACAAGGCACATACCTAAGCATAGCAAAGGCAATATACAGCAAGCCTATAGCCAACATCAAACTCAATGGAGAAAAACTCAAATAAATCCCACTGAAATCAGGGACAAGGCAAGGCTGCCCAGTCTCTCCATATCTCTTCAACATAGTACTTGAATTCCAGGCTAAAGCAATAAGACAACTAAAGGAGATTAAGGGAATACAAATTGTAAAGGAAGAGTTCAAAGTGTCACTTTTTGCAGATGATATGATAGTATACTTGAGCAATGCCAAAAATTCAACCAGAGAACTCCTTCAGCTGATAAACACCTTCAGCAAAGTGGTTGGATACAAAATCAACTCAAAAAAATCAGACAAAATCAAATTTGTCTTCCTATATACCAAAGACAAAAAGGCCTAGAAAGATACCAGGGAAACAACACCCTTCACAATAGCCACAAATTACATAAAGTACCTTGAGGTGACTCTAACCAAGCAAGTAAAAGACCTATTTGAAAAAAACTTCAAGTCTCTGAAGAAAGAAATTGAAGAAGGTATCAGAAAATGGAAAGATCTCCCATGTTAATGGATTGGTAGGATTAACATAGGGAAAATGGCCATCCTGCCTAAAGCAATCTACACATTCAATGCAGTTCCCATCAAAATACTAACAAAATTCTTTACAGACCTTAAAAGAAAGATTCTCAGCTTCATATGGAGAAGCAAAGTAAAACAAACAAACATACAAAAAAAAAAACCAAAAACAAACAAAAAAAAAAAACAGAATCTCAAAAATGATCCTGTACAAGAGATCTTCTGGAGTTATATCCATCCCTGATCTCCAGCTGTACTACAGAGCAACGGTAATAAAAACTGCATGGTATTGGTATAGAAACAGAAAGGAGGACCAATGGAACAGAATAGAAGACCCAGAAATAACCCCAAACACATATGGATACTTGATTTTTGACAAATAATGAAGCCAAAACCATTCAATGGAAAAAAGGCAGCATCTTCAACAAATGGTGCTGGTCCAACTGGCTGTCTACATGCAGAAAAACAAAAATAGATCCATATTTATCACCCTGCACAAAACTAAAGTCCAAGTGGATCAAAGACCTCAACATAAAACCCAATACTCTAAATCGATCTGGTGGGAATGTAAAGTGGTACACCCACTTGGGAAATCTATCTGGCGCTTTCTCAGACAATGAGGAATAGTGATTCCTCAAGATCTGGCTATCACACTCCTAGGCATATATCCAAAAGTTGCTCAAGAACACAACAAGAACATTTACTCAGCCATGTTTGTAGCAGCTTTACTTGTAATAGCCAGAACCTGGAAACAACCCAGATGTTCATCAACAGAGAAATGGATACAGAAATTGTAGTATTTTTATATAATGGAATACTATTCAGCAATTAAAAACAAGGAAATCATGAAATTTGCACGCAAATGGTGGGTTCTAGAAAAGTTCATCCCGAGTGAGGTATCCCAGAATAAGAAAGACACGTATGATATATACTCACTTATTCAGACTATAAGGTGTGATAAATATAATGAAATCTATACACCTAAAGAAGGAAGAAAAAAAAAAGAGGACCCAGCATAAGACAATCAGTCCTCACTTAGAAAGACAAATGGGATTGGCATTGGATGTAGGAGAAAACAAGGAACAGGACAGGAGCCTACCACAGAGGGCCTCTGAAAGACTCTACTTAGCAGTGTATCAAAGCAGATACTAAGACTCATAACCAACCCTTTGGCAGAGTGCAGGGAATCATATGAAAGAAGGGGGAGTTAATATGACATCGAGAGGACAGGAGCTCCACAAGGACCAAATATATCTGGTCACAGGGGTCTTATATGAGACTGTATCTCCAACCAAGGACCATGTATGAATATAACCTAGAAACCCTGCTCAGATGTAGCCCATGGTAACTCATTATCCAAGTGGGTGTCCTAGTAAGGGGGACGGGAACTATTTCTGACAATGACTCAATGG
Organism: Psammomys obesus; assembly: GCF_907164565.1. Taxonomy (NCBI): domain Eukaryota; kingdom Metazoa; phylum Chordata; class Mammalia; order Rodentia; family Muridae; genus Psammomys; species Psammomys obesus. The sequence goes on from NW_026596034.1 coordinate 18,456,811, forward strand.
CTGGCTCTTTGACCTTCCCCCACCCCCACAAGGAAGGAGCAGCCTTGCTAGGCCACAGAGGAGGACTTTGCTGCCATTCCTGAAGATACCTGATAAACCAGGGTCAGCTGGAAGGAGAGGAGGTTCTCCCTTATCAGTGGACTTGGAAAGGGGCAGGGAGGAGATAAGGATTGAGAGGGAATGAGGGAGCAGGATACAGGTGGGAAACAAAGTTAATAAAATGTAACTAATAATATAAATAAATAAAAGAAGTAATCATCAGTTACATAATATTTAAAAATTACACTTATCAGGTAAAGTTGACATCACTGGTCTATATTTTTTTTTAAATTTGATACAGTTCTTAGACCCTGTGATACTGTCTCTTCAATTTGTGTTCATATCATTATCTATGTCTTTGTAAACCTCTGTAAGTCCCCTAGGTGTCCTTTCTCTTGTCTGCTCATTCAAAAATGTATTTGGAACAACCCCAATGCAACAATTCTTAGACTTTTAACTATCAGATCTCTTTAAAATGTCATTTCTCTTCAAAATCCACTTTAATATACTTTTTCCTCAATGACTACATTATCTTTGGTGTGTCTACAAGTTGTATATTTAGCCCAGTTAGACAAATATGAGTAAATCTTCTTGGCCCAAGAAAGCAGTAATATTAAATATAATTTTGTCCTCATTCTACCCTTGAAATTTTCTTGATGTTTCATAGTTGTGCTGTGTCTTTCTCTTTAGTGTTGGGATTACAATCTATCCTAGAGCATCTGATATATTACAAAGGCTTTAGGGACACACTGAATTCTTCATTCTTGTAGATCAAGCAAGCATGTCCCCAACAAAACTAGCTCTCGACTCTTAACATAATAATTGAATGGACTATCTATATAAACCATTTAATAGGTGCATTCATTCAGAATTCATCTGAATGCCTATTAGGAGCCAGATACAACCCTAAAGAAAGCTTATACATTCATTCTAATTCACTAAGTGCCTTTGACTGAGATATCTGCCTTAATGTTAATAATTTAATTTAAAAAAAACTGGATTAGTTCCTATTTCAATTCAAATAAGTGGTTATTTTAGAAGCAAAGGCTGTCACATCAATCTGTAATTTAATAATGAATAAATGTAAGAGTTATTCTGTAAATTGTGTCATTTTTAGATTCCTTCTAATGTTCTTCATTGGTATTGCTGCTGCTGTAGTTTAGTAGTTTTTTTTTTTTTTCTTCACACAATCAGGAAACACCGGCTCAGTGCATTCCACTCTCAGAATTTAACCCCAATAATAGGTAAAGTCACCTCTATAGTCTTTGTCAGCCTTAGGATATACTTTATTTCTGAAAGATAAGTTAACACAGAGAAAATCAATTTGTTATATATTCAGAGGTCCTGAGACAATCAACTGCTTTTTATTTTTTCTTTAGCTTATATATAATGACTTCAAACTTTCTCTGTAATAAAGCAGAGAATGAAATGTTTCTTTCAAAATGGTGCATTTAACACGTTGTCCAGAGATTTAGATAGAAACAATGACATGAGAGAAGTCTTTGCATCAGCTCAGAGGAGTGAGGTGTGTGAATGGTTGTGAGTAACTTTTTGGCAATTCTTAAAATGTGAATGATATAAAAAAGGATTATGTTTGCAAGATTACTAAATTATGTGACTCATGTCTATGTCTTTTTGTTTTCTTAACAATACCCCTATCCCTGTCGATTATGAATTCTTAGTGTTTTCATTAGCTCATTATAGAAGAGGGAGTTCTCTTCACCTCTGGAGCCAAAGCACCAGGCATAACACAGATATAAATAGCTGCTACATTTCTGTGGATGGATTCTTCACTGAAGGTCCAAGATTTTTCTGTACATAGGAGTTCTTCCAGTTTTTCTGTCACAGGACTTTTCAACTGGACCAATCAAGAATGCTAGCCTAGTCAAACTATGAGACTGACTTTAAATAGTTCCATGATACAGCCTCATCCATGGAGAGATTCTTCCATGAGTGAAACCTTTTCAGGAAGCTTAATGGGATTTAGTGAGAACTCTACTCCCTTGTCACATATATGCCTGTACCCTCATGCACACAGACATACTTAAGATATGGTATTTATTATGTTCTTTTGTTACTGTTTTATAATATTCCAAAAATATGTCTCCCTGAATTGTCTTTTTTTTTTTGTCTGTTTCCTTTGGAGGACAACATATAGTTTACTACTTACCTCTGTTTTAAAATGATAATCATTTCCAAAATGTTTCCAATGAGCTTTTCCTTCCAAAAATATGCTTCTTCTACCTCTATGATATCAGCTAATACCAAGATGAACATATTCAAGAAACTATGTATTTAGTTTAGTTGGTAGCATGCTTGCCTAATGCCGCAAGCCTTGGGACCTAATACTACATAAACTGGAGGTAATGACATGTGCCTGTAATCCCTGCTCTCAGGAGGAAGTGACAAGGGTCAGAAGTTCAAGTTCATTCTGACTACAAGGGAGTTCAGGAGACTCTATCTCAGGAAAGAAAGAAAGAGAGAATAGAATAAATGTGTGAATAATTGAATAGGAATGGCCCCATTAATTCAAGTGTTGAATGCTTGGCCCATGGGGAGTGGAACTATTAGCATGTGTGGTCTTGTTGGAATACATGTAGCCTTGTTGGAGAAAGTATGTCATTGTTGGGTTGGGCTTTGTAGGTCTCATATGCTTAAACTACTTTCGGTGTGAAACACAGTCTCTTCCTGCTGCTTGTGAATCAAGATGTAGAACCCTCAGCACCTCCAGCATCATGTCTGCCTGCACATTGCCATGCTTTCTACCATGATGAAAATGAACTAAATCTCTGAAACTGTAAGCCAGTACCAACTAAATGATTTCTCTATAAGGGTTGCCTTAGTCATTGTGTCACTTCACAGCAATGAAACCCTAAGATAACAGGCTATTTAGTTTCTCCCATAAAATTTATATCTCAAAAACGTATATTCATAAATATTCATCTATAGTTTGTTACACTGTCTAGTTAAATGTTTATATAATGAGTTCTTTGATACATACATAAATAATTGCTAAAAACTGCTGAACAGTTGAAATTTAAATAGAATATTTTCTTAATGAAAAGTATATTACTTTTATATTTCTGCCTTTATAAACACATTGATATTAAACTCAAATTATAGAAATGTTGTATTAAAAGTATAACAAATTACTCAAAAAGGAAACACATTATATTAAAATATGTAGTTCTTTGTGATTATATGACACATATATTAAAATCTGTTAATAAAGATGAATGCATTAAAACTTCTAAGACAATCTTTAAAGTGAGAAATATTTATAACCTATCCACCTCATATGAGGTTACTCAAAATATATAAGAAGCCTTATTTTATGGTATATGTAGCACTTTGATCCCAGTCAAAGTGTTTCAAGAGGTTCTGGAAACCGTGTTGAAGAAATGGAGCTTCCTGCAGGAAGTTAATTCCTGAGAAGAGGACCCTTAAAGATACCTTGCTCCAGGCTCCTTCCTGTCAGCATGAAGTCAACAGATCTACTCTGAAATACAACCTCACTGCCAGGATGCCCTACATCATAACAGACCCATCACAAAGGAGTTTCTCACAGCAGATCATATTGAAACAGACTTCAAATAAGTCATTACTTTCTTAAATTGAATCTACTGGTTATTTGGTAAGAGCAAAAAAAAAAAATGTAACTAACAGACAACTTAAACTTTACATAAAATGGTTTGTATCTATTTTTGCAAATCATTTCATCTACAGTGATACTCTGTGTTAAAAAATGATTTCACAAATAAAATTTTGTCTCAAATTATTGTGTAACTAGGAATACAATAAATATTTTGTATTTGTTTTTCCCTTTGAAAATAACATGACTATTTTTTTTCTTTTTTTAATTTTTATATTAATTACAGATTATTTACTTTGTATCCCACCCATAGCCCCACTCCCTCATTTCTCCCAATCCAACCCTCCCTCCCTCATCTACTCCCTGCCCCTTTCTAAGTCCACTGAAAGGGGAGGACCTCCTCCCCTTCCATCTGACCCTAGCTTATCAAGTCTCTTCAGGACTGGCTGCAAAGTCCTCTTCTATGGCATAGGAAGGCTGCTCCTCCTTTGAGGGAAGGGGTCGAAGAGGTCAACATTGAGTCCATGTCAGAAATAGTCCCTGTTCCCCTTACTAGAGTACCCAGTTGGATACTGAGCTACCATGGGCTATATCTGGGCAAGGGTTCTGGGTTATATCCATACATGGTCCTTGGTTGGAGAAACAGTCTCATGAAAGACCCCTGTGACCAGATATGTTTGGTCCTCGTGGAGCTCCTCTCCTCTCCAGGTTTTACTAACTCTCCTTTCACCTGATTCCCTGCACTCTGCCGAAGGTTTGGTTATGAGTCTTAATAACAGCTTTGATACACTGCTAGGTAGAGTCTTTCAGAGGCCCTCTGTGATAGGCTCCTGTCCTGTTACTTGTTTTCCCCTACATCTAATGTCCATCCCATTTGTATATCTAAAAATACTTTTATATAAATTAAATAAAAATGTTAAATAACACTTTATCAACATCATCTGTATTATTGCTATAGATTTCTTTTATGACAAAAATAATAAAATTATGCATTAAATACTTGTCAAATTCATGGTCATCTCCAAATTTACAAAGCACAATTTGAGTTTATTCAAATCTCCAATCTTTTACTTGGAATAATAACTCTCTGCTACAAATGTTCTCTACCAGCTCCTTAGCTCTTAGATTATTCTGCAATTTACTAGGAGGATAAAGTCACTTGAGAACATTCTAACAATTTTGAGATATTAGAGCATATGCTTGAAAAAATTAATATTACCTCTCTGATTAACTGTATTTTTTCATGCAGAATAATGTACATCCCATAGTACATCCCATAGAGAAAAATAATATGGAATATAAATAATTAACTCCATCATAATCAGGATTAACAATAGTTATAATTATAGCTTGCATAATGAAAAACTCTGAATCTCCACAAGGTAAAAGGATAAAATGAAAAAGGATTTTATGAGCCATTTAATTTGTAAGGGCATTTTATGTGTATGTCTGTTATTAACTCTTCATTCAAACAATAAAAAAACACAGAGAGGATAAGAAATTTGATCAAATATGCATATGTATGTTCTAATATATGTATATTATGTGATCAAATATATGAAATATATACATATACAGGACAATGTTAGATTTTGACCTTTTTCTTTCAAATGTGTTTTTCAACCACTATTTTTATTTCTGAAATCTCTATGAAAGTGAGGCCAAGTCTTATTATCCCATGTATCCCATCATAACAAAAAAGGGCCTTGCATATCTCAATATTCTACTATTTATCCCTATGCAAAACAACTCCATCACACTCAGTTTGGAGATTCAACCTCACCTGACACTTCTTTTTTTTTTTTTTTTCACTTAAAGCAAGGTATGCTTTTCCTCCAGATTTGTTACTGTCATCCACATTTTAGACATTTAAACCTGTAAAATGGAGACCCAAATGTGCCTGAAAGTCATTTCATTACCTGCTACTACTCAAGTGATGGATCTATTTTCTTTTTTATCATTTTATTTTTATTTTTATTTTTAGTTAAGTTTTATTATCTAATAATAATACAGCTGTATCCCACTCCCTAATTTCCTCCCAATCCCACCCTCCCTCCTTCCTCTCCTCCAAGATGTGCCTAAGGTGTTAAAAAAAAAAAATACAACCTTAAAAGAACTTTTTAGAGTAGTTTTTTGGTTCTCAGTGACTAGAGAAAAATTTGTGCCCTGTCTCTCTATATATCTGTTTCCATCTCCATGCGACAATTAAAGAGTTCAAAAGCAACCCGAGCTTCACATGGCTGCTCTGAAGGCAGGACTAGCCATCTGCCACCTCTGCTGGCTCAGTGCTTACTTAAATGGGCTAGCCGAGCAACTGCTTCTAGTGTTACAAGCTTCAGTGCACAACAAGAACAAGCTGAAGATTGTTTGTTTGTTTATTCATTTATTTGTTTATAGTATGCGTGCAATACCCTCTCATAAATATTACATAAGAAACTCAGAAACATGGGTCTTTGCTTCCTAAAAGGCAGGCTACACTATGTCTAAGGAGTGGATTTTTTTTTTTTTTTTTTTTTTTTTTGTTTCCAAGATAAAATAAATGCAAGTTTCCTCTAACCCAATTCTAAGATGCCATCTCTTCTCCGTTGCTGTTTGACTGCAAAATCCACTGCCAGTGAAAAACTACGTCAGGTGGAGAAGCAAGAGAACAACCTTGCTACATTGTAACTGACCCCTGTAGTGTGGGCGTCAATGGCTTTGCAGACAGTCAGATCTGGATTTATAGTTCAGATCTGCCTTAAAACAGAAGTATAAGTTTGATGTAAACTGAAAGAACACGAGAATTTATCCAAGTATGAGAACATGAGAAGTATCCAAGGACAGGCCAGTAGGAGATGGAGGAAGAGAATCTGAGAAGTATAATTAACAAATGATGCACCTGCAAAAAATAAAAAAAGAAAAGAAAGAAAAAGAACATTAGAGGTGGTGAAATGAAGTGCAAGCTCACTGAGAAAACTCTTGGATAAAGGTTTTCTTCTTTTTTCTTTTTGTAATATTAATTACAGTTTATTCACCTTGTATCTCACTGTAGCACCCTTCCCCACCCTCCCTCCCTCCCTCCCTCCCTCTTCTTCTCTGGGATAAAGTTTCAATTAAAATGTATTTCTTTGTTTACATGGGGTATGGCTGGCTACATGTGCCACATGACACAGTGTATATCAGAAGACAAAGTGTTTGTTCTCTCAAACTGTAAGTGTCAAGGATTGAACTTGCATAGTCAGACTTGGTGTTCAATGCCTTTATCTCAGCTTCCCTGGGAGAAAATGGTAAAGCATGGCATGGTTCCATTACAGAGGGAAAGAATGCAGATATTGGATATTTAGGCAGCTGTGAGGTAAATTTTGAGTATATTAAAACTCTGATCTACTGGAAAGAACAAACTGAAAATAAAATGCCAAGGAGGGATTTGCAATGAAACTCAATTGAAGAAGGAACTCAGCTGGTATTAGGCTATTAGAAAGATGTAAGAGTAAATTGTATCGCAAATGTGCCAAACTTAACCTCTATCTTCTTGAGTGAGTGTATCAGTATTTCCCTCTGCAATTTCTGAAGGTCAGGTGGAACGCCATAAGTCAAATATCTCACAGAGTACCTAAGAGTAGTGGATATTCAATGGAAAGCATGGCTTCAGTTTACTTGTATGAGATTACAAAATCTACATTTAAATATATTCAGAAACTCTATGATAGACCCAAAGTCATCAGTTTCCTAGGTCATACTAAAAAGGGGTCTTGAAATTTAGAAATTATTATAGTTTCATGTAGAGAAATAATTGCTGTAATTTGAGGATAGGGAATGCTTATGGGCAACTAATGAGTCCATATTTAAGTCATGAATGAACATTAATTCTCGAGAAGACAAATGTTTTTTTAACTTAATTTTATTTTATTAATTACACTTTATTCACTTTGTATCACCCCATAAGCCCCTCTCTCCTGCACTCCCAGTTCTACCCTCCCTCCCCCTTCTTCACAATGCCCCTCCCCAAGTACACTGATAAGGGAGGTCCTCCTCTCCTTCCTTCTGATCTTACTCTATCAGATCACATCAGGAGTGGCTGCATTGTCATCTTCTGTGGCCTGGTAAGGCTGCTCCCCCCTCAGGGGGAGGTGATCAAAGAGCAGGCCAATCAGATTATGTCAGAGGCAGTCCCTCTTCCCATTACTATGGAACCCACTTGGACACTAAACTGCCATGGGCTACATCTGTGCAGGGGTTCTAGGTTATCTCCATGCCTGTTACTTGGTTGGAGTGTGAGTCTCTGGGAAGACCCCTGTGTTCAAATTTTCTGGTTCTGTTGCTCTCCTTGTGGGGTTCCTGTCTTCTCCCGATCTTACTATTTCCCACTTCTTACATAAGATTCCATGCACTCTGTCCAACAGTTGGCCATAAATCTCAGTGTCTGCTTTGATAGTCTGCAGGGCAGAGCCTTTCAGAGGCCCTCGGTGGCAGGTTTCTAGGTTGTTTCCTGTTTTCTTCTTCTGGTGTCCATCCTCTTTGCCTTTCAGGATGGGGATTGAGCATTTTTGTCAGTGTCCTCTCTCTCAATTAGTTTCTTTAGATGTACAGATTTTAGAAGGTTTATCCTATGTTACATGCTAGGAATAGCGCTTCCTCAAGATCCAGCCATACCACTACTAGGCACATATCCAAAAGAGGCTCAAGTACACAATAAGGACATTTGCTCAACCATGTTTGTAGCAGCTTTATTTGTAATAGCCAGAAACTGGAAATAGCCCAGATGCCCCTCAACTGAAGAATGGATGCAGAAATCGTGGTACATCTACACAATGGAGTATTACTCTGCAATGAAAAATAAGGAAATCATGAAATTTGCAGGTAAATGGTGGGATCTGGAAAGGATCATCCTGAGTGAGCCATCCCAGAAGCAGAAAGACACACACGGTATATACTCACTCATGAAGACAAAAGTTTTAAAGAAGAAAAAATATATGAATTAACTGTAGAGCATCTTGACGAATAATTTTAAGAGTCCCAGAGGAGTTGAGAAAGTATTATTAGATTGCTTCATGATGACTCCAGTTGTGTATACACTGAACAAGCTGTTCCATTCACTTGGCAAAGCAAATACAAGACACAAAGAACAGCAAAGGCATCTGACATGAGGACATCTTCAGTATATCTCAGGATATCCATACCTAGCAACTTACCCTGAAGAATTGGGTGTGCTATGCAGACTAAAGTTTATTGTTGTAAATTGTTGCAATTAAATGTTATTTTAAGACTATTTTAGATACAAAGAAAAGCTTTTGCTCATTCTGAACCAATCAGAAGTGGAGGTATTCATTGTATCATATGTTCCAGATAATCCATTTGATAGATATAGTTATGAGATTTTTCTCTAGTCCAGTATATGCAGGTAACATGGTATGTGTATGTGAACAAGGCTCATCAAACACTATCGCGTGCCAAACTTCTAGATTACAAATACAAATTATCAAAAATGAAACCTATACATCTATCAGTTTACAATGCTTATTGTTTTGCACATATAGCCTGTTTCAGAACCACAGAAAACATTTGTTCAAGTATAAACTCCAGTAAGCTACTTTACTGTGGAATCAATTTATAAAATTAATCATAAGTATATTCTAATAAAATATTGTTGCCAATGTTTGGCAGTAAATGTTAGAAATTACTGTTTATAAGTTAAATAATTTGTAGGTGAACTGAATGGAGACAATAGGGCCCTCAGGGAAAACAAGACTATAGAATGACAGCTTTTGCTTTGAGACTTATTTCTGCTAATGAGGATCATGTGACTTCATACAAGACATTTAACACTTGTAATGTGAATAATGACTAGCATCATTTTCCTTTATTGATAAGTAAATTTGATTTCAAGACAATTTTAAAATCTTTAATATACATGTAAAATATAAGAAAAATATAAGTCAGATATAAGTATAGAAGTAACATGTAAATATATAAGTGAGACCAATTACATGACAACAATATATCTTCTAACCCAAAGTACTATGTTGATCTTTGAAAACATAAGCAAACTAAAAGGAAAGTCAAGGTAGTGTCTCTGCTATAATACATTATCTGGAAAATCCATTGATGCTGTCCTAATAAACAGAGGAACTTTATATACTCTCTGGATAAAGTCAGTGTGACCTACTTGTTCATGCCTGAGGTTTGTCTATGTTGATGTAGTTGATAAGGCAGCCATGGTTGAAACTCAGTTTGACTTAATGGAAGATCTGTTTGCAAATAACAAAACAACAACAATGACAACAATAGCAACAACACACACACACACATGCACACAGCACACACAAAACCTCTTAACATAGAATCTATTGCTTCCATTTGTAAGGCTGAAGTCTGTAATAGCATACATTATACACCTTAGAATCTAAATTTTCTTGTGTTCTGAACAAGAAAGACATAGTAATGAGGTGCCAAGTCAGGTGGGTTTTCTGCTGTGAATGTTCACAAAGAATGTAGCTGACTCTCAGTTGGTGAAATTCGAAAGATCGTCATTGGAAGACTGATCTTAGCTGGAAGGTATGAGAAGGAGTTTGAGCTGTGATTGTTTGCTAGTGGGCGTTTATCCATTAGTAGATATAAACCTCTTTTGCCCAATTACCTTTATTCTACTTCCTTCAAAACTTTGTTCTCCAGGTGGCCATCTTCTCAGGCGACTGTCCCAGAAACAACTCATTAAATATATCTAGCAGTAAACAGTAAATATGCTCAAGCTGAATCACCTTGCAGGGAGTTCCTATTCAGTTAAGGAGTGGTGGGCTAATGGAACCACTTGAATACTCAATGGGGTGACTTAATTAACATGTTTGAAAACCAGAATTAATAAATGATCAAAGCAAGTTCAGCTTCAGTTACAATTACAAATGTTTGTATTTAGTTGTGCAAAACAATTGACATCTAATTAATATATTTGGATCTGCTTTTGTTTAGACATTAATAAATTATATTTAAAACCTTTCTGGAGTTATTTATTTAGGATAAGCGTATGCATAAACATAATTTAACAAGACTACAACATCATTCATTTTTATAATATTTGTCAGAACTGTGGCCATGTAATCTTTTAGATCATTTATTCTCTAAAATACATTGAACACTTTTTTTGAGGTAATGATATTATTTATCTCATTTCTCCCTTCCTTTTATTCCCTTCAAACCCTGGCAGATAACACCTCATCTCTTTTTCCTATTCATCATGTTTTTTTTTTCATTAACTAAGTGTTGTTATGTATGCATGTATATATATATATATATATATATATATATATATATATATACATAATCTGCTTAGTTGGTATAATGTTACTTTTATGTTTGTTTCAGGGCCAATGATTTGGTATTAGGCAGTTCACATGCTCTTCCCTGAAGAAGACTATTTTGATCACTCAGTATTCCTTAGTTTCCTATATTTCTTTGGCTGGATTTGAGGCCTTGGGGTCTGTACCCTGTCTACTTCAGCATGCATATTGTTGTCCTTGTTCTGTTCATGCTTATGCAATCATTGATGATGAAACTATGAATGTAGAATCTGCCATTATTAGGAGTCGGAATATCACTGAAAACTCCCTGATACTCTGGCTCTTATAATGCATTAACCATCTCTTCTGCAATGTTCCCTTAGACTTAGGTGAGGGAGTTGTTATGCAAATCAAATGTGCTCCTTTGTACTAGGGACCACAGCTCTGTATTTTGATTTCTTTTCTTTTTCTTTTTGTTTTTTCTTTTTTTTTTTTTTTTTTTTTTTTGTACTGGGATACACCTGTTGCAAAGAAATGATTTCTGAATGAGTTTAGCCTTTTCTTAGCCTAATAATTTCTGTCATCTCTATATTACTTATATTAAAATGCTAAACAGGGGATATGTCCTACTAAGCAAAACCTTTCTCAGAAGCTTCAATTATTTTATTAGTTCTTATTATGATGTCTTATGGTATCTATTTATATGCTAACAATTTTCTATGGATAATATTAAACCAAACTCTGGAGTCTTTATTTTGGTGTGCCCAGGATATTATATGATTGTCTAGGAAAAGGAAGCAAGTGGATTATCTCCAGGGTATATGTTATTAAACTGGGCAATTTTAAGCCTATAGTGTGAACTCATACATAATGTTCCACCTTGGTACTAGACTAATATCTTATAAAAATATGACCTAGAGAAAATGCTTCAAAGGGGTGATATTAGGCATATCAATGACACAACAGGACAGGCCCCATGCTCAAGAGTTTTTGTCAATAATAAACCAGACTTCACACCTCTCTTGTGTTTCTTTCTCATGTGTATGTGAGTGTGTGTGTGTGTGTGTGTGTGTGTGTGTGTGTGTTGGTTGTGTACTGTGGAGAGAAGAAGAAAATGAAATTGCATTGGTAGGAGAGGATCTTAGAGAAGTTTAAGGAGTAAGGATAATAATAGTAATAATAATAATAATAATAATAATAATAAACTACTGTAGGAAGTTACCAGAGAATAAATACAAATGTTAAAATAAGAAACCATGGATTAACCTTATCTACCTAGCAGGAGTTATTTATGTAATGTGAGGGATGGAAAGAATTACAGTGAACACAGAGTAACGATGCTATGCCATTGAATAATTATTAAAAAAAATATTTAATGTAGCCTGCAGCATGAAGTGAGCACATTTAGTATGCAAATCTCATTTAAATCTTTTTACGTAAAAACAGGAAACATACTGAAAAACAGTTTGCATCTGCCAGAAATCTACATCAGACTCAAGCACTGGTGTCAAAGCAACAACACTCGTTCTGCTTGTGCTAGGAAGAAACAGGGGTCAGTCCACTGCTACTTCCAATAAACTGTCCCAGGAAAGTGGCTCAGGGGAGCAATCACACTGACTCAGCACAGTTGCCTGGCTATGTTTACATGTGGCTTGAAGTTGCTTGAGTTTCTGTAGCTCTGTTCTGCTCTTTGTCCCAAGGGTATGGTGTGTTCCCTGACTCAGAGCCTTCAATATTTGGAAACAGGTAAAAATAGCCTGGCACACAGTTGTTCGATCAAATGAAAGAAAATGCAGCTGAACCAGCTCCTGAAATTAGAAAGCAGCCAAGTGCAAATGCTGATAATTCTATGGCTGCATAGGTCAAGGGCAAGTCAGAAGACTGAAAGAGGCACCAAGGATTTATATGTGAAATAGAGCTTCCTTGAATGCTGCAGAGAATGCATGTTGAGCATGCATGTTGAGCCAGATGACAACCTGCCTGTTTAAGCTACTTGTAGGGAAAAGAAGTACAGAGTCTCACTTGTCAATGCCTTCTCCTTGTTGAATTGTTTTGTGCTGATGTGTTCCACTGCACATTCTAAGATTTCTTCCGATAACACCAAGTTTGCTGCTGTTGATGCAGTCATCATCCTTTTACCCCGAGGCTAGACTGCATCTGATGATTTGGCTGTATAAAACAACGCACTAAAAATAATGGCTATGACTACTGAACCTCTGTGGTAAAATATTCTGAATTAATGACTTCTACTTTATTACTATTTCATTTTGATAGACAGCAACTGATTTATTCTGAGCTGGTGTTTATGCCAGTGAAATGGGAAGAGTATCACCCAACAACCAGAAAAAAAAAAAAAAAAGTCATTTCTGAATCTAACTGCTTAAAGAGGATGTCACCTCATCAGAAAAAGGAAAGGAAGAAAGAAAGGAAGAAGAAAGGAAAGAAAGAAAGAAAGAAAGAAAGAAAGAAAGAAAGAAAGAAAGAAAGAAAGAGTGAGCAGAAATGCAGAATGTCAAAATTTGTGATGTTATAACATAAGAACACTTAGGAGAAGTTCACTAGCATTAAGTTATAATTTTCAAAAAATGTAACTAATCAATAATTTAGGTTTCCATGTTAAAAATTATCTTTCAACAAAGACTATGGACATCAAATGATTGATGGGAGAAGGAGAATTATCCTGTTGCAGAATCAACTCTCTTATTGATTTTCGAATGATGAGTGGTCAGTTTTGAAACCACATAAACACAAACATAAAATAAATTCAGTAGATTGTATTTACATATTTGTATGTACACATTTGTGTGTATGTATAAAACAATAGTAACAAAAGAAAAAGAAGCTATCAATGTTCAAGGAAGGGAATATATGGAGGGGCTTGAAGGAGAAAAAAGAGGAAGTGAAGTAATGTAATACTAATTAAATTAAAACATTTCTTAAAATGAATAAAGAAAAAGTAATTCATTTTAGTAGAAAGACAAGTATTAAAGAAAAAAGTTAATTAAATAATAGAGAAAATTATTAAAAATACAGAAGTTGATTTTTAAAGACAACTTCATAAGCATCAACAGTGACAGATAAAAGATGGGAAGAAACACAATCAATGCAAGCAGTGAAAGAAAGAATAACATTTGGTAAAAGTTGTAAAGATCAGTTCTTGATAAACTATAAGTTACTGAAATTTACTAAGAATAAAATTAAATGGATTAATAAGACGTAAAAGTAGTCTTTAAGATGTGAATTTTGTTTTGAAGCCTTCTTGAATGGTTCTCAAAAACTGTTTTCAGGCTAAGCATGTTAGGGAAGATTTGCAATCTTAGCCCTTAGAAAGCTAAAATAACACCTGCACAGGTGTAAACCATGACAGCTCAGTGTCCAAGTGGGTCCCCAGTAAGGGGAACAGGAGCTTTCTCTGACATGAACTCATGGGCTGGCTCTTTGATCACCTCCCCCTGAGGGTGGAGCAGCCTTGCCAGGCCACAGAGGAGGACAATGCAGCCACTCCTGTTGAGACCTGATAGGCTAGAGTTAGATGGAAGAGGAAGAGGACCTCCCCTATCATTCGAATGGGGGAGGGGCAAAGAAGGAAAAGAGGAAGGAAGAGTGGGGTTGGAAGAGGATGAGGGAGCAGCTACAGCTGAGATACAAAATGACTAAATTTAATTAATAAAAAATAAAAAGTAATTTAAAAAAGAAGGCTGAAATATAGATGACTGTGAATAGGAAGCAGCCTAATCTGCATAGCACACTGAAGACCAGCCTTGACTACATAAGGAGACATTATCTAAAGCAAAAACCAACAACAACAAAAGATAGAATTTCTATTGTATGTTCCTCCCAGATGACTCAGAGGAAACTACAGTAGGGTCTATCTTTTACCATAATTCTTAAAAGTTAATTAACATTGTATTTATCATTGTATTTTACCATGACCATTGCAGCATATAGAGAAATTTTGTGTTTTGGTTGCAAAGGTTTAGAGTCCATCACAGTAGACACAGCATAGAGTCAAGCAATTGGAACAGGAGAAAGAAAAATCACATCTTTAACTAAAAGCATAAAGCAAAGAGACTAAACTTGAAGTAGGGTGCTATCAGTTCTCAACAAGTTCCCAGGGACCAGTAATTTATTTTCTATAGCAAGTCCTTACTACCTCTCCAAATAGCATCAACAATGGTGAAGTAAATGTTTAAATACCTGGGCCTGTATTTGGTATTCCTCATTAAAACAACGACATATTAGGACAGAAACAGCAGATAGATTATCCCACAAAATTCATAACTATATGATGCCTTTTTACTTGAAAATTTTCACATCCATGTTATTCCTCCTTTCCTCCCACATAAAAACTACAGTGTCTAGAATGGCTTACATCTAGTTGAATTATTGACTAAGGAGCCTACCACATAGGGCCTCTGAAAGACTCTACCCAGCAGGGTATCAAAGCAGATGCTGAGACTCATAACCAAATTTGGGCAGAGTGCAGGGAATCTTATGAAAGAAGGGGGAAATAGAAAGAACTGGAAGGGGCAGAAGCTCCACAAGGAGAGCAACAGAACCAAAACATGTGGACAAAGGGATCTTTTCTGAGACTGATATTCTAACCAAGGACCATGCATGGAGATAACCTAGAACCCCTGCACAGATGTAGCCCATGGCAGCTCATTGTGCAAGTGGGTTCACTAGTAAGGGGAACAGGGGCTGTCTCTAACTTGAACTCAATGGCTAGCTCTTTGATCACCTCCCACTGAGAGGGGGAAGCAGCCTTACTAGGCCACACAGGAAGACAATGCAGCCAGTCCTGAGGAGACCTGATAGGCTAGGGTCAGATGGAAGGGGAGGAGGACCTCCCCTCTTAGTGGACTGGGGGAGGGGCATGGGATGAGATGAGGGAGGAAGGGTGGGATTGAGAGGGGATGGGAGAAGAGGCTCTAACTGGGATACAAAGTGAATAAACTGTAATTAATTAAAAAATAAATTAATTAAAAATGGAATCACCATGGAAATGCCCAAACATTACAGGTTTTTGCCAAGGCTATTGTCTGATCTCCAAAAACTATAATATTAAGTCTCCACTGTTAAAGACAACTACATATCTCCTTGAATTCAAAGAAGTAGAGTTAGTGCCTAACTACTGCCTTCATCCCTGCTGATTAAACTTTCTACTACTGGAAAGTATCCTGTATGCCCAGAGTAGCCAGCTGCAAAGCCTGTGAACCATGATGGTGATCAGTATTTGTGAGATACTGTTACAAACATTGTGGGAGTAACCACCTTCTCTAATAATTGGATTTCAGACACACTCCGCAAGATGGAACCCATGTCTGACACAGCTAAGGTATCCAAGAACCTCAGACTAGATAGTCCACAGGCCTATCGAGAACCAGGTACTATCATTCTGATATATAAAGTTTGAAATAAAATGATGCCCAACAACATTCTGCTACACCTAGCCGTTATCAGAAAGACTTCCTCTAATATGAGATATTTACTACAGAAATTCATAACTGGACATTGTGAAGAGTATGAGAGATGTTGGAACACTCATATCTAATTGCTGTGTCCTCATCAAACCTTCAACCCAGAACTCAGGTACCTCTGTAGCAGAGGAGGCAAAAAGAATTTAAGAGTGAGAGGGTAAGGATGACTCCACAGAAACAGTGTCTTACAAACACAATCGGATTTATGTACAAATGGACTCACTGAAACTATGGAAGAATGCACAGAATCTGCAGTCAGGCAAGGTTTCAGTGCTGACAAAGAGAAGTAAATAGGTGCTCACACACTAAGTAAGAATCTTTCTGTTGTTAGACTCATACTTACAAAGAAAAACATAGTTTTATTCGATGGATTTTCATTGGATATTTAAGCACACTTAAGAATAGACCCAAGGGAGCGAACCCAAGATGGCATCGAGGGCACACAGTTTCTGAGTTGCAGAGGAGCTGAACCACCTGAGTTGGTGAGTGAAAAGACTACTGGACCCAGGGAAATGACAGTGAGACTTTGTAAAGGAGAGGGAACATTGAACAAAGTGAGAACGTTGGCTTTGGGTGCCCCATGGACTTGTTCGGAGAAGGAGAGAAATGATCCTTTGATCTCCCGGCACTCCCCATTTTCGGGCCTCCCTCCTCATTAGCACTAACTAGCTCACTGAGATTCTCAACTCAGAGCTCACTGCCTGGGGACTGTGGTGGCAGAAGCGGGGCTCCTGGCCCCTTAGTTACAGATGGCAGCTGTACCTGCCTTGCAGTCCCAGATCCATGGTGCCATCCTCCCAGTGTCCCAGATCTGGGAACAGCCATACTAACTCTGCAGGTTCTCCCAGCCACTGAATGTATGGCTCGCCCAAACCCTTGGTGGCAGATGATATGCTATATAGCCACCAAAGTCCAGCAGATCTGCAAAACAAGCTAGGCACATCAGGTGCCAGGACTCCCAGGCCTGGAGAGCAAAGTATAGGGCCCCCAGGGCTTCCCAAAAGGCATCTGGACGGGCATCCCAGTCTACAGCTGCAGCTGGACTTCCCAACCTGGCGGCTGCAGCAGCACTGAGCTAGAAGAGCTCATCAGTCCTCCTACAAATTATTTAGCAGGGCTAAACCAGAGAGTTGAGAGCCTAGATACCCCGATACTTGCAGATGTGACCTGCTTGAGAGTGAGTGTGCCCTTGAGGGTCTACAAAGCCCCAGATCCAGGGTCCTTCTAAACTAGAAGCCAGGCATTGGACCCCTCCAACCCACACACCCACTGTGGGAAACAGAGGGACTCTGGGAACATCTAAGCCCCTTCTCTGAGGATCCAACAGTGGAATTAAGGTAGAAACAGCTGGAGAGCTCAGACAGAGCTGAACACCAGGGGCCTGTAGACCACTGAGGTATTCAGGAAATTTGCATAAGAAAATTGTGCCTCAACTATCTCCAGCACCTGCTACATCTACTGCACATGCACAAGTAACCCCCTAGAAGCCTGCAAGGCAGAGCCCCTCCCACACACTCAAGGGTTCAACATTCCCTATCACTCTGTCTCTGGAGGCACACTTCCATGCACATTTACACACACACACACACACACACACACACACACACACACATTCGCATTTGCCCTTCTGCGCCCTCAGATTTTCCTCCCAAAGGTACAGCTGAAACACAGCCTCATGGGCCAAGGCCACGGTACCTCTCTCATCTTCCTGAAGAATTTTGCAGATGCTTCAGAGAGACTGTACCAGTCTGAACTGCAGAATCCAGGAACAAACAGGGAAAGTTACAGATAAGCCAATGATCAGGGGTCTGCAAAAGAACACATCCAATATAAATCAGGACATCATGACTTCACTAACAATCCCCCAAATTGATGGATACTCCAGGTCATCTAAGGACAGGAAAATTACTTTAAAGCTATGCTTACCCAACTATTTGAAGCAAATAAAGAGAAACAAACAAATCTCTCAGAGGAACAGCCATACAAACTCAGACAGTTAAAGAGGAAATGAACAAATCTATCAAAGATTTGGCCAATCAAGTGGAGGCAAAAAAAGAGGAAATGAACAAAATTCTCAAAGAAACACAGGCAAATATAGACAAACAAATAGAGGCACAAGTAAAGATACAATTAGTGGAATATAGAGAGGAAATGAACAAAAAAACAGAGACCATCATAGAGAGACAGGAATCCACATTCAAACAGATGAAGGAAATGGTGCAAGGCATGAAAACAGAATTAGAATCAATAAAGAAAACACAAACTGAGAAAACCCTGGAGCTGGAGAACTTAGAGAAAATATAAGGAACTAAACAGGTAAGCATCATCAACAGAACACAAGAGATGGTGCTGAAGATATACTCGCAGAAATTGATACTTCTCTCAAAGAAAAAGTAAAATCAGAAAAGTCCCAAAACCGAAATATCCAAAAAATCAAGGACACTATGAGAAGAAGAAATCTAAGAATAATAAGAATTGAGGAAAAAGAAGAATACAGGTTCAAAGGTCCAGAAAATATTTTCAAGAAAATCATAGAAGAAAATTTTTCCCAACTTAAAGGAAAGAAATGTCTATAAATATACAAGAGGCCTACAGAACACCAGATAGACTAGACCAGAAAAGAAACCCCTCATATCATATCATAGTCAAAACACTAAATCTACAGAACAAAGAAAAGATATTAAAAGCAGCAAAGGAAAAAGGCCAACAAACTTATAAAGGGAGATATATCAGAATCATACTTGACATCAGAAATTATGAAAGCCAGAAGGGCCTGGGCAGGTGATATGAAGACTTTAAGGGAACACAGATGCTAACCCAGGCTACTATACCCTACAAAGCTTTCAATCAATATAGATGGAGAAAACAAAATATTCCATGACAAAACTAAATTTATGCAATATCTACACAGCAAACCAGCTGTACAGAAGATACTAAAAAGAAAACTCCAATCCAATGAAAACAACTATACCCAAGAAAATATAGAACACAGATAATATCCCAACAAAAATAAAAAGAAAACAAGCAATGAAACACAGTAAGACTACCAACTCCAAAATAAAAGAAACTAGCGTCGATTGGTCATTATCTATCAACATCAATGGACCCAACTCTCCAATAAAAAGACACAGACTAACAGAATGGGTGCAAAAACAAGATCCAGCATTTTGTTGCATCCAAGTAATGCACCTCTACAACAAAGATAAACACTAACTCAGAGTGAAGTGCTGGAAAAACGTTTTTCAAGCAAATGGACCCAGAAAACAAGCTGGAGTAGCTATCCTAATATCTAATAAAATAGACTTTCAACTAAAATTAATCAAAAAAGATGAGGAGGGGCACTACATTCTCATCAAAGGAAAAATCCACCAAGGGGACATCACAATTCTGAACATCTATGTCCCAAATATCAGTGCCAACATTCATAAATGAAACATTATTAAAACTTAAATCACTCATCGATCCCAACGCCTTAATACTGGGAGACGTCAACACCTCACTTTCACCAAGGGTCAGAATATCTAGACAGAAGACAAATAGGGAAATAAAGGCACTTACAGAGGTCCTAAATCAAATGGAAATAATAGATATCTACAGAACTTTTCACCCAACTCAAAAGAGTATACCTTCTTTTTAGCAATCCATCGGACCTTCTCCAAAATAGAACATATAGTTGGTCACAAAGCAAGCCTCTACAGGTACAAGAAGATATATAATAATCCCCTGTATTCTATCTGACCACCATAGACTACAGCTGCACCTCAACAAAAACGGAATTAGAAAGAAGCCTACACACACATGGAATTTGAACAACTTGCTGCTCAATGATAGCTGGGTTAAGGAAGAAATAAAGAAAAAAATTAAAGTCTTCCTAGAATTCAATGAAAATTATGGCACACCATACCGTAATTTATGGGACAGAATGACAGCAGTGCTCAGAGGAATATTCATAGCACTAAGTGCCTTCCAGAATAAATTTGTGACATCTCATACAAGCAACTTAATGGCCCTACTGAAAGCTCTAGAAAAAAAAAAAAAGGCAAATACACCCAAGAGGAACAGACAGCTAGAAATAATCAAAATCAGGGCTGAAATCAATCAATTAGAAACAAAACAATTCAAAGAATCAATGAAACCAAGAGGTGATTCTTTGAGAAAATCAACAAGATAGACAAACCTTTAGCCAAACTAACAAAAAGACAGAGAGAAACTATCCAAATCAGCAAAATCAGAAATGGAAAGGGGGACATAACTACAGACCTTGAGGAAATCCAAACAATCATTAGGTCTTACTAAAAAAGCCTATATGCCACGAAATAAAAAATCTAAAAGAAATGGACCATTTCCTTGATAGATTCCATCTACCAAAATTAACTCAAGATCAGATAGAAAG
Organism: Psammomys obesus; assembly: GCF_907164565.1. Classification (NCBI taxonomy): domain Eukaryota; kingdom Metazoa; phylum Chordata; class Mammalia; order Rodentia; family Muridae; genus Psammomys; species Psammomys obesus. The sequence goes on from NW_026596034.1 coordinate 18,477,568, forward strand.
ATTGAATAGTCCTATATTCATCAAGGAAATAGAAGCAGTCATCAACAGTCTCCATTCTAAAAAAATGCACTGGGCCAGATGGATTCAAGGCAGAATTCTACCAGACCTTCAAAGGGCTAGCTCCAATTCTTTTCAAACTATTCCATAAAATAGAAACAGAAGGAACATTACCACACTCATTTTATGGAGCCACGGTCACCTTGATACCTAAATCACACAAAGACACAACCAAAAATATAAAAGAGAGAACTTCAGACCTATCTCTCTTATGAACATTGATGCAAAAATACTCAATAAAATACTTGCAAACTGAATTTAAGAACACATCAAAGATACCATCCACCATGACCAAGTATGCTCATTCCCAGGGGTACAAAGGTTGTTCAACATAAAGAAATCTATCAATGTAATCCACAACATAAACAAACTGAAGAAGAAAAATCACATGATCTTCCCCTTAGATGCTGAAAAAGCATTTGACAAAATCGAACACCCATTCATGTTTAAAGTCTTGGAGAGATCAGGGATACAAGGCAAATACCTCAACATAGTAAAGGCAATATACAGTAAGCCTATAGCCAACATCAAACTCAATGGAGAGAAACTTAAATAAATCCCACTGAAATCAGGGAAAAGGCAAGGCTGTCCACTTTCTCCATATCTCTTCAACATAGTACTTGAATTCCTAGCTAAAGCAATAAGACAACTAAAGGAGATCAAGGGGATACAAATTGGAAAGGAGGAAGTCAAAGTGTCACTATTCGCAGATGATATGAGAGTAAACATGAGCAACCCCAAAAATTCAACCAGAGAACTCCTTCATCTGATAAACACCTTCAGCAAATTAGCTGGATATAAAAATCAACTAAAAAAATCAGAAGCCCTCCTGTATACCAAAGACAAAAGGGCCAAGAAAGAAATCAAGGAAATAACACCCTTCACAATAGCCACTAATAACATAAAGTACATTGGGGTGACTCTAAACAAGCAAGTGATAGACCTATTTGAAAAAAAAAAAAAAAAAAAAAAAAAAAAAACTTCTATTCTCTGACGAAAGTGAAGAAGATATCAGAAGATGGAAAATATCTCCCCTGTTCATGAATTGGTAGGAATAACATAATGAAAATGGCCATCCTGCCAAAGGCAATCTACATATTCAACATAATTCCCTTCAAAATACCAAGTCAATTCTTAACCAAACTTGAAGGAAAGATTTTCAGCCTCATATGGAGAAACAAAAAAACCGAGAATCTACAAAATGATCCTGTACAAAAACAGATCCTCTGGAGATATCTCCATCCCTGACCTCAGCTGTACTACAGAGAAATAGTAATAAAAACTGCGTGGTATTGGCACAGAAATAAAAATAAAGATCAGAGGAACCAAATGAAGACCCAGAAATAAACCTACACACTTCTTAATACTTGATTTTTAACAAGAAAGCCAAAACTACTCAATGGAAAAAAGATAGCATCTTCAAAAAATGGTGCTGGACCAACTGGATGTCTACATGTAGAAAAATGAAAATAGATCCATGTTTATCACCCTGCACAAAACTAAAGTCCAAGTGGTTCAAAGACCTCAACATAAAACCAGATACACTAAATCGGTTAGAAGAAAAAATGGGGAAGAGCCTAGAACTCATTGGCACAGGACACAACTTCCTGAACAGAACACCAACAGCACAGGCTCTAAGAGCAACAATCAATAAATGGGACCTCATGAAACTGAAAAGCTTCTGTAAAGCAAAAGATACTGTCATCAGAACAAAACGACAGCATACAGACTGGGAAAGGATCTTCACCAACCCTATATTTGACTGAGGGTTGATATCCAGAATATATAAAGAACTAAAGAAGTTAAAAAGCAATAAATCAAGCAATCCAATTAAAAAATGGGGTATGGAGCTAAACAGAGAATTCTCTGTAGAGGAAAATAGAATGGCAGAGAAATCCTTAAAGAAATCTTCAATCTCACTAGTCATCAGAGAGATGTAAATGAAAACAACCCTGAGATTTCACCTTACACCCATCAAAATGGCTAAAATATAAAACTCCAATGACAACACATACTGGAGAGGTTGTGGAGAAAGGGAAATCCTCCTCAATTGCTGGTGGGAATGTAAACTGGCACAACCACTTTGGAAATCAATCTGGTGCTTTCTCAAACAATTAGGAATAGCACTTCCACAAGAGCCAGCTATACCACTCCTAGGCATATATCCAAAATTTGCTCAAGTACACAACAAGGATATTTGCTCAACCATGTTTGTAGCAACTTTATTTGTAGTAGCCAGAACCTGGAAACAACACAGATGTCCATCAACAGAGGAATGGGTACAGAAATTGTGGTATTTTTACACAATGGAATACTGCTCAGCAATTAAAAACAAGGAAATCATGAAATTTGCAGGCAAATGGTGGGATCTAGAAAAGATCATTCTGAGTGAAGTATCCCAGAAGGAGAAAGACACACATGGCATATAATGACTTATTTAGTTTTATAAGATATGATAAACATACTGAAATGTATACACCTAAAGAAGATAAACAAAAAAGAAGACCCAGGGTAAGATGATCAATCCTCACTTAGAAAGACAAATGGGATGGACTTTAGATGTAGGAGAAAACAGGACAGGAGCCAACCACAGAGGGCCTCTGAAAGACTCTACTTAGCAGTGTATCAAAGCAGATACTAAGACTTATAAGTAAACCTTTGGCAGAATGCAGTGAATCATATGAAAGAAGGGGAAGTTAATATGACCTGGAGAGGATAGGGGCTCCAGAAGGACCAAATAAATCTGGACACAGCAGTCTTATATGAGACTGTATCTCTAAGCAAGGGCCATGTATGGATATAACCTGGGATCTCTGCTGGGAGGTAGCCTGTGGTAGCTCAGTGACCAAGTGTGTTTCCCTAGTAAGGGGACATGGACTATTTTTGACATGAACTCAATGGCGGGCTCTTTGACCTCCCCATCCCCCAAGGTAGGAGTTGCCTTGCTAGGCCACACAGGAGGACTTTGCAGCTTGTCCCGAAGATACCTGATAGAACAGGGTCATTGAAAGGGGAGGAGGTCCTCCCCTATCAATGGACTTGGAATGGGGCAGGGAGGATATTAGGAAGAGAGGGTGGAATTGGGAGGGAATGAGGGAGTGGGATACAGCTGGGATAAAGAGTTAATAAAATGTAACAAATAATAAAAAGAAAAAAAAAAGAAAGAGTTAATCCAATGTGCAATAGCATATTACCAGAACATACTGTGTTTAGTTGTTGTTGTTTGTTTTTTCTATGTTTGTTTTGTCTTACTGCCCTTTTGCTTATATTTTGTGGTTTTTGATTTTGTGTTTTAATAAGCTTTGTCTTTGCGTATTTATGTTTCATATGTTTTGTTTGTTCATTTGTTTTTAAATTTCTGGGATTTTCATAGAGAGTCAAAAAAGAGATGAATACGGGGATAAAAGAATTGAGGAGGAGTTAGGGGAATAGAAACACCTGAGAATATATTGTATAAAAACATTTGCAATGAAAAAAGGAGTTACTATGTACCATTTAATTAAGAAAGTATATGCAAGATAATTTTTAGGATTGTTCTCTCCTCATTTAATAATAAAAATAAAATAATTTTCAATCAAAAATATAACTGATTTGGTTGTGTTTCCTCTGGGCATTACAGGCATCTTTCCTACATCTCCGAGATAAATTAGAAGGCATCTCTTTCAGTCCTCTCTGCCAAAAACTGGAGCCCATATTTTTTTTCTGAGCTTGTCTGAGCTTAGATTATGAGATACTTGAAATGAGAAAAAAAATATGTCAATATACTTGAATTCTCTTCTTTTGGACACTTGTACAGCACTTTTATGTCAAAATATATATTCTGTATAGGTTTTAAAGCTACATTAAATCATGCAAAGAAAACCATATAATTTTTTTCTAAAATGTAAATGTATCTCAAACTTTAAGCATTTCATCATACATTTGTCTGTTTTATTTTGTGTTAAAATAGAGAAACAATTATGTCTAGAGTCAAAAACACTTAAACATTTATTTGTTTATTTCTGCTTTTTAAAAATAATAGGGAAGGATCAGGGACTTCTATGGAGAAAGGGAATGAAGGACCAGAGAAGCCAGAGGGATCAAGGACACCACAAGAGCACAGCCCAGAGAATCAACTGACTCAGACTCAAGTGGGCTCACAAATATCAGGGGTCCTGTATGAGTCTGACCTAGGTCTTCTCTGTACGTTATGGTTGTAAGGCTTATGCTTGTACTCTTTCTAACAGTGGGAATGAGGACTGTCTCTGACTCTTTTGTCTGTGCTTGGCACTCCTTTCTTCCTACCGAATATGTGCTTGGTCTTACTATAGCTTGTTAGTTCATATTTGGTTATAGGAAGTATATATGTATGTATGTATATATGTATTTATATTCTTACTTCAGCTAGAGAAGCAGGTAGACAAACTTCAGATCTTTAGTTTTCCCTTCATTTCTCCAAGTTCAACCTACAGTGTAATCTCCAGCTCTATAGTAAATATGCTGTAGTCTCTCCTAATTCTCTGCTACCACTAAAAGGAGACTAAGTAGATCTTGGTGGAATACTCTGCTTTTTCCCCTCCTGTAGAAACCATCAATCATTCCTCCAAGCAATTTGCATTCCTAAGTACTAGCTACCAATATCTAGAAAGCAATCTTAACTAGAAACATAATGTCTACATTTATCAGAATCCCAGGAGATTTCCTACTAGGCAACGCAGAGGCACTAAACTCCCCTGAGAACCACATGGGGAAACAGAAACCACGGAACAAAACACACAACCCACAAATACAAAGCTAGATACCAGCACCTAGATTTAGATCTTACCAAGCACAGATACATAGACTCTAGCATAAAAACACAATAATAACAGTCACGACAGTATGCCTCCATTAAAGCTCAACAATCTTACCACAGGTCCTAAGTATTGCAACATAACTGAAGGACATCAAAAAGCCTTGAAATTACCTTTATGAATATGTTAAATGTCCTTAAATAGAATAGGAATAAGTACCAAAAGTAATTCTATGAAAATACAAACAGTGAAAGAAAATGAAACTGTTTAAGACCTGAAAAATGGAAATAAGAGCAATAAAGAAAACCCATACTAAGGTTAATATAGAAATTGAAAATTTAGGAACTCAACTAGGAACCTGGAAGGCAAGCTTCACCAACAGAATAGAAGATGGAATAGAATTTCAGGTGTTAAAGATATGATAGAAGAAATGGATAACTCAGTCAAAGAAAATGATAAATTATCCAATAAGCAAACAAACAAAATATCAATAACATTATGAAAAGACCAAATTTAAGAATTAGAGGAACAAGCAAAAGAGAAGAAACACAGGCCATATGCATAGAAAATATTTTCAATAAAATCATAGAACATTTCCCTACCATAAAGAAGGATGTGCCTATCAATCCTTCTTTGCTTCCAAACAAAGAAGCATACGACACATAAAATAGATTAGATGAAAACCAAAAATTCTTCAGCACATAATAATCAAAATACTTAACATACAAATAAAGAACATTAAAAGTTTAAAGGCAAGAGACCAAGCAACATATAAAGGTAGACCTACTAGAATAATAGTTGACTTCTTAATGGAGACTTTAAAACCCAGAAATTCCTGGACAGATGTGCTACAGATTCTAAGAGTTGACAAATTCTAGTCCAGAGTATAATACCCAGCAAAACTCTATCACCACAGATGAAAAAAAAATTAAGCATTCCATCACAAATTCAAATTCCAAATTTAAGCCATATCTATCTAAAATAAGACACTACAGGAGACACTAGATGGAAAGCTTCAACCTAAAGAAAATGACAATAATGAATAATCCAAAAAGAAAAATAAAAGAGGAGACACACACAGAGAAACATACTCACACAACCCAACAAACATTAAAAAAAAATAAGTGCAATCAACTTACACCACTGATTGATATCACCCAACATCAATGGTCTCAATTTTCCCACAAAAAGACTAACAGAATGTATGTGGAAAAAGAATCCATCCTTCTACTATGTCCAAGAAACATACCTTTTAAATCAAGGATACACATCTCTCGATAAAAGGATGGAAAGGATATTACAATAAAATGGACCTAAGAAGCAAGCTGGTGAAGCCTTTTTAATGTCTGAGAGACAGAATTCAAACAAAAACTGATAAGAAGAGACAAGGAAGAACACAAGATTCTTATTATAGAAAAAGCCACCAAGAGGAAATTGCAATTCTTAGCACCTGAACATGAAACAAAAGGGCATCAAGCTCATAAGGAAATAATACTGCAGCTTAAATCACATATTGAAGCTCACACGCTGATAGTGGGAGAATTGGATACTCCACTCTCACCAATAGATAAGTCATCCAGACAAAATATAGACAGAGAAATGCTGGATCTTATTGACATTATAAAGCACATGGAGTTAAACATTTATAGACTCTTTCACCCAAACACAAAAGAATATAACTTCTTCTCAGTACCTCATGAGACATTTGTAAAGGTGATCACATACTCAGCATAAAATAAGTCTTAACAATTATATAAAACATAAAATAACACTCTATATCCTACCTGACAACCACATATTAAAGAGCCAGTGGATCCTGATGTGAACAATTGTGGGGGAGTAATTGTGGGGGAGTAGAGGAGGGCAAAACATAATCATGTTAGAATATGTTAGGAAAACAATACTTTTAATACAAAGAGAAAATATTAAACCCTTCTATCTGACAAGTAGTTTGTATTTCTAATGAAGAACAAAAGTGATAAATGCAGACACCATCTTCAAAGTTTTTATCATTGTTTTTTCAAAACCTGGTTATCACCTGATGGCTTGTTCCAAATCTTAGCCTCCTTTCTTCTAAATTATATTTAGTTTTTATTCTTTTCTATTTCTTTATTAATTAAACGTTATTCACTTTGTATCCCCCCCCCCCCCCCCGCTGTGGTTCCCTTCCTCCTCCTGTCCCAATCCCTTCCTTCCTCCACCCTCTGCATGCATGCCCCTCCCCAAGTCCACTGATAGGGGAGGTCTTCTTTTCCTTCCTTCTGATCCTAGTCAATTAGGTCTCATCAGGAGTGGCTGCATTGTCTTCTTCTGTGGCCTGGTAATGCTGCTTCCCCCTCAGGTGGAGCTAATTAAAGAGCAGGCCAATCAGTTCATGTCAGAGACAGTCCCTGTTTGAGAAGTCTCTCGCTCTATCACTGTGGCTGGCATGGAGTTCCTTATATAGACCAGACTGGTTTTGAACTAATGCCTCCAGAGTGCTGGAATTAAAAGAGTGTGCCAGCATCCCTGGAAATGTAAGGAAAATGTAAGGTTCCTCTCTTACATTTCTCAAGCCCTAATAAATACTTTAGTTTGTATATCCAATTTCGGCGATAGTATAGCCGTGATCAGCTGCCTCTAACATCTTCTCCCTTTCTAAACTACGCTCTAAACTTGAACCATTGAACAACTACTCAACTACTATCATATCGATTATTCCTACTTCTTCCTCCTTCCCTTCCCCATCCTTTAACTCTGCCTTCTTCTCTCTTGTCTCTTCTGATCCTCACTACTCTTCTCCCTCATCCATCCTTTTTCCTCTTCTTCCACTGCTGTGAAACAAACCCAGGGCCTTTCACATGCTGGGCAAGTGCCTCACTCTATATCCCCAGTCTCACACTCTTTTTTACTGAATAGCCATAGTCAATTAGTGTGACCCCAAAGCCCACATGTCAGCCTGCCAACCCTCAAGTGACATAATGCAGCTCCACAGGCCCATTTCCTAAACACTATATTTTCTACCACTGCACAGTGACAGTGGCTTTCCTATTGATCCCAAAACACCTTGGAAAATTCTTCTTGGGTGTAATGATAGTTAATCTTCCATTTTCCCTGGATTACTCCTTTGTTGCAAATTTTCTCCATTCATTTTATATGATAATTTGAATGAGAATGGCCCCCATAGGCCTGAGTAGGTCAACAGAAAATGGCCCTATTTGAAAGGATTTGAAGCTGTGGCTTTATTGGAGGAAGTGAGTCTCTGGGTCTGGCTTATAGTCCAGACATTTAGTCCAATTTTGAGAACCATGGCAGCACACAGTCAGTCATGGTGCTAGAGATGTAGCTGAGAGTTCCACACTGGATGCACAGGGAGCAGTATGAGACAGTGAGCCACTAGGCCTCACTTGAGCTTCTGAAACTTCAAAGTCCACCCCTATCCACCCCCCAATGACAAACTTTCTCCAACAAGGCTGCAACAACCCCACCAAGGCCACACCTCCTAACAATAACACTTCCTTTGGGGTTATGGGGGCCATTTTTTATTTAAACCATCATACCAGAGTTGGAGTTGGGCTTTGAGATCTCAAGAAGTCCAGAGTCTGTCTCTTCCTGATTCCTGCAGATCAAGATGTAGAACTCTCAGCCACTTCTCCAGCACCATGTCTGCCTTCCTGCTAACATGATTCTCACCAAGATGGAACTGGACTAACTCTCTGACACTATAAGCAAACCCCAATTAACTGCTTTACTTTATACGAGTTGCTTTGGTAACAGTGTCTCTTTACAGAAATAGAACACTGACTAAATAATTTTCTTTCTTCACATGACATCTTTTGAAGAAGTCCTTCCTAGGTTACAAAAAAAACCTCCTTTGTTCAGTTGACAATCTTTACTTTTCCATGCTTTATTTTTTTCTTCCTGATTTTTTTTTTATGTAATTTAATAGTCCGTGTGCTTCACACATTGTCTCCCTTTTCATTCTTACCTTACTGGGTTGTCAGTTATACAAGGGCATAGCCTTCCTACATTTTCAATACTTGATGGTTAACAGGTACTCAGGACATTTGCTGAGTGCCTGCATGCTGATGACACACACAAAAGCTAAGTACATTGCCTACATGAGTCAAGTGTTTTTAATGGCACTTACACCTCATTTAATTTTGTTTTAAATAATTCATTTTAAAGTTTCTTTACTTCCTTGGTTAGGTCTATTCTTTGGGATATTTTGGAAACTTCCATGAATGGAGTTGTTTTCTTGATTTCTTTCTCAGCATGTTTGCTATTGGTATGTGGAAAACCTACTGAATTTTAGATGTTGCTTTTATGAACTTTGCTGAAAAATGATATATCAGTTCTAAGGGTGTTTTTTGATGGTGTTTTGAGTCTCCTAAAGGCAATACATTGATAATTTATGCCTTCCTGTTATTAGCAATACATGTCTTGAAAGCATGCTTTACTATCATCGTCATCATTATCATCATTGTTATTATTTTTACACCCAGATACTGAAAGCATGTTTTATAGCAGAGATTTTCAAGTGTTTTTCCATTCATGATCCCTTTTCACCCAAGTAAAATTCACACAAATCAAACATCATTTATTATTAATAAGACTATATATATAATGATACAGTGACAAAAATTGGCATCCTAAAAATTGTATATTCAGTGTTCCTGGGGAAGACATATGATGCATGGTATCAACCTGTGCCATCCACTAGTGTTCAGAAATTTTGAATAGTTTTAACTATCTCACAATAGGGAGATACTTTAGTTTCTGGTAAATACCATAACAGTTTTTTTCTATATCTTTATAAAGTTTTACCAGAAAATATAGATTAAAAATTGAAAATAATGAGACATACAATCTTGATGAATGTTTCTATTTCGAGATTTATGGCCTGTGGTATTTTGACTGAAAAGAGATTTGGCACAGCCACTGAAGTGAAGCCACTTGTCTGTATCAAGATGCTGAGCTTTAACTCAGTAATAATATTTCCCAGATGCTTAGAGAAGAAAAAAGTAAAGTAATCAAAATCAATATGACCCTGTTTTTATAGAATACCATACTTCATAAATAGCATTCTATTCATAGTACAAGTCCAGACAAAGAATCTGCTTCATTCTATAGTTTGCCACTCACTCATGTCATCTCTCTCTCTCTCTGTTTTCTCTTTCTCCTTCCCTGATGAGATGTATTAAAACTGATATAATTTTAAGAACAATGAAATTAATTCCATTGTGTAAAAGCCCAATATCTCAAGAAATATGATAGATTTATAGTGGTTTTATTTAAAAAATAGAATTAAAATAGAGTTCAGAAGAGAGTAAGGTAGACAGAATTAGGACACCAACTTGGTCTGACAAAGTCAAATAATTTGGTGTTGCTGAGTCCAGTTCTGTTTGGATCTTGTTACATGTAATTGTTGGGTTCTGAGGAATAAGGTTGCTTTTACAGAGTACTCAGATGTAGAATGTTGAGGGATTACAGATGATACAAGAGTTAGGGCCATTCCCTGCAGTGAAATATGCACAGAAATAATGAATTTGTCAGAAGATGCAAAACCTCCAAATATGTGTGCAGCAAAGTTTAGGGTGTAGTATGGAAGAGAGGAAAAAAAAGGTAGTCAAATTGCAATGTAACATTTAAATACTTTCATCACACACAGTTTTTTATTACATCATTTATATGTGTGTCAAGGAAGAGTGGTTAGGAAAGATTTACATTTTTTATTTTACAAAGTAGAAATAATTGATTGGACATGAAGACTCATAAAATAATTCAATCATTTACTAAGTGGATTATAATAATAGTCTAGAAAAGAAAATAATTCCACATGAGAAAAATTATTAATTAAATTTACAAAGGATAAATTAAACTTGCAGAGTTTCAGTAGTATACTTTTAGCATTTTAGTTTATGTTTTATTTTTTCTTTTTAACTATTAAAAGATGAAGGCTTTCTTTCTGCATTTCCATTTACTTTGAGGGATAATAAGTAGACCATTGACTATGAACTTTAGCAAAGGTATACTGGACAAAATGGTTTTATTTAGCTCCTTAGTCTGTGTTTCTAAAGGAAGGATAAGAATACCCACCCATCTGATCCCCGGGAGTGATTTCAGGATTGCTCAGTAAGATTACTTATTTCTGGGAGTTGCTTTCTAGGGATTACTGGAGATAATAAAAATAAATAAATCATAGGCTTCATTATCGCAGATTTACCCTGATCTGTGCAAACCAGGATGTGGGTCATGCTCAAGAAAAGGAAGTGAAAATAACATGTGGAAAAAGGCTACCTGTTCATTTCAATAGATGAAGAACTTCAACAAAACAGGAACTACCCTGGAAATTGTTTGCTAGAGTATATAATTTTATTTAAAGGGGATGGGGCCTCATTTAAGGATTCCTCTTAAGTCTCAGAAAGGACTTTGGACCTTTGAGGAGTATTGAGGCTATTATATGCATATATGTAACAACAATTAAATGTAAACTAGAGATCACAGATTTATTTGAAGGAGCAATAAGAGGATTATCAGAATTTGGAGGAAGAGGAAAATGATGGAATTAAATTATAATCTCAAAAAAAGAAACATTTTTTTTAAAGATCTGGAAGTACTCAACACACACACACACATACACACACAAGCACACACATACAACCAATTAATCAAACAGGTAAAAAAATAAAAATAAAAAAAAAAACTATGGGACTTTGGAAATTGTAATAAGTGAGCTTTGGATTATAATTTTGCTCTGAGATTTTAGCGGCTAATTTCAGAATGTGTTCATTTGAATGAAAACTGAATCAAAATTGCTTGAGTGTTTACTTTTCAATTCTCAAAAGTGAAAATCAAATATTTTTAACAACATTTTTAACATCAGCATTACACTGGCATGTGCATTAAAGACCTTTTTAAAACTTACAGATATTAAGAGAGTATATTAATTATTTGCTAAAATGTTGAAAGAAGAGGTTGAAATTGCCCCTTGTTTTCATGGCTGGTTCATCTTTGTTTGATGGTAGAACTTCAGTTTATGAGAGTTTTAAAACAATACAAGGGTCTTGACAGTACTCAGCAACTCAGAGTACTCTCAGCACTCACAAAATGCTAGTCACATATCTATACACATATAAAAAAATAAAACACGTGCTTCTAAGGAGAGATGGTTTAAGACAACTTTCCAGGAAAAAGTAGCTCTAATTTTTAATTTCAGCATCTAGGATTTCAAGTCAAGCTCATGAAATCAAGACCATTCTGGAGACAAAAATTAAGTATGAGGTACTGCTCTGATAGTTAAGGAAATGTTACATCAGTACAAGGCTTCAAGAAGCAGAAAAGTGTTTTTAGAACTATACCGGATTGAAGCCAAATAGGTTCTTTTGAGGACATCATTTATAATTATTTTTCTGGTGAATTAGTAATATAAATCTACTTGACAACAGAGAAATTGAATAGTTTACTATTTTGAGATTATAATAAATCTCATCATTTCCCCTTTCAATTTTTTTCCAAACATCCCCATGTACTCCTTCCCTCTCTCCTTCAACTAAATGCCATTTTTTCATAATCATTATTGCCTGTATATATATGTATGTATCTACACACAAATTATCAAATATAACCCATTTGCTCCATATAATGTTATGTATATATATATATATATATATAATTTTTTAAAATTTTTTATTTAACTTTTATTAATTACACTTTATTCATTTTGTATCCCCCCATAAGCCCCTCCCTCCTCCCCTCCAGGTCCCACCCTCCCCCCCTTTCTGCATGCATGCCCCTCCCCAAGTCCACTGATAGGGGAGGTCCTCCTCTCCTTCTTTCTGATCTTAGTCTATCAGTTCTCATCAGAAGTGGCTGCATTGTCAGGGTTCTAGGTTATCTCCACGGATAGTCCTTGGTTGGAGTATGAGTCTCTGGGAAGTTCCCTGTGTTCAAATTTTCTTGTTCTGTTGCTCTCCTTGTGGAGTTCCTGTCCTCTCCAGCTCTTACTATTTCCCACTTCTTACATAAAATTCCATTCACTCTGCCCATCAGTTGGCCATCAGGCTCAGCATCTGCTTTGACAGTCTGCACGACAGGGGCTTTCAGAGGCCCTCTGTGGCAGGTTCCTAGGTTGTTTCCTGTTTTTTTTTTTTTCTGATGTCCATCCTCTTTGCCTTTCAGGATGGGGATTGAACATTTTAGTTAGGGTCCTCTCTTTTGCTTAGTTTGTTTAGATGTACAGATTTTAGTGGGTTTATTCTATGTTGTATGTTTATATGAATGAGTATATACCGTGTGTGTCTTTTTGCTACTGGGACAACTCACTCAGGATGATCCTTTCCAGGTCCCACCATTTACCTGCAAATTTCATGATTTCCTTATTTTTCATTGCAGAGTAATACTCCATTGTATAGATGTACCACAGTTTCTGCATCCATTCTTCAGTTGAGGGGCATCTGGGCTGTTTCCAGCTTCTGGCTATTACAAATAAAGCTGCTACAAACATGGTTGAGCAAATGTCCTTTTTGTGTACTTGAGCCTCTTTTGGGTATATGCCTAGGAGTGGTATGGCTGAATCTTGAGGAAGCACTATTCCTAGTTGTCTGAGAAAGAGCCAGATTGATTTCCAGAGTGGTTGTACAAGTTTAGATTCCCACCAACAGTGGAGAAGGGTTCCCCTTTCTCCACAACCTCTCCAGCATGTGTTGTCCCTTGAGTTTTTGATATTGGCCATTCTCATGGGTGTAAGGTGAAATCTCAGGGTTGTTTTGATTTGCATTTCCCTAATTGCTAATGAGGTTGAGCATTTCTTTAAGTGTTTCTCTGCCATTAGATATTCCTCTACAGAGAATTCTCTCTTTAGCTCTGTTCCCCATTTTTTAAGTGGATTACTTGTTTGCTGCTTTTCAGCTTCTTTAGTTCTTTATATATACTGGATGTGATTCTTCTGTCAGATAAAGGGTTGGTGATGATTCTTTCCCAATCTGTAGGCATTCGCTTCGTTTTGATGACGGTGTCCTTTGCTTTACAGAAACTTTTCAATTTCATGAGGTCCCATTTATTGATTGTTGCTCATATATATATATTCTTTTATGGCATACTGTTTGGCACTGGAAAACCAACTTGTGTGTTCTTTGAAAGACCCTGTCGTCTGGTGTCACTTGTGTATATTTTTTCTGTGTAGGGTTGAGACCTCATGAGTAATTCTCTGCCCAGTTTGGCATTTTCATTGTTGTCAAACTTGTTTAACTTTTGTTCAGTCTCACAGAAAATTTTTGATCCTTTGGCTTTTACAATCTTCCAGTTCCTTCTTTAATGTTCCATGAGCCTAAAGTGTGGCATTGTTATGTAAATATATTCACTGGGTATTGGATCTACAACTCTGCATCTCTTTTTGGTGTGTTTTCATGTAGAGGTCTCTATTGAAAAGAGACATTTTTATGATGAAGAGTAAAGAATATATCAAGTTACCTGTGGATATTAGGACATTTTTTAAAATAGATTATTGTTAGTGATTGTGCTGGTTTAGTAATTAATCATTATAGGCTCTCCTCCAATAACTATGACCTCACTTGCACTGCATAGTTAGCTAGGTTTCCAATACCAGGCATGGCTTCTCTGTGGTTGAATTGGGTGGAAATCCAATTACAGAGGCATTTATTATGGTCAAAATATGAGTGCCACTACTGTGCCCTTGTGGTGCCATGCTGATGATTATTGTGGTTTATAAGCATCGTAGCTTGGTAGGACTGTTTATTGTCTCCATATTTGGATGCTTATATGTTGCCTTCTGACACCAGAAAAGCTAGACCTCAGAGAGACTGCATTCAAGTCAGTTCTGGTGGAGGGTTCTCTGGGCAGTATTTCTGAAGTACACGGTATCTTACATAGGAACTTACCTTCCACCTGTGTGTGGGGGGTAACCATGGGCAGTAGCAATTGGATTAATGTTTGGGGAGTTTTTTGGACATCCTTAGCCTACAAACCAAAAAAGTGCTTCTCAAGTATATTATTGGGACATTTGTTAGGTATTTGACTCTTGGAGGGAGCACCACTAGCCATGATAAGAAGAGTATATTAATTCTTTCTATCTATCTATCTATCTATCTATCTATCTATCTATCTATCTATCATCTATCTATCTAAAGAATTATATGTTATTATACTTTTCTGTAAATTATTAATATTATGATTCCTTATGGCCTTTTTATATACCCTTTTGTTACTTTACTGGTGTCACTTCTTCCGTATTTCTCTCCTTCACTTCCTGTATGGAAATACCATTTCATCATTTCCTTTATCATGTTACTGTATTCAGCTAATCTCCTTTACTCCCTCTTGCCATCTTCTGTATTTACCATTTTTTTTCTCTCCCCAAAGAGCCATGGCAGTAGATAACTGCAGATTTTAATACATAAAACCAAATTATTTTCTCTATCTGGAATCCTCTGCATTTGAACTACTGATCAATTAGAAAGACTAATCAGATATATTGAAGGATTGTACAGAACAAAGCTACCAGATTAATAGACATAAACTTGTATACTTTCCATTCCTCAGGTCAGTAAAAATCAAGATAATGATTTATAGGGTATCAATAATACTGGTACAGATTTAGAAAAGAAAAGAGCTATAATTCTACGTGGTACCTAAGACTTAAGGATATTCTTTGCCACTGGAAGTATTCACTAGTCTGTTCTGAAGGCAATATGCAAACATCAAATTGCATCAATGGCATTTACTTAGATGTTAATTTTTAAGTAACTGATCTTATATTTTTTAAGTCATTTTATAGAAAATGACTCAAAAATTACTTAAAAGGATAAAGAGGATGATGAGCAGCACCCCTGCACTAGATATTGGAATTTGCTAGAATCTGTAGGAGAATAAACCAGGGGTAACTGAAGGTAACTACCCTATGAAGTGGGTAAATGTAGAACAATACTAGATTCTAAAACAAAAAAAGGAAAGAAAACTGTAGAAAGATGAAGAAAAGAGAAACACGTCAACCAGAATCCATTTCCTGAGTGTTCAACCCCTGTAGTGGTACACTGTGCTCTCGGTGTGGAAAGGGTTGAAACTACTGGTTAGAAAAAGGAAGGAACCTAAGGGATGGACTCAAGACTTCAATCTTACATGTTAAGTGCTTTGTCCCTCTAAGTCATACCAGCAGCCCAAAAAGCCATTTTGAAAATGAGAATTAAGTTGGTGGCTAGGCAATTATAGAGTCAAGAATCCCTTTGCGGATATTAGCCTTCTGTCAAATATAGGGTTGGTGAAGATCCTTTCCCACTCTGTAGGCTGTTGTTTGTTCTGTTGACAGTGTGTTTTGCTTTACAGAAGCTTTTGCAATTTCATGAGGTCCCATTTATTGATTGTTGATCTTAGAGTCTGAGCTGTTGGAGTTCTGTTCAGAAACTTGTCTCCTGTGCCAATGAGTTCAAAGCTCCTCCCCACTTTTTCTTCTAACCGATTTAGTGTGTTTAGTTTATATTGAAGTCTTTGGTCCACTTGGGCTTTAGTTTTGTGCAAGGTGATAAGTATGGATCTATTTGCATTTTTCTACATGTAGACAAGTTAGACCAGCACCATTTATCCAGAATATATAAAGAACTCAAGAAGTTAAATGCCAAGAAACCAAGTAATCACATTTAAAAATAGTGTAACAGAGAATTCTCAATAGAGGAATATCAAATGGCAGAGAAACACTTAAAAAAATGCTGAACATCCTTAGTCATCAGGGAAACACAAATCAAAATGACCCTGAGATTCCATCTAAGACCATCAAAATGGCTAAGATAAAAAACTCAAGTGACAACACATGTCAGAGAAGCTGTGGAGTAAGGGGAACCCTCCTCCAATGCTGGTGGGAATGTAAACTTGCACAACTTTGGAAATCAATCTGGCAGTTTCTCAGAAAACTAGGAATAGAATTACCTCAAGATCCACCTATACCACTCCTAGGCATGAAATATGCTCAATTATACAACAAAGACATTTGTTCAACCATGTTCATAGCAGTTCTGTTCGCAATAGCCAGAACCTGAAAACAATATAGTTGTCCATCAATGGAGGAATGGAGACAGAAATTGTGGTACATTTACACAATGGAATACTACTCAGCAATTAAAAAAAAAAAGGAAGTCATAAAATTTGCAGGCCAGTACATGGAACTAGTAAAGATCATCCTGAGAGAAGTAATCCAGAAGCAGAAATACACTCATGGTATATAGTCACTTATAAGTAGATATTAGCCATAAAATATAAGATAAACATACTAAAATCTATAGTCCAAAGAAAGCTAAACAAGGGAGACCCTAGAAAAGATTCAGAAGGACAAACAATATAGGCATCTGAAGTAGGAGAACACAGGGAAATGGACAGGAGCCTACCACAGAATGCCTCTAAACAATCTACCAAACAGGGTATCAAAGCAAATGCTTAAATTTATAGTCACATTTTGGGCAGCATGCAGGGCATTTTATGGAAAAAAAAGGGGGAGAAAGAAAGACCTGGAAGAAACAGGAGGTCTACAAGGAGATCAACGGAGCTGAAAAATCTGGGTCCAGAGGCGCCTGCAGAGACTGATGTACTAATCAAGGACCACACATGAAGAGGACCGAGACCCCTTGCTCATATGTAGACCATAAGCAGCTCAGTCTCCATGAGGGTTCCATAGCAGCAGAGCAAAGGTTGTATCTCTCATGGGCTCAGTGGCCAGATTATCTGCCCCTGCTGGGGAGGCATTCTTGCCAGGCCACAGAGGAAGAGGATGCAGCTTGTTCAGGTGAGACCTGATAAGCTAGGTCTTCCTCACCTATCAGTGTTCTAGGGGAGGGGCATAGGAGGGAGAAGAGGGAGGGAGGGTGAGACTGGGTGGAGACAAGGGAAGGACTTCAGCTGGGATACAGTATGATAAATTTTAATAAATAATAAATCAATTAAAAAAGAAAGTCTTTTCGTGCACAGAGCACTGAAAACTGAAGGTATGTTATGGGACTATATTCACTGAGTCTTGGTCGGCAAAATTCCTCTCACTAAAAGGGAAAATGGCTGAGTCAATCATGCTTGGAGTTGCATTGGAGGGAAATCTAGTCTAAGCTACAGACTGATCTGAGACTAGTACACAAAGAATGAGACAATCAGTGGCTTTTAAAGGTGCTAGCGTCCAAGACACATCAAGGAAAGCTTTCTGGTGACTTTTTCAAAGCACAAAAAGAAGAAAGAAAGAAAGAAAGAAAGAAAGAAAGAAAGAAAGAAAGAAAGAAAGAAAGAAAGAAAGAAAGAAAGAAAGAAAGAAAAAGAGAAAGAAAGAGTAAAAAATATAAAACCCTGAAACTGTCTTTTAGTCTGAATTCACACTATGTGGTTCATCATCCACCCTCTACAGGTGTGAGGTAAACAGAGATTATAATAACAAAGGATGTTCTCTTAGGAGAGAACAACAGCCCAAGTCGCAGCTGAAGGACAGGGAGGCAGAGAGAGGAAATGCACCTGCTCTCAGTCAGTAAAATAATGACATACAAATAGTGCACATGAAAGCGACCACATGAAGACATAGCCTATTTACTTACCCACTTTTACTTTTTGCAAGCAACTTCTCTTGTGTTTTTCTTCTAAGCTTTTGGACTGGCCCAAAGGGCACAAATTATCCTGTGGCTTGTGCTTTTGCTGGCTGCATAGCCCAATTGATGAGATTGTTTTACACTGAATGATGTACTTCTCTCTCTCTCTCTCTTTTTTTTTTTTGACTTTGTTATGGCTTCTTCCCTAAGGATTTATTCTATTTACTTTCCCTCATCTAACATTTCTCTTTTACTCTAGTATTAAATCCAACTCTAACTCAGCTTATTTTCTTTCTATTTCTGCCCTTATTAGCTAATATCAAAGGATGCAACACACAAGCCCTGTTAATTTATTTTCCAACAAAACATTGAAAGAGAATTCTTTTTGTAACTAATTAGTTACAAAAGTTACTTTACTTTCATTTTAGATTAGTCATCAGTCACAGTTTTCTTTAGAGTTAGGATTCTAATTGAAGAGTGATTTAAAATACTGCTCTTTATATTTTTGATTATTATGTGTCAGGAGGATTTTCTCTTTTGGACCATTCTATTTGGTGTTCTGTATGTTTCTTGTATGCTTACAGGCATAACTTTCTTTAGGTTGAGGAAATCTTCTTCTATGATTTTATTGAAAATATGTTCTGGGCCTTGGAGCTGGGAATCTTCTCCTTC
Organism: Psammomys obesus; assembly: GCF_907164565.1. Taxonomy (NCBI): domain Eukaryota; kingdom Metazoa; phylum Chordata; class Mammalia; order Rodentia; family Muridae; genus Psammomys; species Psammomys obesus. The sequence continues at coordinate 18,496,613 of NW_026596034.1, forward strand.
TTCTCCTCCTATTGTTCTTAGAATTTGGTTTTTCCAGATTTCTTGGATGTTTTGTGTCAAGGATCTTTTCAATTTAACATTTTCTTTGAACAATGTATCGTATCGATGTCTTCAGTTGTATTGTCTACACCAGAGATTCTGTCTTCCATCTCTTACATTCTGTTGGTGATGCTTACATCTAGAGTTCTTTTTGTTTTCCCTAGGTTTTTTCATTCCCAGGATTCCCTTAGTTTGTATTTTATTTATTGCTGCTCTTTCCATTTTTGAGTCTCAAACAGTTTTGTTATTTTCCTCACCTGTTTGATTGTATTTTTCTGTATTTCTTGAAAAGAATTATTCATTTCCTCTTTATAGGCCTCTCTGATCTTTATAACATTGGATTTAAGGTCATATTCTTTTGCTTTGGTTTTGTTAGGGTATCCAGGGCTTCCTATAGTAGGATAGCTGTCTTGGTGATGCCATATTGCTCTGTCTCATGTTGATGGTGTTCCTATGCTTGCCTTTAGCCTTCTGTTTATATCAGGCATTGGCTAGATGTCTCTGGTACCAACAGGACTCCTCTGGAGGGCAGGCAGAGCAGTGGGCCTGACAATAGAGCTCAGGAAACAGCATGCTGCTCACCTCTGCTGGCTGTGCCCCAGGTGAACCTGGGTAGATAGGAGATTGTGTTTTAAGATATTGTGAGGAAGCCCAGTGCATTTGTGATCAGGAGTTATCTTATGAGGAATACTTCCATTCCAGGTAGTATGATTAATACTTTAATCTTTGTGCCACATAGTCCAACTTGATCATTTCAAATACTTTAAAACAGTATAAATTATTTAAAAATGGAAACAAGAACACAATCTTGTTTACATGGGTTTCAATGAAAAAAAAAACACAAGAAAAACAATAAAACAGAATTCTTTTAAAAATTATCAATCCCACAGTAATGTTGTCTAGTATTATTGCATTAGATACAGTCTGAGAAAAATTAAAAATGATTATTGTAAGAATTTTCAAAACAGTCAATGTAGACACACAAAAGCTGATAGAAATTTAGAAAACAATGGATAATATGACAGAAGAATTCAGAAAGAGAAATAAAAAATAAAAAATAAAACTGTTCAAATATAAGTCTGTTTGTCTTGTTAAAGTCAAATATAATCCTCAGTGAAAGCCTCACCAGTAAGTTTAGTCAAGAGGAAGAATGAATATTGGGGTCTTAAAGACAAGGCAAAATTAAAACAGTCTAATAACAGTCTAATAACACATGTAAAATAAGAGAGAAACAGTGGGATCTATGAAATGCAACACCAAATATGCAAGTCATGAGCATACAAGAAGAACCATAGCTAATGGAATAGAAATTATATTCAGTGAACTGACTGCACAAAACTCACCACTCTGAGGCATAATAAGCTCATCCAGATACAGGGGGTACTTTTACCAACAAACACACAGGGTAAGGAAAGAACTTTCCTAAAATTTTCATACTATAATCAAAAGAAGCATACTGAGCAATGGAAACATGCTGAAGCTAAAGAACTGATGACTACTAAACAAGTGAAAGATACACTCACAAAGGACTAAAGAAGACACTGGAAAGGACACTGCAGCCCAATGAGATGGATAAGAGCATTGATTGGGTCACAGGAAAGTATTGACTATAACAGAAAAATAGTGGGGAAGACCCTAGAACTCATTGGCACAGGAGACAACTTCCTGAACAGAACACCATCAGCACAGGCTCTAAGAGCAACAATCAATAAATGGGACCTCATGAAACTGAAAAGCTTCTGTAAAGCAAAGGACACCGTCATCAAAACAAAGCAACTGCCTACAGATTGGGAAAGAATCTTCACCAACCCTTTATCTGACAGAGGACTCATATCCGGTATATATAAAGAACAAAAGAAGCTGAAAAGCAGCAAACAAGTAATCCACTTAAAAAAATGGGGAACAGAGCTAAACAGAATTCTCAATAGAGGAATATCGAATGGCAGAGAAGCACTTAAAGAAATGTTCAATCTCATTAGCAATTAGGGAAATGCAAATCAAAAGAAAAACCCTGAGATTTCACCTTACACCCATGAGAATGGCCAAGATTAAAAACTCAAGGGACAACACATGCTGGAGAGGTTGTGGAGAAAGAGGAACCCTTCTCCACTGCTGGTGGGGATGTAAACTTGTACAACCACTCTGGAAATCAATCTGGCTCTTTCTCAGACAACTAGGAATAGCGCTTCCTCAAGATCCAGCCATACCACTCCTAGGCATATATCCAAAAGAGGCTCAAGTACACAAAAAGGACATTTGCTCAACCATGTTTGTAGCAGCTTTATTTGTAATAGCCAGAAGCTGGAAACAGCCCAGATGCCCCTCAACTGAAGAATGGATGCAGAAACTGTGGTACATCTATACAATGGAGTATTACTCATCAATGAAAATTAAGGAAATCATGAAATTTGCAGGTAAATGGTGGGACCTGGAAAGGATCATCCTGAGTGAGTTGTCCCAGAAGCAAAAAGACACACACGGTATATACTCACTCATATAGACATACAACATAGGACAAACCTACTAAAATCTGTGCATCTAAAGAAACTAAGTAAGAGAGAGGATCCTAACTAAAATGTTCAATCCCCATCCTGAAAGGCAAAAAGGATGGACATCAGAAGAAGAAGAAAACAGGAAACAACCTAGGAATCTACTACAGAGGGCCTCTGAAAGCCAGAAGAAGAAAACAGGAAACAAACTAGGAACCTACCACAGAGGGCCTCTGAAAGCCTCTGCCCTGCAGACTCTCAAAGCAGATGCTGAGCCTGATGGCCAACTGTTGGGCAGAGTGAATGGAATTTTATGTAAGAAGTGGGAAATAATAAGAGCTGGAGAGGACAGGAACTCCACAAAGAGAGCAACAGAACAAAAAAATTTGAACACAGGGAACTTCCCAGAGACTCATACTCCAACCAAGGACTATTCATGGAGATAACCTAGAACCCCTGCACAGATGTAGCCCATGGCAGGTCAGTGTCCAAGTGGGTTACATAGTAATGGGAAGAGGGACTGCCTCTGACATAATCTGATTTGCCTGCTCTTTGATCTCCTCCCCCTGAGGGGGGAGCAGCCCTACCAGGCCACAGAAGAGGACAATGCAGCCACTTTTGATGAGAACTGATAGACTAAGATCAGAAAGGAGAGGAGAACCTCCCCTATCAGTGGACTTGGGGAGGGGCATGCATGCAGAAAGAGGAGGGAGGGTGAGATCAGGAGGGGAGGAGGGAGGGGCTTATGCGGGGATACAAAATGAATAAAGTGTAATTAATAAAAATAAAAAGAAAAGAAAAGCTAAACAAAGAGATGAAAAAGCAGCAAGAAAAAGAAAATGATGGCAATTAATGCCTATATTTCAATCATAACTGAAATTTAATGATCTCAACTTTCCAAATCCGAATGCAGATAAACAGATTGGATTACAGTATAGAGTCCATGTATTTGTTGCTATTGAGAATCATACATAAATAGGAAAGGCAAGTACAACTTAAAGGTAAAAACTTAAAAATAACACTCCAATCAAAAAAAGCTAGTAAAAAAGCAGATGTAGTCATAATGATACCTAACATAGTATATTTTAACCCACTTTTTTTTTTTAAATAAGAAAACTTGAATGGACTTCACATTAATTAAAGAATTAAAGAATTATCAAGATAACATAATGATTTTAAAGAAGTGTTCACAGCAAACAGAAGCATTCCCAATTTTATGAAACCAATATTACTGGGTGTAAAACAAAACAAAACCATCTGAACAGTATGGCATTGCATGACTCCCATACCTCATTCTCACTAATAGAAAGTCATTTAGTTAATAAGCAGCCAAGAATTAGCAGCATCAGATATCAAGATTGAGAAAATGTATGGAAAATATATCTATTTAAATTTCCAGCTAAATCCTAGATGATATATACTTTTTTAGAAGTTCATTTAAATTTCTCTGACTAAATTTTGGATACAAAACTTCATTTGACAAATATATGACACTTGAGACAATTTCTTGTTTTATATCTAACCACAACGGAATAAAAGTAGAAATAAATAGCAAAAGAAAATACTGAAATTTAACAAGCATGGTGACTGACAGGAATGTTATTAATGATTTATGAGTCACTAAAGAAATGAAGAAGGAAAGGTCAGACATTTATGGAATCAAATGAACACTACATTTGATTCCAAATCAAATCACTACATTGCAGAAGTGTAACACAATGAACAGTGTTTTCAGAGGAATACATATCTACATACATATACATATATTAATGCAATGGCAATAAGAATTAGTTTGAAAGTGGCCATGTGTTCGAACCAAGGAGTAATGTGTAGAAGCATTCAGAGGGAGGGAAGGGAAGAGGAAAGTGTTATAATTATAATCTATAAAATAAAATAAAATAAAATAAAATAAAATAAATAAAATAAGTAAATGAAAGGAGGACGATTTGTAGCTGTAAATACCTACATGAAGAAGCCAATTAAATCATCGGGGGTAAGATGATCAATTCTCACTTAGAAAGACAAATGAGATGGACATGGGAAGTAGGAGAAAACAACAAACAGGACAGGAGCCTACCACCAAGGGCCTCTGAAAGACTCTACCTAGCAGCGTATCAAAGCAGATGTTGAGACTCATAACCAAACCTTCGGTAGGGTGCAGGGAATCATATGATAAAAGGGGGAGTTAGTATGACTAGGAGAGGATAGGAGCTCCACAAGGACAAAATATATCAGGGCACAGGGGTCTTCTATGAGACTATTTCTCCAACCAAGGGCGATGTTTGGATATAACCTAGAACTGCTCCAGTGTAGCCCATGGTAGCTCAACATCCAAATGTGTTTTCATAGTAAGGGAAACAGTAACTATTTCTGACATGAACTCAATGACTGGCTCCTTTACCTCTCCCCACCCCCGAGGGAGGAACAGCCTTGCTAGGCCACAGAGGAGAACATTGCAGCCAGTACTGAAGATACCTGATAAGCTAGGGTCAGATGGAAGGGGAGGAGGTCCGCCTCTATCAGTGGACTTGGAAAGTACAGGGAGGAGATGAGGGAGAGACGGTGGGATTGGGAGGGAATGAGGGAGGGGGCTATGGTTGGGATACAAATAACCTGTGATGAATATTTAAAAAATTTAAAAAAAGGGAAAAAAAAACCTTAATGAAGCTTCTCACAACCTTAGGGAAAAAAAAATAGTAAGCCATCTTCCAAATCAGTAGATATGAACAAATGATAAGAACATAGATAGTAAAATCAATTGAAGGAAAACAAAAATGTCAGTGAAAGAAATAGATGAATCAATCGGCTGGCTTTTGAAGACAAAAGAAAAGTTGATGAGACCTTTACCAAATTAAGGAAAAAAAAAGTTGAAAGAATATATAAATTAATAAAATTAAATATAAAGATAACATTTACAACCAATAGAAGACAATGTGTTCAAGGTACATATGACCAAATATGTTAGTCAGGGTTCTCTAGAGCTACCTAAGAGAATAAACAAATTTATAAAAGAAACATATTAAATTGATTTGTGTGATATAGTTTTGGGAATGCAACAGTCACTTTGTATTGGAGAGGACACCATTAGGCTAGTTGCTCAGTCAATAGTGCTGGATGCCTAGCAACACCAGTCTAGTACTACAGGCCCAGAGGATTCTTGGTGAGTCATTAATGTTTAGTCCATGCTGAGAAGCTAAAGAAGGAGCATTCTGACATCAATGAAAGATGATAGTAGGGATAACTACACGGTAGATGCCCTCAGACACAAGGAGTGAAGTTGATCAGAGAAAAATCAGACCCAATCAAATACATGCCACTCATATTTGAAGAGAGATTGTTGTGGTTCTTCCTCAAATTTGTTGTTTTGTAGATCATAAAACACTGAAATCATGGTAGATAGCTGAGTTTGAATGGTAACTTGGTAGCCCATTATCCCACGTGCAGTTTCAACTAAATCTCAATAGTAGGCTAGAGTGTCTTTTATGGAAATAATGTCTCCAGATAATGTCAGTGCCCATCTTCAAAATATCAAGGCCTTCCATGGATTCACATATGGGGAGGATGCAAATTCTCCTAACAGTGTTTGTATCTGATATTGATAACCCGAGTAACACTGGGCCTGTCAGATCATATGGAACACTTTGCAGGACAACCTGGACCTTTTGGAGAGCTTTCTGTTCCAGGCCCCACTAAACAGTAATAGCTTTGCAAGTCACTTGGTGTGTGGGTGACAGGAACACACCCAAGTGAAGAGTTTGCTGCCTCCAAAATCCAAAAACTTCTACTCAACCATGTGTTCCTTTGTTGGTAGGAAGTGGAACCAGGTGCAGCAACTTATTCTTCACAGAAAGAAGGAATATCTCTTAGTGTCTCACAGTCCTGGACTCCCAGAAATTTTACTGACCAAAGTTTCTTGGATGTTAAGAAAGTTTATTTCTCTTCTTTTGGTGCACACATATTTTATCAACAACAGAGTGGCTGCTTTATTCTACTCACTTGATCCAATGAGCAAAATGGTACCCACATAATGGATTAGTGTGGTACCTTGCAGGAGAGAGCAATGATCAAGAAACTCAGTTAAGAACTGGGTCTGTAAAAAAAAAAAAAAAAAACTGGGTCTGGAATTAATATACCTATCGGATAGAAAAAGCAAAAGTGTGCTGATAGCCTTGCTAGCCAATCACAAACTTTTTCATGGTTTTATGAATAAGTACTAAGTACAGTGGAAATATTTGGAAGATCAACAACTACACACCAGGTACTAAGGGATGTGTTAGTCTGCTCAAGTAAATAGATCACATCTGGCATAGCTGTTGCTTTGAGTCACGATTTGATTAAGTTTAAGGTCAGCAGCCTTCATTCTTTATAATCCATTCATCTTTAGACCCCCCAAAAGGAGTTAAATGGAGTTGTGGTTGTGGATACAACCACTACTGCATTGTCCAGTTTCTTGCTAGTGGAAGTGATTTCTTTAATCCCTTTGGGAATGTAATATTAGTTTTAGCTAATTATTATTATTTTCTGTAGAGTCATCTCTGTTGTATTATATTTAGCATTTTCAACCATAACAGCCCTTACTCCAAAAGTCAGGGAACAAATACAAGTATTCTGCCAACTTCTAAATATACCTGTCCTAATTTTTTTTCTTAGACTGGTGAAGTAATGACAGAATGAGTTTAGAGTTCCCCTGGACTCTGTATAAGTCCAAAACCATTAATCTTTTCACCTCCATAAACACTTACGTTAGAAGAAGGGCAACAATGCCATTTGAAGTTTCGTGAAATCATTGTCAGTTCAGATCCACTATTTCACAGGCTTATGGAAGATCTAATTAGTTTTTTTTTTTTCCATAATATCTGGTCAGTCTCTCCAAAAATAAATCCAGAGGTTCTTTTTGAAAGATATTAGATTAACAGTAAAGCCAGCAAGTGACTTCCTAAAGGGAAATTCTTCCCCTTCATTTAAGGGACTCAGAGTTTATTTACTAGCTGAAACCTAGAAAGTGTTTAAGGGTTTATGAGTCTCTCTATTAAGATTTGATGTAGTCTTTCAATAATTTGATCTGGAATATTGCCACTTATGTTGATAGAGCAAGAAAGAACTTAGTAGACTTTGTTTCTCATCTGGGAATGTCATGATTAGCCAACCAGTATCAAAGGTTTACATTAAGCATATCCTTACCAACATTGCTTTTCTTGTTCTCTTTTTTATGATACTTATGCTCCTGCTGCTTTATTGATTCAGTGTTTCCAACTGTTTTTTGCTATTTTGGTTTCCAACTAGATATTTCCATCTCAGTTTTCAGATGAGTCTGATTATTTCTAAGGAGAAAGATGGGTGGACACTGAGGTATTATCAAAGATTTGATTTGCTGCTCTTCAAAGAAGTAGCATTGCTTGCTCCATAGACCACGCAGAAATAATTGTTTCAAACAAGTGGAAAGAAGGAATACACACAATACAAAATCCATCAGAAACAGAGTTCAATGCCTTCAACTTCCCATATATCTTCATGCAAAGGTACAGGGTTCTACACTTTACCAAGAAGGAACACGAAGTATTTCTACAATGTCTACATTATCCTAGTAACAAAATCAGACAATGACAAAATATCAAAAAATAAAAATAAAAATAAAAAAGAAAGGAAAGAAAAGAAAAAAGATCACAGATAAAAAAAATTGTAAAATACTTGCAAAGGATATTTAAGAGAATGTTACAAAGAACATGCATCATTTTCAAGTTAGCTTCCTTCAGTGAATCAAAAATGGCTCAGCTTTTTCAAATTAATCTTATCAGCATAACAATTATTTAAGTAGACTCCATCCTAAAACTTATATGAATATTGAAATAGTACAGGAACTCTGCTTGACTGAATCTGACTACCTTTCATGGCAGAAACCCAAAGGGATTGTGGATAGGAAAAACATATCTAAGCACAATAAATATTATATATGAAAAACAATTGGTAATATTATACTAAATGGGGAAACATATTGTGTTTCCTCTAAATTTATGTATGAGACAAGGCTTGTTTTATATCCTATGTGGAGCCTTAAATGGAGCAATGAGTCAACAATAAATGAATGCAATGTAAGGAGGAAAAGAGGAAGTTGAATTATCCCTATTTGCAGATAAAATGATATTATATATAAAAGGCGCAAATACTTTCACAGAAAACACTTAGAAATGATAAGCACTTTTAGCAAATTAGCAGGCCACAAAACTAACAGACAGCAATCACTGGCTTTCCGATAAACCAATTACTCACATGCTGAGAAAAAAAAAATCAGGAAATCAATTGCTTATAATAGCTTCTAGAACATAAAATACCTAAAACTAAGTCCAAAAAAGACACTGACTTACCATATAATAAAAATTTTAATATAATGAAGAAAAAAACTTGAGAAAAACATTAAAAGATGGATATATATATATAATAGATTCAGTAAAACACAGGTTTTTGATATATTCCCAATATATCAGTAATATTCACAAAGTTATAAAACAAATACTGCAAGTCATATGAAGGCACAGAAAATTCTGACTAGCAAAGTTTTATTGAAAAACTAAACAATGCTGCAGATAATATTCTACATGATTTCAAGATATTCTACAAAGCCATTGTTACAAAACAGCATGGAACTAATACAAAACATTAAATTTGTATCAGCGAAAAAGACCCAGAAATAAAACCTCTCAGCTATATCCATCTGAATTTTGACAAGCTAATATCTTACATTTAAAAACTGGAGGAAAAGACAGACTCTTCAACATATAGATTTGAGAGAACTGAGTATCTATAATTTCAAGCATGAAAATAGTTCCACAGTCTCATCCTGTTAAACTACATCAAAGACCTTATTGAAAGGCCTAAAACTCTTAAGTTACCAGAATAAAAATGGGAGCAGTGCAGTATATATGTAGAAGTAAGAACTTGCTGAAGAGTTCTGTAATAGCCAGCAACAACAACCAAAACTGTACAGAACAAAAGAAAAGATCGACAAAGCAAAGGCTGTGAGGAAGTGTTGCCCAGCTAGACATCTGATAGAAGATAAGTAAAAAGAAAAAAAAAAAAAAAAGAACTCGAAATAAAAGAAAACATTTTAATTACCTCAAATATAAACACCCTATTCAATAAATCAAGTTTTTCCATAAAGAGAAAGACCAGAGAGACGAGGTTAAGACAACGATCAGATACATGAAAAAAATGTTCAACGTCCTTAGTCATCATGCAAATGCAGATTAAAGTTACATTAAATGTCTCACTCCAGGCAGAAACTACAACAAATATTGGTAGTAGGAATATAAATTAATTCTGCTGCCATGTAAATCAGTAAGGAGGCTCTATTATGTGGCCCAGCTGTGCCACTTCTTAGTACATATCCAAACCATGCTAAAAAAAGATATTACAGATTGTGCAGGCGGGGCAAGATGGCAGCACCGGGAGGACTCTCATTCTGAGAAGCAGCACAGCAGGATTGGCACAGTGACCAGCAATCAGAACTCGCGGCCATAAAACACAAGGGATTGTGTTTCACAGGTGAGAGGATACCCCATGGTGGGGGATTCAATCAGCTTTAACTCACACGGCTAAACCGCGGAAGAGATCCCAGTTCCGCCAGGGGCTTGGGCGCCAGCCCAGAGCTACACGCCAGCGTGATCTGGTCACTGTCCCAGACTGAACTGTGGGCCCACAACACCATAGACTGGATTTCCCAGTCGAGAGATAACCCCACAGAGCAGGAAACAATTGGGACGAACTCAGGTTACCCAGACATCCCCTGGAAAAGACTCGGGTTCCGCAGGCGCCCCAAGAGCCAGCGAGGACCCAGAGCCAGGAACCCAGGCTACTGCATGGAGCCCTGCCTGTGCGCCTGATTCGCCGCCTCAGATAGAACTGTGGGCACCAGGGCACCAGGGCACCAGACTGCGTGTCTCTGGCAGGAGGAAACCCCCAGCGGAGGGGGTCAGCAGCTCTAACACTTAGGACACCTAGCACCAAAACACTTCCTGGACTCACGCAGACTCTAGTGCAGGCAGGAGCGCTGTGCTCTGCAGCCATTATTGAGTTCCCCTAGGGAACTGGGACACACAGCTGCATCCTCAGTCCTACAAAAGCCAGAGAGCCATTACAGCAGCCCTCAGATACTGTGCCAAGGATCAACCAGTTATCCCTAGCTAGACTGTCAAAACTGTGGGAGTCCCTGTTCCTTCAAGAGGGCAGCACCCACAGCGTCTGGACCAGAGCAGTGCCTGCAGCCACCATCCCAGACAGAGACACACAGCTTCTGGTCCAGAGTGAGGCACCCAGCCTCCAGACCAGAGCAGTGCCCCCAGGTGCCAACTCAACCTAGATGCACATTCTCCAGGCCCAGAGCACAGCACTCAGCCTCTGGCCCAGAGACTTGCTGAGTGCACCTCCCACTTTCCCAGACAGAACTGTGTGCCCCAGGATAACAGACTGAGTTTCCCTGTTGGGAGAAAACCCCACAGCTAGGAAATCAGCAGGTTCTTCAAGAGGACTGTACATGGAAATTTAGTGAGCAGCAGCACACTAAATTTATAACAAGAAACCCAGCAGTGGGAGAGCTGTCTTGAGAAATTCTGTGGGCAAGAGGAGATCCCCCCTGCCTAACATAGACCACAGCTACTACTCAGGGCTATAAACCTGAGGTGAGCAGTGGCAACTCCGGAGAAACGGTGGCCATACAGTGACCATAACCAAAAAGCAGAGAAGGACTCCTTCAGGAAAAATCATCATCCAGCCAAGGGGATACTCCCTACCTCAGGACTCCAGGAAGCACAGAAACTAACAGCCAACACCTAAATCAGCCCAATGGGTAGAGGTCAGCGTAAAAGCTCAACCAACAAAAGACAGAGCAATATGGCATCTCCAGAACCCACCCGTCCAGGGGAGAACAGCCCTGAACAATACAGCATAATAGAAAATCAAGAAGATGACCTTACATCTATGTTGATGAAGAGGATAATAAAGGAAACAAATAAAATACATAAAGAATTAGAGGAAGATAAAACCAAACAGATCATGGCTATCCATAAAGAAATGGAGGAAGATAAAGACAAGCAGATTATGGCCATCCGTGAAGAAATACGGGAAGATGCAGCCAAAAAGCTTGTGGCCTTCAGAGAGGAAATAGTTAAATCACTGAAAGAAATAAAAGAGACAGAGTTGAAGGAACTAAAAGAAAAAGAGGAAAATACAAGCAGACAGGTGAAGGAAGTAAACAAAACAACTCAAGACCTGAAGATAGAACTAGAAAAATTAAAGAAAACACAAATGGAGGAAATGATGGAGAGGAAGAATTTAGGGAAGAAAACAGGAACTAGAGAGGTAAGCATAACCAACAGAATACAAGAAATGGAAGAAAGAATCTCAGGTGTAGAAGATACAATGGAAGAAATCGATGTATCTGTCAAAGAAAATGGTAATCCAAAAAATTCCTGACACAGACCGTCCAAGAAATCCAAGACAATATGAAAAGACAAAACCTAAGAATAATAGGAATAGAGGAAAAAGAAGACTCCCTTCTCAAAGGCCCAGAAAATATTTTCAACAAAATAATTGAAGAAAATTTCCCCAAGTTAAAGGAGAAGCCAATAAGGATACATGAGGCCTACAGAACACCCAACAAATTTGACCAGAAAAGAAAATCCTCCTGCCACATAATAATCAAAACAGTAAGTATACAGAACAAAGAAAAAATACTAAAAGCTGCAAGGGAAAAAGGCCAAGTAACATATAACAGCAAACCCTTTAGAATCACACCTGACTTTTCAACAGAAACTATGAAAGCCAGAAGGGCCTGGACAGATATCATGCAGACCCTAAGAGAACACAGATGTCAACCCAGGCTACTATACCCTGCAAAACTCTCAGTCCTCATAGACGGAGAAAACAAGATATTCAATGACAAAAACAAATTTCAACAATACCTACACACAAATCCAGCATTACAGAAGACACTGGAAGAGAAAATACAACCCAAGAAAATTAGCCTCTGTCAAGAAAACACAGGAAATAATTAACCTTACTACAGCAAAACAAAAAGCAACCAAGCACACAACCTTATGAACACAGCCAACATCAAAATCAAAGGATCTAACAGCCACTGGTCATTAATCTCTCTCAACATCAATGGACTCAACTCTCCAGTAAAAAGACACAGATTAACAGAATGGATACGTAAACAAAACCCAGCAATCTGTTGCATACAAGAAACACACCTAAGACACAAAGATAGACATTACCTGAGGGTAAAAGGTTGGAAGACGAATTTCCAAGCAAATGGACCCAAGAAACAAGCAGGAGTAGCCATTCTAATATCTGATAAAATAGACTTTCAACCAAAATTGATAAAAAGAGATGAGGAAGGACACTTCATACACATCAAGGGAAAATTCCACCAGGAAGACATCACAATCCTGAACATCTATGCCCCAAATACAAGAGCATCCACATTTGTAAAAGAAACATTGATAAAATTTAAACCACATATAGATCCCCACACATTAATAGTGGGAGACTTCAACACCCCACTCTCAACAAAGGACAGGTCAACAAAACAGAAATTAAACAAAGAAGCAATATCTCTGACAGAGGTCATGAATCAAATGGACCTCACAGACATTTACAGAACTTTACACCCAAACACAAAAGAATTTACCTTCTTCTCAGCACCTCATGGAACCTTCTCCAAAACAGACCATATAGTTGGTCACAAAGCAAGCCTCAACAGATACAAGAAGACTGATATAATCCCTTGTATCCTGTCTGATCACCATGGAATAAAGCTGGACTTCAACAACAACAGAAATAGCAAAAAGCCTACACACTCATGGAAACTGAACAACTTGTTACTAAATGACAGCTGGGTCAGGGAAGAAATAAAGAAAGAAATTAAAGCCTTTCTAGAACTCAAAGAAAATGAAGACACAACATACCCAAACTTGTGGGACACAATGAAAGCAGTGCTAAGCGGAAAGTTCATAGCACTAAGTGCCTTCAAGAAGAAATTCGAGACAGCTCATTCAAGCAATTTAATGGCCCACTTAAAAACCTAGAAAAAGAAGAAGCAGACACACCAAAAAGGAGTAGACGGCTGGAAATAATCAAACTCAGGGCTGAAATCAATCAATTAGAAACAAATAAAACAATTCAAAGAATCAATGAAACCAAGAGCTGGTTCTTTGAGAAAATCAACAAGATAGACAAACCCTTAGCCAAGCTAACTAAAAGGCAGAGAGACACCACCCAAATCAACAAAATCAGAAATGAAAAGGGGGATATAACTACAGACACTGAGGAAATCCAAACAATCATTAGGACTTACTTCAAAAGTCTATACTCAACAAAATTTGAAAATCTAAATGAAATGGACAATTTTCTTGATTGATTTGACTTACCAAAGCTGAATCAGGACCAGGTAAATCAATTAAATAGTCCTATATCTCCCAAAGAAATAGAAGCAGTCATCAAAAGTCTCCCATCAAAAAAAAGCCCAGGACCAGATGGCTTCAGCGCAGAATTCTACCAGAACTTCAAAGAAGAGCTAACTCCAATTCTCCTCAAACTATTTCACAAAATAGAAACAGATGGAACATTACCAAACTCATTCTATGAAGCCACAATCAGCTTGGTACCTAAACCTCACAAAGACTCAACAAAGAAAGAGAATTTCAGGCCAATCTCCCTTATGAACATTGATGCAAAAATACTTAACAAAATACTTGCAAACCGAATCCAAGAACACATCAAAGATATTATCCACTATGACCAAGTAGGCTTCATCCCAGGTATGCAGGGGTGGTTAAATATATGGAAATCCATCAATGTGATCCACCATATTAACAAACTGAAAGAAAAAATCCACATGATAATCTCCCTAGATGCTGAAAAAGCATTTGACAAAATCCAACATCCATTCATGTTTAAAGTACTGGAGAGATAAGGGATACAATGCACATATCTAAACATAGTAAAGGCGATATACAGCAAGCCTATAGCCAACATTAAACTGAACGGAGAGAAACTTAAAGCAATCCCACTGAAATCAGGGACAAGACAAGGCTGCCCACTCTCTCCATATCTCTTCAACATAGTGCTGGAAGTCCTTGCTAGAGCAATAAGACAGTTGAAGGAGATCAAGGGGATACAGATGGGAAAGGAAGAAGTCAAATTATCACTATTTGCAGATGATATGATAGTATACATGAGTGACCCCAAAAACTCTACCAGGGAACTCCTACAGCTGATAAACACCTTCAGCAAAATGGCTGGATACAAAATTAACTCAAAAAAATGAGTAGCCCTCCTGTATACAAAAGACAAAAGGGCTGAGAAAGTAATTAGAGAAACAACACCACTCACAATAGCCACAAATGACATAAAGTATCTTGGTGTAACCCTAACCAAGGAAGTCAAAGACTTGTATGAAAAAAATTTCAAGTCTCTGAAGAAAGAATTAGAGGAAGATATGAGAAGATGGAAAGATCTCCCATGCTCATGGATTGGCAGGATTAACATAGTAAAAATGGCCATCTTACCAAAAGCAATCTACAGATTTAATGCAATTCCCATCAAATTGCCAACAATTCTTTACAGACCTGGAAAGAAAAATTCTCAACTTCGTATGGAATAACAAGAAACCGAGAATTGCTAAAACAATCCTCTACAATAAAAGATCTTCTGGAGGTATCTCCATCCCTGATCTCAAGCTGTACTATAGAGCAACAGTTATAAAAACTGCATGGTACTGGCATAGAAACAGAATGGTGGATCAATGGAATCGAACAGAAGACCCAGAAATAAACCCACACACTTACGGACACCTGATCTTTGACAAAGATGCCAAAACCATACAATGGAAAAAAGATAGCATCTTCAACAAATGGTGCTGGTCCAACTGGATGTCTACATGTAGAAAAATGAAAATAGATCCATACTTATCACCCTGCACAAAACTGAAGTCCAAGTGGATCAAAGACCTCAACATAAAACCAGACACATTAAATCGGCTAGAAAATTAAGTGGGGAATACCCTAGAATTCATTGGTACAGGAGACAACTTCCTGAACAGAACACCAACAACACAGGCTGTAAGAGCAACAATCAATAAATGGGACCTCATGAAATTGAAAAGCTTCTGTAAAGCAAAGGACACCGTCATCAAAACAAAGCGACTGCCTACAGATTGGGAAAGAATCATCACCAACCCTTTATCTGACAGAGGACTCATATCCAATATATATAAAGAACTAAACAACCTGAAAAGCAGCAAACCAAGTAATCCACTTAAAAAATGGGGAACAGAGCTAAAGAGAGAATTCTCTGTAGAGGAATATCGAATGGCAGAGAAGCACTTAAAGAAATGCTTAACCTCATTAGCCATTAGGGAAATGCAAAGCAAAACAACCCTGAGATTTCACCTTACACCCATCAGAATGGCCAAGATGAAAATCTCAAGGGACAACACATGCTGGAGAGGTTGTGGAGAAAGGGGAACCCTTCTCCACTGCTGGTGGGAATGTAAACTGGTACAACCACTCTGGAAATCAATCTGGCTCTTTCTCAGACAACTAGGAATAGCACATCCTCAAGATCCAGCCATACCACTCCTAGGCATATACCCAAAAGAGGCGCAAGTACACAAAAAGGACATTTGCTCAACCATGTTTGTAGCAGCTTTATTTGTAATAGCCAGAAGCTGGAAACAACCCAGATGCCCCTCAACTGAAGAATGGATGCAGAAACTGTGGTACATCTATACAATGGAGTATTACTCAGCAATGAAAAATAAGGAAATCATGAAATTTGAAGGTAAATGGTGGAACCTGGAAAGGATCATCCTGAGTGAGTTGTCCCAGAAGCAAAAAGACACACATGGTATATACTCACTCATATAAACATACAACATAGAATAAACCCACTAAAATCTGTACATCTAATAAACTAAGCAAAAGAGAGGACCCTAACTAAAATGTTCAATCCCCATTCTGAAAGGCAAAGAGGATGGACATTAGAAGAAAAAGAAAATAGGAAACAACCTCGGAACCTGCTACAGAGGGCCTCTGAAAGCTTCTGCAGTATAGACTGTCAAAGCAGATGCTGAGCCTGATGGCCAACTGATGGGCAGAGTGAATGGAATTTTATGTAAGAAGTGGGGAATAGTAAGAGCTGGAGGGGAAGGGAACTCCACAAGGAGAGCAACAGAACAAGAAAATTTGAACACAGGGAACTTCCCAGAAAATCATACTCCAACCAAGGACTATTCGTGGAGATGACCTGGAACCCCTGCACAGGTGTAGCCCATGGCAGTTCAGTGTCCACGTGAGTTATATAGTAATGGGAAGAGGGACTGACTCTGACATAATCTGATTGGCCAGCTCGTTGATCACTTCCCCCTGAGGGGGGAGCAGCCTTACCAGGCCACAGTAGAGGACAATGCAGCCACTTTTGATGAGAACTGATAGACTAAGATCAGAAAGAAGAGGAGAACCTCCCCTATCAGTAGACTTGGGGAGGGGCATGCATGCAGAAAGGGGAGGGAGGGTGGGATAGGGAGGGGAGGATGGAGGGGCTTATGGGGGGTTACAAAATGAATAAAGTGTAATTAAAAAAAATGTATTGTGAAAATGCCATAAGGAAACCTGCGTGTATGCCGATTGAAAAATTAAATTAAATTAAAAGAAAAAAAAGATATTACATACAAAGCTACACTAGGTAGCTAAGGACAAAATATGCTAAGTGAGGTATCCATAATAGATCATCTGATAAGAAATTAGGTATATATAAACAATGGGATTTTATTCAGGATTAAGGAATGAAATTTTGTTTTACATAGAAAGCAGATACAAATGAAGATTTAAAAAAGCCAGACTCAGAAAGACAAATATCAGTTTTGTTAGTCCACAATATTGTAAGCACACATAAAATCATATACATCTGATATGAAAATATCATGAAGTCATCCAAAGAAAGAAGTGATCTAGCAGAAGTTGCAAAGAGAAGACTATGCTACAGAAGAGGTAAATGAGGCTGTAGTCCATAACATACTTGAATTAAAAAATTTCCCAAACCCTATTATACTGTACAGTGATGGCATGTCACAGAAAATAACTGAAGTACCATTCTGGAAGGTAATAAAGGATTGCTGTGATCCCATAGGTTTAGTCAACCTTTGTTGTTTTGCACACTCACTGTTCACACTAGGTAAAAATTAAAACCAAGTATTGACACCATCCAAGAACTAAACTTGTAAGTCATCTGTTGCAAGTATAAACCAACAGCCATTTACAGAAATTACTAGGCACACGCAATTACATTATTCTTATTACATAATGTTTGGAAAAAACAAGAGTGCGTTATTTTATTAATAATTGCAATTAAATTATTAAACTGTTTCATAAACTTAAATATATTAACATATTTGGATGTGGTATTTCTGGGTGGCACATGTATATGTGGGGCTGTGTATTTGCATCCAAAATAATACATACGTACATACAAGTTTATTCATTTCAGTTGTATTTAAAGTGTAAGGAAAGATCTGGGGTCACTCCACTAAGGGAAGCAAGAATATATTTTACCTAGAATGCAGAGTAGCCACCCCTATCATAATCCAAGAAAAATATCCTACCAAGCAAAACATAGTTTTAGAACACATAGAACCAGACAGAGCAAAAGAAACCAAGGGACAAAACACCCAACCAACAAACAAAACACAAATATATCAGCTCGTAGAATTTAATCTTTCCAAACTCTAGACCACCAAAACGAGTTAAGACAGTTTGTCTCCACTAGGGGTCAGCAAGCTGACCACTGCAGGTTCTCAGTATTGCCTCATCGGTGAAGCACAAGACAAAGACTTTAAAATAACCTTTAGTGTCTGCTTTGAAACACTGCTAGGTAGAGTCTTTCAGATGCCTTTTGTGGTAGACTCCTGTCATAAGTTCAAGGCACATCCCATTTGTCTTTCTAAATGAGGATTAATCACCTTCGCCTGTGTCCACTTTCTTGATTATCTTCTTTAGGTGTGTAGATTTCATTATGTTTATCATGTCTTGTAGGTCTATATAAGCGAGTATATACCAAGTTTGTCTTTCTCCTTCTGGGATACTTCACTCAGAATGATCTTTTCTAGATCCCACCACTTGCCTGCAAATTTCATGATTTCCTCCTTTTTGATTGCTGAGTAGTATTCCATTGTGTAAAAATACCACAATTTCTGTATCCATTCCTCCGTTGATGGACATCTGGGTTGTTTCCAAGTTCTGGCTATTACACATAAAGCTGCTACGAACATGGTTGAACAAATGTCCTTGTTGTGTACTTGAGCAAATTCATAACCAAACCCTCGGCAGAGTGCAGGGAATCATATGAAAGAAGGGAAGTTAGTATGATATGGAAAGGATAGGAGCTCTACAAGGACCAAATATATCTGGGCACAGGGTCTTTTCTGAGACTGAAACTCAACCAAGGACCATCTATGGATATAACCTAGAACTTCTGCTCGGATGTGGCCTGTGGTAGCTCAGTAACCAAGTAGTTTTCCAAAGTAAGGGGGACACGGACTATTTCTAACAGGATCTCAAGGGCAGGCTTTTTGACACCTCCCCCCAGGGGAGGAGCAGTCTGTTAGGCCACAGAGGAGGACTTTGCAGCCAGCCCTGAAGATACCTGATAAAACAGGGACAGATGAAAGGGGAGGAGGTCCTCCCCTATCAGGGGACTTGGAAAGGGGCAGGGAGGAGACCAGGGAGGGAGTGTGGGGTTGGGGAGGGAATGAGGGAGCGGGATACAGCTGGGACACGGAGTTAACAAAATGTAACTAAAAAGAAAAAAAAAAAAAAAAAAAAAAAG